>NC_080191.1:116372923-116701673 GCF_030028045.1 Hippopotamus amphibius kiboko | reverse complement strand
TTGCAGCATATTGTCAAATTAATTTCCAGGGAGGTTGGGCAATTTGCTTCTAACAGCAATATCTATTACTACAATGTGCTGCTTCTATGAGACAGCAGTTAAGACACTTTATTTTAATTGTATCTGCTTGTTTTCCCTGCACAGGCAGGGATCCTGCCTGTGTTCACCAATATCTAATAATGCTTAGCATACAGTAAGAATGCAAATATTTAATGAATTAAAACTATCTTTTAAAAAATTCCTACCAATTTGATAAGCTAAACTTTTTGGGTGCTTGCTTTTTACAAACATTTAAGTTTAATTTACATATCATAGAATTCACTGATCTTAAGTGTTTAATGTGTTTTAGTAAATTTTTACAATTGTACCATCACCACAATTCAATTTTAGAATACTTTCGCTTCTCCATCTGGCCCTCCTCTCCCTGTGCTTGTTTGCATTCACCTTCTACTCTCAGTCCTGGAACTAGGCAACCACTGATCTGCTTTCTGGCCCTATAATTTTGCCTTTTCTAGAAATTTCATATAAAAGGAATCATATAATATGTAGTCTTCAGTGTCTGGCTTCTTTCATGTAGAATGGTATTTTTTAGATTCATCAGTGTTGTTGCATGTATTAGTAGTTCTTTCCTTTTATTTATTGAGGTATATCTGACACAGAATAAATTGCTTATATTTAAAGTGTACAATTAATAAGCTGACTTTTGTATACATCTGTAAAAGCATCACATCAAGATCATGAAAATATCCGTGCCCTGCCCCCACCCCCGAAAGTTTCCTCATGCTCCTTTAAAATCACTTTTGCCCTCCCCAGGTAACCACTGATTTGCTTTCTGTCATTATAGAATTTTTTTAAAAATGTTAAAATTTGCAGTATTCTTTTTTATTGAGATATAGCTGATCTGGTGGCTTTGGGTGTACAGCAAAGTAAATTCAGTTATACATATATATTCTTTTTCCAATTCTTGCCCACCATAGGTCACCACAAGATATTGAATAGAGTTCCCTGTGCCACACAGTAAATCCTTGTTGGTCAACTACCCTACATACGGTAGTGTGTATCTGCTAATTCCAAACCCCCAATCCATCCTCCTCTCTTTGCCCTTTGGCAACCACAAGCCTGCCTTGTTTTTTTTGGCTGTGATGTGCAGCATGAGGGATGTTAGTTCCCAACCAGGGATCGAAACTGCATCCCCTGCAGAGCACGGAGCCTTAACCACTGGACTGCCAGGGAAGTCCCTAATGCATTTTCTAGACTTTTACATAAATAGAATCATACAAGATGGGAGTATACTCTTTTTGCTAGCTTCTTTCACTTGGCTTGAGATTCATCCATGTTGTTGTGTTTGTCAGTAGTTCATTCCTTTTTTTTTTTTTTTTTTATTGCTGAAGAGCATTCTATTATCTCAATTCACCAGTTTAGCAGATATTTGGATTACTTTCAGCTTTGGGCTACTATGAATAATACTCCTATAAATATTCATGGACAAGTGTTTGGGTGAACATTTCTCTTGGGTAGATTCCTAGGAGTGGAATTGCTGATTCATATGATAAATGTTTGTTTAACTTTTAAAGAAATTGCCAAACATTTTTAAAGAGGCTACATAATTTGACATCCACATCTGTCCAATATATGAAGGTTCCAGCTTCTTCCATCATTGCCAACTAGTGATTTTAGATATTTTAGTGGCTGTGTAGTGTATCTCATTGTGGTTTGAATTTACACTTTCCTAATGTTTAATGATGTAGAGCATCTTTTCATATATCTATTTGCTGTTTGTACCTCTAATTTAGTTAAATGTTTATTCAAATTTTTGTCCATTTAAAAATTAGGTTGTCTTTTTATTACTGAGCTGTAAGTTCTTTATATATTCTAGATAGGGTCTTTTATCAGAATGTTTTTGGAAATATTTTCCCCAGTGTGTCTTTTTCATTTTCTTAATGGTGTCTTTGAAGAGCAATAGTTTTTAATTCTGAAGGAAGTGCAATTTATCAATATTTTTATTGCTCTTGCCTAACCCAAGGTCACAAAGATTTTCTCCTGTGTTTTATTCTAGAAGCTTTAGGGTTTCAGCTCTTACATTTATTGAGATAATAATAATAATAATAATAAAATAACAATAATTATTTTCCCTGCGCCATGTGGCTTGTGGGATCTCAGTTCCCCGATCAGGGACTGAACCCAGGCCATGGCAGTGAAAGCACTGAATCCTAACCACTAGACCACCACGGAACTCGAGATAATTATTTTTGTATATGGTGTGAGATATGGATTGAGGTTCTTGCTTCTACATATGGACATCCAATTATTTCAGCATCATTTCTGAAAATACTACCTTTCCTCCTTTGGTTGAAAATTAATGGGCTGTATACATAGAGTGTTTCCTTGATTATGTATACTTACCAGTTCTACCATGCCATGATGGTGGTTTGCTTTATAATAAGTTTTGAAATCAGGTAGCCTAAGTCCTTCAACTTTGTTCTTTTAGAAAAGTGTTTGGCTATTTTAGGTATTTTGCATTCCTATATAAATTTTACCATCAGTTTGCCAATTTCTATAAGAAAAGCCTGCAGGGATTTTGATAGGGAGTGGGTTTTACAAATTTGTAGATCAATTTGGGGAGAAATGACATTTTAACAATACTGAGCTTTCTAATTCTATTTATTTGGGTCTTCTTTAATTTCTCTTACCAGTGTTTTGCAGTTTTCAGTGTGCAAGTATTATAGTTCTTTTGTTATATTTATTCCTAAGTATTTTTTTCTTTTTCATGCTATTGTGAATAGAATTATTATTTTTTACTTGAATTTCACTATTTGATTGTTCATTGCTAATACACGGAAATACAACTGATTTTTGTATGTTGAGCTTGTATTCTGAAACCTTGCTAACTCATTTATTAGTTTTGGTAGCTTTTATGCAGATTTCTCTGTATTTTCTACTTAAAGGCTACATAATCTAGGAATAGATTTACTTCTTTCTTTCCAGTCTGAATACTTCTAATGTTTTTTTCTTGTCTTACTGGCACAGGATAGGACCCTGAGTTTCAGTGTTGAGTAGAAATGGGAAGGAACAGAAACATCCTTGCCTTGTTCCTGGTCTTAGTGGAAAGGCATTCAGTTTTTCACAATAAGTATGATGTCAACTATAGGAAGTTCCTTTCTATCCTTACTTGGGTAAGAGTTATTGTCAAATGCTTTTTTTATGTCCATGGAAATGATCATGTGCTTTTGGTCCTTTATTATGTTAATATGGTGTACTACATTAATAGATTTTCAGATGTTAAGACAGCCTTTCATTCCTGGGGTAAACCCCACTTAGAGTGTATAATCTTTTTTATATGTTGCTGGATTTGAATTTTTTAAAAAAAATTTATTTATTTATTTATTGGCTGAGTTGGGTCTTCGTTGCTGCACTTGGGCTTTCTCTACCTGTGGTGAGCAGGGTCTACTCTTCGTTGTCGTGCGCAGGCTTCTCATTGTGGTGGCTTCTCTTGTGAAGCATGGGCTCTAGGTGCATGGGCTTCAGTAGTTGTGCCACGTGGGCTCAACAGTTGTGGCTCGGACTCTAGAGTGCAGGCTCAATAGTTGTGGCGCATGGGCATAATTGCTCCTCGGCATGTGGGATATTCCTGGACCAAGGCTCAAACCCATGTCCCCTGCATTGGCAGGTGGATTCTTAACTACTGCACCACCAGGGAAGTCCTGATATTTTTAATATTTTGTAAAAAGTTTTATATTGATGTTCATGAGGGATATTGGTTTGTAGTTTTCATTTCTTGTGGTATCTTTGTCTGGCTTTGGTATCAGGGCAATACTGGCTTTCTAAAATAAGTTCAGAAGTGTTACCCCCTACTGTTATTTTCTGAAAGTATTAATGAAAGATTATTATTTTCCCCCTTAAATATTTGATAGAACTTTCCACTGGCACCACCTGGACCAATGGCAAAGAAAACTTTGGGGAAACTTAACTTATTTAGTATCTTGATATAGTCTATCCTGATTTTCTATTTCTTCTTGAGCTGGTTTTGGTAATTTGAGTCTTTCAAGGATTTTGTCCGTCATCTAAGATATGAAATTTATTGGGATAAAGTTGTTCATAATTCTTTATAATTAAGTTCTATAGTGTCTATAGTGATGCACCTTCCTTTATCCTGATTTTAATTTATTCCTTTCTCTCCTTCTTTTTCCTAAAGCTTTATCTCTATTTTAAAATCTTTCCAAAGAACCAACTTTTTTTTAGAACTTTTATTGAGATACAATTGACATATAATAAATAAACTGCATATAGTTAAAGTGTACAATTTGATATTTATTTCCTTATTAGTAATGTGTATATGGCAATCCCAATCTCCCAATTCATCCCATCTCAAGCGCCCCCCCATCCCCCCCCCCCCCCCCCCCCCCGCTTTCCCCATCTGGTGTCCATATGTTTGTTCTCTACGTCTGTCTCTATTTCTGCCTTGCAAACTGGTTGATTTGTACCATTTTTCTATATTCCTCATATATGTGTTAATATACGATATTTGTTTTTCTGACTCACTTCACTCTTTATGACAGTCTCTAGGTCCATCCATGTCTCTACAGATGTCCCAGTTTCGTTCCTTTTTACGGCTGAGTAATATTCCATTGTATATATGTACCACATCTTCTATGGACATTTAGGTTGCTTCCATGTTCTGGCTATTGTAAATAGTGCTGCAGTGAACATTGGGGTGCATGTGTCTTTTTGAATTATGGTTTTCTCTGGCTATATGCCCATTAGTGGGAATGCTGGGTCATATGGTAATTCTATTTTTAGTTTTTCAAGAACCTCCATACTGTTCTCCATAGTGGCTGTATCAATTTACATTCCCACCAATAGTGCAAGAGTGTTCCCTTTTCTCCACACCCTCTCCAGCATTTACTGTTTGTAGATTTTCTGATGATGCCCATTCTAACCAGTGTGAGGTGATACCTCATTGTAGTTTTGATTTGCATTTCTCTAATAATTAGTGATGCTGAGCAGCTTTTCATGTGCCTCTTGGCCAGCTGTATGTCTTCTATGGAGAAATGCCTATTTAGGTCTTTTGCCTATTTTTTGATTGGGTTGTTTTTTTGATATTGAGCTGCATGAATTGTTTATATATTTTGGAGATTAACCTTTGGTCTGTTGATTCGTTTGCAAATATTTTTTCCCATTCTGAGGGTTGTCTTTTCATCTTGCTTACAGTTTCCTTTGCTGTGCAGAAGTTTCATTAGGTCCCACTTATTTATTTTTGTTTTTATTTCCATTAATGTAGGAGGTGGGTCAAAAAAGATCTTGCTGTGATTTATGTCAAAGAGTGTTCTTCCTATGTTTTCCTCTAGGAGTTTTATAGTGTCTGGCCTTCCATGTAGGTCTTTAATCCATTTTGAGTTTATTTTTGTGTACGTTGTTAGGGAGTGTTCTAATTTCATTCTTTTACATGTAGCTGTCCAGTTTTCCGAGCACCACTTACTGAAGAGGCTGTCTTTTCTCCACTGTATATCCTTGCCTCCTCAAAGAACAAACTTTTGATTTCATTAGTTCTTTCAAATCATTTCCTTATTTTCTATTTCATGAATTTCTACTCTGATCTTTATTTCCTTCTTTCTACTTATTTTGGGTATGGTTGGCTCTTCCTTTTTCTGGCTTCTTAAGATGGAAGCTTATATTATTGATGTTAGACCTTTCTGGGCCATAAATATTCCTCTAAGCACTGCCTTTAATTGCACCTCATACATTTTCATATGTTCTTTTATTTTCATTGGTTTCAAGAGAATATTAAATTTCCCTGCAGTGTCTTCTTTGACCCACACTTAAATAAGTATGTTATTTAATTTGCAAACATTTTGGGGTTCCCAGATTTCCTTCTGTTATTGATTTGTAATTTTATTCTATTATGGTCAGACAACACTTTATTTGAATTTACTGAATCTTGTTTTATTCACCTAACATATGGTCTTTCCTGAAGAAGTTCCATATGCATTTGAGAAAAATGTATATTTTGCTACTGTTTTGTGGAGTGTATATATTGATTAGATCAAATACATTGACTGTGTTGTTCATCTTCTGTATCCTTAGTGATTGTCTCTAGTTCTATCAATTACTGTAAGAGGAGTGTTGAAACCTCTGACTATAATTGCTGAATTGGCTGGCAATTTTTGTTTCATGTATTTTGGGGCTTTGTTGTCAGCTACAAATAACATTTAAATTGCTATATCCGGCTACTGTATTTCAACTGCTGGTGAAATGGGAATTTTCATTGTTATTCCCTGGGTGAAATTTCTATCTTTTGATGTTTTACAACTGGTTAACATTCATGTTCTTAACTACTGATTTTGAAGAATCCAGTTTATGAAAGAATATTATTATTGACCATATGACTCAACCCTATGTGTTTGCCTTTTGATTGCGATATAGAATTTGTCACTTTTTAAATATACTCAAATTTATAATTTCCTTATAAATTTCTCCCATCACTTTTTTGCTTTTAAAATTTTTATTTGCATGCAGATATTAGCTTAATATATACTTTTTTCACTCCACCACAAAGTACCAACATTTTACTGACTAGACTTTTCTTGACACACTGTCTTTATCATATAATATATTGCTTTGCATAAATCTTCTGTTTTGGCATGGATTCTATAATGAGTTTAATTACTATGGCTTTATAGTACACGTCCCCTGTGCCCCACCATACCTTTGCTTCTTTTCAGAACTCACTGCAATTCTTTTGTATTTATTGTTCAATATGAGTTTTAGAATTAGCTGGTCAAGTTCTACAACATAGTTGGGGGGATTATATCAAATTAATAAATTAATTTTAACATGGGGAACCTTTATAACTTTCAGTGAAATTTTATATTTTCTTCATATATATTTTCAAGTCACTTTTTTTGTTGATATCACAAGTAGGATTTTTTTCCATATTTTTTAGCTGGTTATTTCTGGGGTATGGGATTAATACTCTATACCCATTAAGGAGGTGCTCTTCTTACGTTTGTTTAGTTTCATGATTTTTTCCAAACCAGAAAATATGTCTTATCACATACCTTCAAAGAATCAGTTTATATCTTGCTTTCTTTTTTTCTCCTTTAATCTGTTAATGACAAATTTTGTAAAGTTGAACCACTGTGGCAATCTTGGGATAAAACTCACTTATGATGTATTCTTTTATATATGTTGGTAGATTTGACAAATTAATCTTCTGTAGTTTTAATATCTGTAAAATAGGAATAACAACACCTACAAAACAGAGGTTTTGTGAATTAAAATATTTAGAATAGTGCTTGGCACAGAATATGGGTATGTATGGACAAGTTAATAGATTTATTTTTGTTTGAAATCCAATTGTTTAATTTCTTCCTTTCATGTACTTTATTTGGGTCTATTTTGTCATCCTTTTTCATGCATCTTGAGATAACCTAATTCATTTATTTCTGTCTACAGGTTACATATTTTCCCTTGTCCATATCCCACAGATTTTAATAAATATAATGCTTTCATTGTTTGGTTCTAAAAGAAACTAATTGGTATGTTGATCTTCTCTTTAGCTTAACAGTTATTTTAAGATACATTTAATTTTTCAAAATTTTATTTTTAACTTTCCAGATATGTACATTTTTGTTGTTAATTTCAGGTTACATTTTAAGTAATAAATGTGGCCTACATGCTAGTAATTAAAAAAAATGTTGCAATTTCCTCTCTGCCTTAATAAATAGGCACTTTATTGTGATGGTTCCATATATACTTTTTGAGTACCAAGTATAATTTTGGGTACCAAGTATACTCTTGAGTACCTCTATGAAAGTTTACTAATTCTATATTCTTTATAAATTTTGTGACCTATTTGATTGTTGGCTTTTATATGACTATGGTACGGGATTGTCAATTTTTCCTTGTATTTCTATCAGACTTGTTTTATGTATTGCATAAAGTTCATAACTTATTTTCATGGCCAACTGCTGAAATACTGTTAAGTTTCTTTTAAAGCTTTCAATTCTATTTGTCTCATTAACATTACTATACCTGATTTCCTCTTGTTTGTTACTTATTTGACTGTTACCTCTGTGTAAGGTATGAATCTAAAAGAATAGTATACAGTTGGATTTTTAATTCATTCTGAGTTTTGTGATTCATACTATATCTGGACTTACTCTGTCTGTTTATTTTGTACTGTCTTTGTCTTTTTGTCTCCTTTTTTACTGTAGTGGACATCTATTGTTCCTTTACCAGTATAGCATTTCCCCTTTTTTGGCTGTATTTTCAAATTTCCCAAATTTTCCTTGGGAAAACACATGGTTTGGATGAACTTGACTCCTGTCCAAGCTAAGTTTTAGGCCTCACTCCTTCAGGAGCTGGTTCAGGGACTAGACCCAAACCAAGCCAATTAGAGCCAATAAAGATTCTAGGCTTTTGTTGCATCTTGTGGGAAAGGGATTTTCTCTTTTATTTGAACTTAAAGCTATCATCTTGCCACCACATATGAAAAAGCTTGCTAAAGAGTGAAAGAATGAAAGAAAAGCATTATCTAAGAGATGAAAGAGATAAAGTCTAAGTCTCTGAAGTCAGTACTATCCCCAGACTTTTCAGTTCTATAAGCCAATAATTTCATTTTTGCTAATGCTTTTTCCCCCTTATGCCAATTTGAGTTAAAGTCACTTCTCACCAAAAGAATACTGATAAACATACTTGTCTTTTAGTAGATTGAGTTTATTTATTTATTTATTTATTTATTTATTTATTTATTTTTGGCTGCATTGGGTCTTCATTGCTGTGCGCGGGCTTTCTCTAGTTGTGGCAAGCGGGGGCTACTCTTTGTTGCGGTGCGTGGGCTTCTCATTGTGGTGGCTTCTCTTGTTGCAGAGCATGGGCTCTAGGCATGTGGGCTTCAGTAGTTGTGGCACATGGGCTCAGTAGTTGTGGCTCACAGGCTCTAGAGTGTAGGCTCAGTAGTTGTGGCACATGGGCTTAGTTGCTCCTCAGCATGTGGGATCTTCCTGGACCAGGGATCGAAGCCATGTCCCCTGCATTGGCAGGCGGATTCTTAAACACTGGGCCACCAGGTAAGTCCTTACACTGAGTTTTCTTTATACAAAATTTTTTCCCAATTAATAGTCTACTGTCTTTTCCAAAAATGATTAGAAAGTTTTCCATTTAATTTTTATTCTTTTAGTGACTGTCCTTAAAATTTTTAACAGACATACTTTAACTCTAGTCATTGCAAGAAAAATATAAATTTATCAGTGTCTATATTCTCCACTCTAATAATGATTCATAACATATCACCCTCACCTTCTTTTACTCTCTCTGTTAACATTATCTATATAATCAATACTTCCCTAATTCTAAGGATAAATTTTACTAATTTTGCTGTTTCTTGTATCCCACTGTTTCTTTAGGATATATTTACCTTCTTGCTGAAGAATACCCTTTAATATTTATTTCAGAGATCATCTGCAGGTAGTAAACATTTTGCATCTCTGAATGTCTAAAAATGTCTTTAGCCCTCACATTTAAACAGGAACAAAATTCAAGGTTCAGTTATTTTCTTTGCAGTATTTCAATGAAATCCTCTATTTCTCTTTGTGTTTACTTTGTGGCTAACCTTTTTTTTTTTCTTTCTCCAGTAGCTTTTCAGTTCTTCTCTATCTTTTATGTTCTAAAATTTCACTCTAGTACAGGGATTGGGAAACTACAATCTGTGGGCTAAATCTGTCTCACCACCTGTTTTGGTATAGCCCATGAGCTAAGAATGGTTTTACCTTTTTAAATTTGAAAAAAAAAATCAAAAGAAGAATATTTCATGATGTGAAAATGATCTGAAATTAATATCTCAGTGTCTTATTAAAATTTTATTGGAACATAGCCACATTCATTTGCTTACATACTATGGCTACTTTCACACCACAGTGGCAGAGCTAAGTAATTGTGACAGAGACCTGCAAAGCCTAAAATATTTACTACCTGGTCAGAAAAAATTTGCTGATTCCTGTTTCTGTGTATATTTTTATTTGTTTAAACAGCTAAAATTCTGGGAATTATCTGGCTATTATTTATACAGGTTTCTACAAGGATTTCTTACTCCTGTATCACAATCAATGTTCCAAATCAAAAACTTTTCAGATGTATCCATTCTATTATTTAGCCCAGTGATTGTGTTTTTTCATTTAAAATTTTTTCCCTTTTCATTTCCAGATACTGGAAAGATACTGGCCAGTCTTGCTTGAAGAGTGTAATATTCTCTTATCTCTCTAAAAACAGTCAGACTTCCCTGTTGGTCCAGTGGTTAAGACTCCCGCACTTCCACTGCAGGGGCTGTGGATTTGATCCCTGGTTGGGGAATTAAGATCCCACATGCTGTGCGGTGCAGCCAAAAAAAAAAAGAAAAAAGAAAAAAAGTAAATGTACCCATTCTGATGTCTTGTTCTGACTGTTGCAGTGAGTCTTCTTCCAGGGTTGAAAATTCTTCCATTTGTTGAGTATTTTATTGGTTGATATTTGTCCACTTTACTGTGTAGTAGAGAACAGACTGTTGCCTCTGCACTGGCTGCTTAGGAGAGAGCAACATGGGGTTGCTAGTGTTCTTAATGGGAACACGGAGATGGATGGGCCATGCTGCCCCAAGATCCCATAGTCACTGCTGTTGTCTTTCCTTTAGGGGTAGGATGGGATGTAAAGGGTTCAACCCACCTGGATGCTTCTTCTTCTGGTCTCCCTCTTGCTCTTGGTTTCAGTCAAATTAAGGTATGAATCGTCTTTAAGTGCTGCTCCCTTTATCTGTGGCAATTATCTTCCGCATCTTCCTGCATAGAACCTGAGCTCTGGCTCCCTCTTCAATCTGATTCCATCTACTTTCCTTCTTTTGGTCCACTGCAAGTTTCTCTTCTTACTTCAGGTGGTGCTCTGTATTTCTTCTTTTTATATGGTATGAGAGACTGAAAACTACAGGATGCTTTGTTTACCTCCTAGAAATAAGAAGCTAGTCTGTATTGTTGTTACTTTTTAGAAGTCCACTGAAGTTTTGTTTGTGGCCTAATATGTATTTTGTAAATGGTCTCTCGACAATAAACCACAAAGGTACCTATTTTCAGGCAATATTTTACTGTGGCTGCAAATATCAGGTTTCAATTTCTCCTTTTTTTTCCTTTTGGAGTTTTTGCTTCATATATCTGATGTTATCAGGAGAGCTTTTTTGGGTGTTTAGTCTTTCTTAATTCAACTTTTGTTGTCATTCCATAATTGAATCCTTTTAAGTGAGTTTGTTCCATTTACATTCCCTGATCTAAAAGTATTTGTTTTAGTTCTGTTATCTTTATGCTGTGTGGTCTGTGTTTTTCTTTTTTGTGTGTACATGTTTTCTGATTGAATTAGAATATTTAGAATCTGGCTTTGGTTTTTAAAGTGTTTATTTTAATTAATAGTTTTAAACCCTCGACTTGATTTATCAGCTTTAGAGGGTTGCTGTTGAAGCCCTGCTAATGAAACTTGCACATATATTTCTTCCTCCTCTCTCTATCCCACTTTTAGTTATATTACTTTTTCCAGAATATTATGTTCTGACTCTATCCTTTTATATTTAAATGGGTTGAACACTCACTATTATTTCTTTTCCACCATGGCTACTCCATTTCTGGGCTCTTTATTTTGGTTCATCTCTTGGTTTTATGATTATGTCCTTTTTAAAGAAGAGCTCATGGGTGCTTTATTCCTTTCAGTTCTTATATGTTTGAAAATATCCATTTGTGTTTTCATGCTTAAATGCCATCTTGGGTTAGTATAAAATTTTCGGATATAGAATTTCTTTCTCTGAGAAAGTTATAAATATTATTTTAAGATCTTCTAGTATTCATTCTTACTGTGGAGGTATCTGGGGAAAGGCTGATTCCGCACCCCTCCCCGGCCACCCCCCCACCCCGGTCTGGTAACTTGCATTTTTAAAAAATGGAAACAGCTCCCAAAGTAAACTTTTATTTATCTTTGAATTCTGTTAAATTTAGCAGATATCTATGGGGGCCAGTCATTATCAGTATTTCCTGGATATGGTGTGACTTCTAACCTTTTAGTCTCAGGTCTTCTTTTATTTCAAAAGAGCTTTTCTGTTATCTCTGAATATTTTCTCTATTTCATTTGCTCTGTTTTTTAGTACATATAAGTTAGATCCCTTTTGTTTTCCTTATACATACCTAATTTTCTTTCTGATACTTTATTTTGTTCCTTTCTATTCAGTTTTACTTGATCTTTCAAAGACTTCTTTCACATCCCTATTTTTTCTTTGATAGTCAAGAATTATACACCCACAAAATAATTTTTAATGGTTACATGGGATTGCACTGTGTATATGTAGGATAATTTTTATTAATCTTATTAGATACTTAGATTGTCTCCAGTTTTCACTATTATAAACATCTACACATGTTCTTAACAGTAGTGATATTGCTTCATCAGATCAGTAAACTTACCCCAATTCCTATTAATGAAGCTCACTGCTAAAAAACTAAATCATGCCTGTGAATCAACTTGCCTGTCTTTTCTTCTGATGCAGTCAGACTTAAGATAATCAATGAATGATGAATGATTTTAAGGGTTTCTTTTGGGTCTTTGACATAAAAATGAGACACCGGTTTTGTGGCTAAGCATATTTAAGGAAATCTCTGGATTAAAGAAGATGGTTTGGTGATGGCTTCTTCAGTACTCTCAAAAAAGACAGTCAAGGCTTAATGGTAGGGGAAAAAATGGTACAATCTCTGTGGAGGACTGTTTGACATTATCTGATGAGCTGGGTATTTTCTGTTTATCCCTCTAGATCTACTCTTCCCCTAGCTCTGTGCCCCAGGAGTCTGACCCAAATGGACCACACCAGTGGGCTATCTTGTCTTCTGGTTTCTGGTTGGAAGGCAAAGGGAAGCACCTGCAAGATACTGAAGGATATGTGAATGAAATGGGATATTTTAGCAGCTGTCTCTCAGACGGGTTGCCACAGGTTGGCTAAATCCCATTATTGAAGGTCACAAGTCCTGTCTGGTGACCCTCTCCATATAGCTGCTCTCTTTGGGTTCTGATGATGGTTTCATCTCCTTGTCCTTTTAGGTCTAGGGATGAAATGGCTCCCCACCATATCTAGCTCTAGGTGTCTGCATCATTTCTTTTGCTTTCTCTAAAATCCTCCTATGTCTTTGCAAGTTTGCTATTTGCTACGCACTAGAAATTTATTCCACATATGTATAAAATGCAGCGTATGTAAGATTATTCACTGCAACATATCTCTAATATTTCACTATTTTCACTATAATGTCCATGAACAGAGGAATGTAAAATAATGGTATAGCTATATAGTGGAATATTATGCAGTTACAAAAAACTTAGCACATTCATTAAATATATTTATGGAATAATCTCCAATTTATTGATTTGTTTTTTTCTCCAATCTTCAGTTATTTTTGTTAATTTTTTCATATACTCAGGGCCCCCCAAATATTTGTGATGCCTCATTTCTATCTCAATGATCATAAAATACAAGTACTTGGTTCTCTGTGCTGGTCTCCCAATCTTTTTTGTTATTGTTTTTAGCTTTATTGAAGTTTGATACAAAAATACTGTACACATTTAGTGAATACATCTTGATGATTTTGGACATATGCATATATTTGTGATATCATCACCACAACCAAGGCACTAAACATATCCATTACCTCCAAACATTTCCTTGTGTGTGTGTGTGTTTTTCCCTTTGTAGGAACACTTAACATGAGATCTATCTTCTTAACATATTTTAAAATACACAATACCATATTTTAACTATAGTTACTATGTTATACAGCAGATCTCCAGAAGTTATTCATCTTGTATAACAGAAACTTTATAAAAATGTGCAAAAAAGCAGGGAACCAGATAATGAGTATGCTACAATATGTGTAAGAGAAAGAAAGAAATAAAAGAATGTATATGTGTATTTGCTTTTATATATATATATATACACGTGTGTGTGTGTGTGTGTATCGGAGAGAGAGTGTGAGAACATGTCGGAGGGAGTGGGATGGAGTGTCTTCGGAAGAGTACGCAGAAAATAACAGTGGTTGCTTCTGGGGAGAAATGGGTAGTAGGAAACTTACTATTCTTTTATTTGAATATTAAATCAAATGAATACACTGCCTATTCAAAAATGCATGACATTAATAATAAGGATTGAGAGCCTTAAAGAAACAATGACTCAGGAAGAATTAGAGGAACTGCTAAAGGAATCACTGGAAGATGAAAAGAGCCAGTAAATTAGTTACTGAAATGTTCTAAGCAGTAAAAGTCTTGGATAATTTAATTTCTTACCATGGTCCCTTTATGGGACTATACCCTATTATAAATCCTTTGTAGAAGTTACTTCCTATTCAGGGTTGAATGCACAAAACCATGTCTGATAAAGATTTGTTTTAAACAAATTATGATCTTTATTATTTAAAAGAGCTTCAGTTCTTTTAGCCTCCTCCTGCACTCATAGGGTTTACTAACATCTCTAGCAAAGTACTGCACAGTGATCTCAGTTTTCAGTGAAAGGTACAACTTCATTAAAGGAAATGGCACATGAGAAGACTTTTCAGGGAATCAGGAAAGGGAAGAAGGAAAGAGAAGACTGCTGGGGAAATATTCATTTAACTAAAGTTGGTTAATATCACTCATTTTTATGATATTCGAAAATGGCAAAAATAGGAAAGGATTATTACCTTGATTTTTTAAGGTGGTCCTAATGTGGTTACCCCTGTTAAAAAAGTTCTACAGGACACGGGGAGACTCACTCACCCTTCCTGGAACTGTGCTTGGGCAGACTCCTCTGCTACAAGGGTCTCATATTCCTCAGCAGCAAACCTGTCCCAGTCGGAGGGCTCAGGACTGTCATTCTCAACATCCTAATTGGGAAGAGCATGGCCAAAGGAAACAAAATCAAAGACAAAGAATTGGAGACAGGTCACCACAAACGTTTTACATCACTGAAAAAAACCTACCTGAAAAATGTTTCCTTTAAACATTTTAAAAGAGGTGCTAAAGTAACACTCCTAAAGTGATTTTCTACACCTTGAATCACAAAATTATAAGGTACTGTTCAGCAACTAGACTGCTTAGGTCTAGATTCTTCAGGCTTGTAATCAGAATCTTTTCTCTAGGCCCTTCTCCTCTGGCACTTTGCACACCAGCTATCTGGAGTGATTTGTGGTTTACATATGCTTACCTGAAATGTACCACCCCTTCCTCTGGCAAATTTTTATTGCCTCTTTCAAAGCCAGCTCAGATACCATGTCATCTGTGTTATCCTCTTAGAAACAGCCCTTCTCCCCCCAGTCATTTCCTTCACTATACTGTGTATGCTTGGTTGCTACCTTTTGCTCTTCTTTTTTCATCTCTATATACCCATTCTTTATATACTGAGTCATCTCTATATAACCAATGTCTCTTCAACACAGTGCTTGGAATTTACTGAGCACTTTCTGACTAATAACGTTCTTTGCAGATCAGAATGTTGATAATTACTACTTCTCAGAAAAAAAAGGAAAATTTAAAGGTAAAAAATTTACTGTAAAATTTATAACAAAAATAAAAGAAATGAGGGGGAAAAAGGGCATATATTTTCTTTTCCTTCTACAATACGGGCAGCATCTTGGATTATATGGTCTAGGTAAAATGATGTTTTCCATGACGAAATTAAGTTAGCATTGCCCTAGGACGTAAGGTTAGTTATGCCTAGAAGAATGCAAGTACCTAAACAGTGACTACACAATGTATTAATTACTATATTTAATCCATTTTAAGAACTTCACCCCAGCCTTTTAACATCTCTGAAACTGGCATGCATCTTAGACCTACAATTGGCAATGTTTTTTCTTGCTTAAAGGTATATAAAATAATGGGGCATCTTAAGCTCAATGAAATATAATACTGACTTTAGGCTAGTGATAATCAACCTTGATATGCCCCAAGTTCCGGTGCAGAGTACTTGTTTTTAGAAGCCGATCGTTGTATTCTTACTACTATTTATGTCGAACAGTTATGCAACATATGGAAGACAAAGAAAAGACTGATAAAGTTTCCTGTAGTTGTACTCCTACAGGACTCAACCGAAACAGTTCTTTCCCATCAATATAATTTTTACTCTTTAAACAGGGGAATAGAAGCAGAAGTGGTGATATTCTGCTTTTTGTTGGTTTTTTTTTCTGGACATGGGTTTTCTGAGAGTCTACAGGTTTTTGTGTATGGGGAAGGCAGCTCACCCCTCTTCACCTGTAGAATGACTTCAAACTGACGGTCATGTACAGTGATCATCACCACTTGAAAAAGTGTTACATTATCTGAAGATTGTCTACCATGGAGAGAATCTAGTTTTCATTACCATGTCATCCCGAAATTGAATAGTACAATTAAATCAAGCCCAGCATACTTTCTAATACTATGGGAAGAGATGTGCTCTAGGTCCTTTATTCTCTCTTTTCAGTATGTGATGAAATGTTTTAAATGTTACCTCTTTAGATAACAAAATTCCTGTAAAAAGAGACCATTTTTATCTGTAGCACACAACCCCTGATATTGCAGCCCGCAAATAGAAGTTAAAACTATACTGGTACCTTCTGGACCGCAAAGGGATCTCTCTGTTCATGGTCTAAGTATTTCTCCAGATTAAAGAAAGTGTCATAAAAGATGTGTGCCATTCTGCATCTCTTCAGGTCTCGTAGAGTTATTTTGCCTGTGTAAGAACAAATCCGGTAAATTTCAAGAGCTGTTTTGGCAAGTGCAAGAAACTTTTACTGAAGTTTAAAAGTATATGCACATGCTTACTGATGATAAAAACTGATTTTTTTTTGAAGTAAAGTTCACATAAAATTCACCATTTTAACCATTTTACAGGATACAATTTAGTGGCTTCTCATACATTCACCGTGTTGCACAACCATCACCACTATGACATTCCACAGCATTTTCTTTATCCCCAAGGAAACTCTGTACCCATCAAGCAGTCCCACTTCCTCTCCCCTCCCCTCCCCAACCCTCAGCCCCTGGCAGTCACTAATCTTTCTGTTTCTATGAAAAAGCCTATTTCTTTTTTCTTCTGTTTAAAATTTTTAAAATTCATATTTCTAATATTTTAATTCTATTGAAGTATAGTTAATTTACAGTGTTGTGTTAGTTTCAGGTGTATGGCAAAGTGATTCAGTTATACTTATTCATTATTTTTCAGATTCTCTTCTCATATAGGTTATCACAGAATACTGGGTAGAGTTCCCTGTGCAATACAGTAGGTCCCCATCAGTCATCTAGCTTATATACGGTAGTGTGTGTGTGTTCATCTCAAGCTCCTGATTTATCCCTCCCAACCATGTTTCCCCTTTGGTAACCATAAGTTTGTTTTTGATATCTGTAAGTCTGCTTCTGTTTTGTAAATAAGTTCATTTTTGTATCTTTTTTTAAAAAAATTAGATTCCACATGTAAGCGATATCATATATTTGTCTTTCTCTGACTTGCTTCACTCAGTATGATAATCTCTAGGTCCATCCACGTTGCTGCAAATGGCATTATTTCATTCTTTTTTATGGCTGAGTAACATTTCATTGTATATCTGTACCACAACTTCTTTATCTATTCCTCTGTTGATGGGCATTTAGGTTGCTTCCATGTCCTGGCTATTGTAAATAGTGCTGCAGTGAACACTGGGGTGCATGTATCCTTCTGACTTATGTTTTTTTGTGGATATATGCCCAGGAGTGAGACTGCTGGATCATATGGTAGTTCTATTTAAATTGAAAAAGCCTATTTCTTAAACAAAATTTGCCATCAATTGTTGGTTTTATGCTAACAGTGAAGGAGAAACTTAAATATTTCTGTATTTGGAAAGCCTGTATATAAGACTCTGGGAAGTTAAATAATTTAGGACAATCCAGGATTACATCCCAGGATTACAACCTCTTAATACAGATAAATTACTCAACATTCACAGTTTATAACTTTACATTTTTCTTTTCTCTCTTATTTGCTTAGTTTTGGGGGTATGGTACATGTTGCTAATTCAATCCCAAAACCTCTGCCAGTTTTCTACGTCCATAATTAGTCCCATTAGGTATTCTATCCATTGCATTTCCTTGAATGCAACTAATATGTTATGTAGGTGTACAATGCAAATGGCTCTTTATTCAATCTTACCATTGCTGGCAGGCTTCACCAGGTCAAGCATCTGGCACAGCAAATCATGGAATGGCAAGGGCTCAATGCCCATGGCTTCCATCCGTTCACACTGCTCCTCATAGAAGTATTCTAGCTCGTACATGGAGAGCACACCATCCCCATCCACATCCATGCAGCGGAACCAGTACTCAATGCTAGGAGATAAGGACACTCATTAGCAATGGTCCCTTAAAAGTCCTTTATTCACTCAGATTTACTATTGTTCATGTTTCTTTTAAAAGTTACACATGTGTATACTTTAGACATAGTTTTACAAAACTGCTTAGAAAAAAATAGCAGACCTTTATTTTCTCTTCCCCATATCCAACCATTTTCAACACCTGATTATTTTGGTTTTTATCTTTACATTTTAGTTAAGATGCCTATACTGTTCCTTTCTCATATTTCTGTTTTAAGGACTGTGGATTAATTCTGCACTGCGAAAGATGAGGTTTCAGCTCTTTGCCACTCATTCCATCTTACCCACATGCCCTTCCCAACCTCTTAATACAGATAAATTACTCAACATTCACAGTTTATAACTTTACATTTCTCTCTTATCTCTTATTTGCTAAGTTTTGGGGGCACAGTATCTATTACTAATTCAACCCTAAAACCTCTGCCAGTTTTCTACATCCATAATCAGTTCCATTAGGTATTCTATCAATGGCATTTCCTTGAAGTCTTTCTTGGTTCCTTCTGACCTACTCTAATTGGACTGGTTGATCTCTAGGCCTGGTTCACAGTTTCACCCTAGGGATTCCCTTCACCTTCCTCCTGTTTCTTATATCTCACATTTTCCTCATTCTTGGTTTACTTCCTTGTTTGGTGTAACACATCCTTAAGTAGCTTCCTAAAAAAGGGAGCATAGCAGGTACATTTTTAGCTCATGGATAGTTGAAAATACCTTTTATCTACCCCCTAATGTGGTTGGTATTTATAGTATTGCTTGGTGGTTCTTTTCCTTCAGAATTTTAAAGGCACTGATCCATTGTCTTCCATTTATCCATTGTTGTTAAGTCTAAAGCCACTGATCCTCTGACTGCAATCTGTTTTTTTTCTCTCCGCCTCTGAAGCCTGTAGAGGTTTCTGAGTCCCTGTGTTTTGAAATAACATGATGAAGTGCCTTGGTCTGCATCTAATTCACTTATTTTGCTAGGCTCAGAGCCTGCTCAATTTGGAAATTAGTATTCTTTAGTTCTGGAACATTTTCTTAAATTATTGTATTTCTTCCCTGCCCTCTCTTTTCCCTTATCCATTCTCTTTTTCTGGAATTCTTATTATTCAAATTTGCATGGTCCAATATGGTGGCCATTAGCCATATGTGGTTAGTCCAATTTGAGATGTCTCTCTTTTTTAAAGCTCTTTATTGTAGTATAATTGCTTTACACTATTGTGCCAGTTTCTGCTGTACAACAGAGTGAATCACCTGTATTTACACACATATCCCCATATCCCTTCCCTCCTGTGACTCCTTCCCACCCTCCCTATCCCACCCCTCTAAGTCATCACCCATCATCAAGTTGATCTCCCTGTGTTATGCAGCAGCTTCCCACTAGCTATCTATTTTACATTTCGTAGTGTATATATATCAATGCTACCTTCTCACTTCATCTCAGCTTCCCCTTCACCCCCCCGCCCCATGTCCTCAAGTCCATTCTCTACATCTGCATCTTTATTCTTGCCCTGGTTGTCACTGGGTTCATCAGTACCATTTTTTTAGATTCTATACATATGAGTTAGCATATGGTATTTGTTTTTCTTTCTGGCTTACTTCACTCTGTATGACAGACTCTAGGTCCATCCACCTCACTACAAATAACTCAATTTCATTCCTTTTTATGGCTGAGTAATATTCCATTGTATACATGGTGCCACATCTTCTTTTGAGATGTCTTTAAGTGCAAATACACAACAGATTTTGAAGACTTAGTAAGAAAAAAACAGTAAAATATCTTATCAATACTTTTATACTGATTACATGTTGAACTAACACTTTAGATATATTGGGTTAAATAAGATATATAATTAAAATTAATTTTATGTTTCTTTCTACTTTTTTACTGTGGCTAATTTCATTAAAAAAATTTAAAAACATTTTAAATAAAAATTGCATGTGTTTAAGATATATAACAAAATAATGTGATATACACAGTGAAACCATGACTACAGTAAAGTACTTAATGTATCGTCTCCTTACAATGTTTCCATTTTGGCGGGGGGGGGGGGGGGGGGTAGGGATGACAGGACGTGAAGTCTACCCTCTTACGTAAATTTCCAGTATTTAGTACAATATTATAGTAAATGTATAGTCATTATGTTGTATATTAGATCTCTAGATTTATTCATCCTACATAACTGCAACTTTGTACCCTCTGACCAGCATCTCTCCATTTTCCTCATACCCCCAACCCCTGGTAACCACCATTCTACTCTCTGCTTCTGTAAGTTTGACTTTTTTTAGATTCCCATGTAAGTGAGATCATGCGCTATTTGTCTGTCTGTGCCTGGTTTGTTCCACTTAGCATAATGTCCTCCAGGTTCATCCATGTTGCAAATGATAGGATTTCCTTCTTTTTAAAGGCTGAATAATATTCCATTGTGTGTATGCATATACCACATTTTCTTTATCCATTTATTCTTTGAGAGACATTTAGGTTGATTCCATATTTTGGCTATTCTGATAATGCTGTAATGAATAAGATATCTCTTCAAGAGACTGATTTCAGAGTTCTGGTTTAAGAACTCACCTCCTCCCACAGACACACCAGATCTGTAACTACATATGGACCAATTTCCTCTGAAAAAACCCTAAAAACTAGCTGAGTGACTCCTACATATTGGGCAAATGAGAAAAAATCCACATCTTAGTGGGTAGGAGATGCTGAAACACAATCTTGCTGTAAACCCCAACCTGGCACAGTGACACACAATCAGCAGGAAACTAAAAATCCAGAACTTCTCCCCAAGGAGCAAAGTTTGAACCCCATATTGTGCCCGCCCCCACTTTTAAGACCTGCAACGAGACAACTCCCCCCAAGCTAGCTGTTTTCCCCTCCTTTTTAAAAACTGAAGTATAGTTGACATGCCATATTATATTAGTTTCAGGTGTACGACATAGTGATTTGACATTTATATATATAATGAATTGATTATAACAAGCCTAGTAACCATCTGTCACCATACAAAGTTATTACCATATTATTGACTGTATTCCCTATGCTATACATTATATCCATGTGCCTTATTTATTTTAAACCTGGAAGTTTGTACCTCTTAATTCCCTTCATCTATTTTACCGAACCACCCTCTTACTCTCTGGTGACCACCACTGTGTTCTCTATATTGGTAAGTATGTTTCTGTCTTATTTTGTTTGTTTGGTTTTTAAATTCCACATATAAATGAAATCATAAGGTATTTGTCTTTCTCTGTTAGACTTATTTTACTTAGCATAATACCCTGAAAGTCTATCCATGTTGTTTCAAATGGCAAGATTTCATTCTTTATTTATGACTGAGTAAAATTCCATTTTGTGACTGTGTGTGTATGCATCACATCATCTTTATCCACTTATCTATCAATGGACACTTAGGTCACTTCCATATGTTGGTTATTGTGAATAATGCTGCAGTGAACGTTGGAGTGCATATATCTTTCAAATTAGTGTTTTTGTATACTCCAAAGTGAACTTGTTGGATCATATAGCAATTCTATTTTTAATTTTTTGAGCGACCTCTATACTGTTTTCTGTAGTGGCTGCACTGATTTACGTTCTCACCAACAGTATATAAGGGTTCCCTTTTCTCCATATCCTTGCCAACACTTGTTATTTGTTGTCTCTTTGCTAACAGCCATTCTGAAAGGTGTGAGATGATATCTCATTGTCGTTTAGATTTGCCTTGCCATGGTGATTAGTGATGTTGAACACCATTTCATGTGTCTGTTGGTCATCTGTATGTCTTCCTTGGAAAAACATTCCTGATCTTAGAGGAAAAGCTTTCACCTTTTTACCATTGAGTATGATGTTAGCTGTGGACCTGTCATACATAGCCTTTATTATGTTGAGGTACAGTCCTTCTACACCTAACTTGATAAGAGGTTCTTTGTTTTTTTGTTTTTTTTTTTGTTTTTTTTTTAATTTTTTTTTTTTAATTTTTTTTTTATTTTTGGCACAAGGGCTTAGTTGCTCCGTGGCATGTGGAATCTTCCTGGAGCAGGGATCGAACCCATGTCCTTTGCATTGGCAGGCAGATTCTTAACCATTGCGCCACCTAGGAAGCCCTGTTTTTTTTTTTTAAATCATGAAAGGGTGTTTGGTTTTGTCAAATGCTTTTCTGTATCTATTGAGTTGATCATATAACTTTTATCCTTTATTCTTTTAATGTGGTATATGACATTTATAGATTTGCATGTCAAACTATCCTTGCATCCTAGGCATAAACCCCACTTGATCATGGTGTATGATCATTTTTAATGTGTTGTTGAATTCAGTTTGCCAGTATTTTGTTGAGGACTTCTGTATCTATGTTTATCAGAGATATTGGCTTATAATTTTCTTCTCTTATAGTGTCCTTATCTGCCTTTGGTACAAGGGTAATGCTGGTCTCATAAAATGAATTTGGGAGTATTCCCTCCTCTTCACTTTTTGGCAAGAGTTTGAGGATAATCTGAATTCATTCTTTCACTGGTAGAATTCAGCTGTGAAATCATTAGGTCTTGGATTTTTCTTTTTTGGGAGGTTTCTGATTACTAATTCTATCTCCTTACTCATTATTGGTTGTTCACATTTCCTATTCAGTCTTGGTAGGTTGTATGTTTCTAGGAATTTATCCATTCTTCTAGGTTATCCAATTTGTTGGCATGTAAGTATTTATAGTAGTCTTATGTGATCTTTTGTATTTTTGTAATGCTTCCTCTTCAATTATAATTTTATTTGGGTATTCTCTTTTTCTTAGTCTAGCTAAAGGTTTGTCAATTTCATTTATCTTTTCAAAAAACCATCTCTTAGTTTCATTGATCTTTTCTAGTCTCTCATTTATTTCTGCCCTGATCTTTATCATTTCCTTCTTTCTGCTAACTTCAGGGTTAGTCTGCTCTTTTTGTACTTTTTTGAGGTGTAAAGTTAGGTTATTTGAGATCTTTCTTTTTTTCTTAATGTAGGCATTTATTGCTATAAACCTCCCTCTGAACACTGATTTTGCTTCATCCCATAAGTTCTGGCATGCTTCCATTCTTGTTTGTCTCAAGATACTTTCTGGTTTCTCTTCTGATTTCTTCTTTGACTAACTGGTTGTTCAGGAGTGTTTTTCACTTCTCACACATTTGTGAATTCTCCTCTTATTACTGATTTCTAGTTTCACACCACTGTGGTCAGAAAAGATACTTGATATAACTCAATATTTTAAAATTTAGTAAGACTGTGGTAGCCAAAAATATGATCATAGGAAAAGTTCCATGTGCACCTGAAAATAATGTGTATCCTGTTGCTATTGAATGGAATGATCTATTTATGTCTGTTAGTTCCAGCTGGGCTACATGTCATTTAGGGCTGATATTTCCTTTATTGATTTTCTGTCTGTATGAGCTATGCACTGATGAAAGTGGGTTATTAAAGAAGCCTACTGTTATTGTAGCACTGTTTATTTCCCCACTTAAGTCTGATTATATTTACTTTATATACCTGCTCCTACATGTTTGGTGCATAAATATTTACACATTATATCCTCTGTTGGACTGACCTCTGTATCATTCTACAATGTCCTTTTCTTTTTTCATTAGTCTTTATTTTAAAGTCTTTTGTCTGATATAGGATAGCTAACCCAGCTTTCTTTTTGTTTCCATTTGCAGGTCATATCCTTTTCCACCCCTTCACTTTTAGGCTATGTGTGTCCTTAAAGCTAAAATGAGTCTCTTATAGGCAGTATATTGTACGGTTTTGTTTTTAGTCATTAGCCACTCTGTGTCTTTTGGTTGGTGATTTTGATCCATTTACATTTAAAGTAATTATTTATAGGTAAGGACTTACTATTGCCATTTTGTTAATTTGTTTCTGTTTTCTAGTTCTGTTATCTCTTTCTTCCTTTCTTACTGCCTTCCTTTCTCAGTGGACAATTTTTTTTGTAGCAATGTACTCTCCTTTCTCTTTTGTGTATCTACTACAGGTTTCTTATTTGTGGTTATCATGAGGCTTACATGAAACATCTTATAGTTATAAAAGTCTATTTGAAGTTGACAACAGTTGAAATTTAACTGCATACAAAAATCTGTATGTTTTAACTTTCCCTTCTGTAACATTTTATGTTATTGATGTCACAATTTATATCTCATATATTGTGTACTCACTATAAAATTATTATAGTCATAGTTAAATACTTTCATCTTTTAACTTTTATAGCAGGGTTAAAAGTGATTTATGCATCATCCTTATAGTATTAAAATATTCTAACCTTGACTATATTCTTACCTTTACAATGAGTTTTGTAATTTCTATGTTTTTATGTTGGTTGGCATCCTTTAAGGAAAGGTTGAAGAACTCTCTTTAGCATTTCTTGTAAGGCAGGACTAGTAATGATGAACTCCCACAGATTTTGTTTGGGAAAGTCTTTATCTCGCCTTTATTTCTGAAGTATAGCCTTGCCAAGTATTTTTGGTTGACAGTTTTTTCTTTCAGCATATATTCAGAATATATCATGCCACTCTTTCCTGGTCTACAAATATGGGCCTTAGGGTATGCTAAGAAATACAGTGCTAGTCTTATAAGAGTTCCCTTGTATGTGATGAGTTGGTTTTCTTTTGCTGATTTCAATACTGTCTTTGGCTTTTGAAAATTTGATTATAACGTGTCATGGTGAAGATCTTTTTGTATTTTATCTATTTGAGGTTCCTTGGGCTCCATGGATCTGGATGTTCATTTCCCTCTCCAGATTAGGGAAGTTTTCTGTCATTCTTTTCTTTTCTTTCTTTCTTTCCTTCCTTATATATTGGCTGTGTTGGGTCTTTGTTGCTGTGCACAGGCTTTCTCTAGTTGTGGTGAGCAGGGGCTACTCTTCATTGTGGTGCTTGGGCTTCTCATTGTGGTGGCTTCTCTTGTTGTGAAGCATGGGCTCTAGGTGTGTGGTCTTCAGTAATTGTGGCACATGGGCTCAATAGTTGTGGCTCACAGGCTGTAGAGCACAGGCTCAGTAGTTGCGGCACATGGGATTAGTTGCTCCATGGCATATGGGATCTTCCTGGAGCAGGGATCCAACCCATGTTCCCTGCATTGGCAGGCAGATTCTTAACCACTGTGCCACCAGGGAAGCCCTGACATTATTTCTTTAAATAAGTTTTCTGCCCATTTTCTTTGTTCCTTCTGGGGCTCCCATAATGCATATATTATTTATTTTCATAGTCTTCTGAAGGTCCTGGAAGGTTTTTATTCTCTTTTTCATTTTTCTTTCTCTGATTGTGTAATTTCAATTGAACTGTTTTTATGCTGATTCTTTTTGTTTAATTGCTCTGTTGTTGAAGCTTTCTATAGAATTTTTCAGTGCAGTAATTTTGTTCTTTGGTTTTAGAATTTCCATTTAGTTCATTTTTATGGTTTCTCTTTGTTGAACTTCTAATTTTCTTCATGTGTTGTTTCCCTGATTTTGCTTAGCTGTCTATTTGTGTTCTTTTGTAGCTCACTGAGATTCTTTAAGAGGAATATTTTGAATTCTCTGTCAGGGAATTCAGAGATCTCAATTTCTATAGGGCCAGTTATTGGTGTTTTATTTTGTTCCTTTTATTGTGTCATGCTTCCCTGATTATTTGTGATTCTTGTCACATTGCATTGGTGTTTCTACATCTGAGTAAGTGGGCATTTATTTCAGTCTCTACAGACTGGCTTTGGCAGGGAAAGCCTTTCACCAGTCTGCTTGTTCAGAGATTCTGGACAGATTATCTAGTGGAGGTCTGTGAACAGGTTTGCTGCTGGAGTACTGAGGTAGGCTGCTCAGGTGCCTGGTCAGCAGGTGAGTGGGCCTGTGCCTGGGTCCATGGGGGCTGACCTGGTAATAGATGGATCTTGAACCTGATTCTGTAGGGACTGGTCTAGTGTAGGGATGGGCCTGTGGTGCCTGAAAGCTGAATCTGCAAAGGTGAGTCTGGATTCCGGGTCTGTGGGAGTTGGCCAGTGTTGAGGTCTACTGGGGGTTTGTTGGAACCTGGGTTTCCAGAGTTGGTTTGGCACTGGGATGAGTCTGGGGCCACCAACCTAGCTTGGTGCTAGGTGAGTCTGGAGGATGAGTCTGCGATATCCTACCTGGAGTCTGGGGTTGCAGGGGCTGGCCTGGTCTGCGGTGAGCCTGGAACTGGAATACAGAGGTGAATCTGGAGCCTGGGGACATGGCATCTGACGTGGTGCTGAGGTAGACCAAAAGGCTGGGTCTTTTGGTGCTGACTTGGAATCCTTAGCTCTTGTGAAGGTATTTTTGTTCATGGATAGTTGTTCAAATTGGTGTTTCTGCTAGGGGATGAGCAGCGGAAACTTACATCCCACCATCTCGCTGACATCACTCTCTTATGGCTGAATTTTAAAATTACCATGCAAATCTTGTATCATTTTTCAATTTCCAGCTATGCTGGACTTTTAGATTTGTTCTCTAATTTTCATATCTTGTCTCTATATTATATTACTTCAAATTTTGGGTTCTTTTTGGGAGGTTTACCTAACTTTATCTTCTGAACATTGTTGTTGTTTTTTTTCCCTGTTATCATAATTTTGATTTTCCAGAGTTCTTTTTTGGTTCCATGAGTGTTAAAAGTACTATTCTGTTCATGTTCTATGAATTTAATTTCTTCTCTTATTTCTGAGGATACTAATAATAGTGTATTTGTTGTTTTTGCTGAAGGTTTCTTCTCCCTGAATTCTATTTCATCCAAGTTATTTTCCCCTACTTCTATTTGTTTGGTCTCTATCTTTTATGTAAGAAGCTTTGCGTAGGTATTTAGTGATCCTTTGTTCTCTGCTCATATTTAAGAGTAGATGCTAAAAAGCTGACTGGAAGTTCTGGCTTATGGGTTTATTGACTCTGAGCTTTACTGTAAAATGATGTGGCTGGGTTCTTTCCCTGAGGATGAAGCAGTGTCAGTTTTTTAGGTCTTTATTCTTGGGCTGGCCAGATTCTCCAGAAAAGCATCTTTTTGTCTCCTGCCTAGAGGTTCAGGACAGGTTGCCAAGATTCTGAAAGTTGAGTGGGGAATGAAGACTGGGCATCTTAGCTTTCAAGTATGCATACACTCATTTCATCTGCTTTCAATATGGTAGCCCTACCTTTAGTTGTGCCCAGTGTTCCCCAGTCCAGGGAATAAAGCACCAGTCTCCTCCCTGGGTAGAGGAGATGATCTGGAGATCAGCTGTTTCTTTAAACAAACTTTCTATAAACTCTCCTCATTTTTGGTTCTATCTTTATCCCACCCCTACTTTCAACGTTCCTGGTACCCCCCAAGTCCTGAATGTTTGGAGGTTTTTGTGATATATCCAGTTGTTTCTTTGTCCTTTCCCATGGTGACTTAGCTTTCAGGTAGTGTGCTAAATTTATTTACTTTCTGGTTTCTAAATCTTTATTATTGTTTTCACTTTTTTCCTTTGTTTTATGGATTTATTCCTTAAAAAAAATCTCTGTACTCTCATTTTAGTGGAATTTCAAGAGGGACTAAAAGTACTATATGTGGTTAAGTTGTTACCTTCATTCAGAAGCTTACCCACACTCTACTATGGCCACTTTATCATTTAACAGTGTCACCTATAGTAGCAAGTATAGCCATGTCATTAATTCATCACAGTATATGAAGCTAATAGCACTAACTGGTAACAGGGAACAATATTTTTCTATAAAGAGCCACTGATTCATGGTAAAGTAAAACTTCTCAAGAGAAGATTCTAAGAGACTCTTGGTTAAAATACCATTTGTAGGCCTCAAACTATATAGAGAAACTATACACTGAATGGTTTTAAAAAATCTCTCTTGGGGCTTCCCAGGTGGCTCAGTGGTTAAGAATCTGCCTGCCAATGCAGGGGACATGGGTTCGAGCCCTGGCCTGGGAAGATCCCACATGCCGAGGAGCAAATTAAGCCCATGTGCCACAACTACTGAGCCTGTGCTCTAGAGCCCACAAGCCACAACTATTGAGCCCATGTGCCGTAACTACTGGAGCCTGCGCGCCTAGAGCCCATGCTCCGCAACAAGAGAAGCCACCACAATGAGAAGCCTGTGCATCCAAATGAAGAGTAGCCCCTGCTCGCCACAACTAGAGAAAGCCCGTGCAGCAACGAAGACCCAATGCAGCCCAAAATAAATAAATAAATAAAATTAATTAAAAAAAAAATCTCTTTTGAGGAGAGAAAGGTGAAAATAACTAAGTTGTGACTATTAATTGTTTTTAAGTAAGTCACACTAAGATCTGTAATGCACCTTTATTCTGAAAGATAAATTTTATGTTACTGAAACAAATGAAATGTAATAGTTGCAAAATTCTTTTGAAAAATCTATTTTAACAATTGTACCAGCCTGATGTTTAACATTACCGTCAAATAACAGAGGAGACATTCACTGGATCCAATGAACATGAGGTAACAGAGTTTGGCTGTGGTGAATTCCAGTTATATCACATCTACTCTCAGAGTTTTAATACTGCCCCACTTTGGAACATTTACTGATTGTGAGAAAAACCTTGAGGAGACAGATCTCATGAAGAGAGGGCTACAATAAATGTGGTAATATGTGGCTCTTTTACTACTGTATCATTACTTTTTAAGTAATAATGTTTTGAATAGTACAAAAAGAAGCAGTAGACTGTCCTTTGACTGGTCTCTAAGGCCTCCTGGTGCCTTGAAATTCCTTCTTAGTATCTTAGGATAATAAAAATTAGGACAATAGAAGGAAGTACCTCTTGATTTTGGCAATTATCTAATAGGACTTAGTGAAAGGCAACTTATTTTACTGAGAAATATAAAGTCAGTTGCATTTTCAATTAAGAACTAAGATAAAAGAGTCTATATAATAAATAAAGCTAAAGCCATACACTTCAGTTCTTTGTAATAGCCCATGAGAGAAACAAAGCTAGAACACAAAGAAAGAGACAAATAAACTGCCTCAATATTTGCCAAAGTCACGAGAGCTGCCTTTAAATATAATATTTGAAAGAATATTGTGTGGTAGATGAATCTGATGTAATTCTGTGAGTATTAGCATAAAAAGGATCAATGCACAAAAAAGAGAAAATGTTTTAAGGCTCAGAGCTAGAAAAATAAAAATAATATACCTTAGATTATTTGTAGATAGTTATTTGTCTCTGAAAGTTTAGAAGCAGGGGCTGCTGGATGGTTAAGCACTTATAGGACATGCTCAGAGGGAATTTTCTTATTAAAAATAATAGATACTCTCTAAATTTTTTTCCAGTGCAGATTTAATTTTTTTTTCTTTCCTCTTTTCTTTTTAACAAAGGTAATATTTTCTTAAGTCTAGCAGTAATGACTATTCATTGCAGGAAAACTGTAAAACAGAAAATCACACAAAAGGAATAACTACCCCAAAGAGAATCAGTTAAATTTCTGCTGTATTTACCACCAATTTTTGGTTTTAAAGCATAAATATATTAATTAAAGATTGTATTTGTACAATTATAGACATAAACAAGATTACCTTTTGCCCTTGTCCTCAGGCTGAATGAAATTAAGTTCTGGGCCAGAGATGCCTTATCCCTGATATAAACTCCTATAAGCTATTGAAGAAGCAAGTTATGGGGAACTTCATTATTACTTATGAATTAACTAAATGTACATTCCTTTGCATGTTCAGTATACGTATTTTAGCACCCACTACCTTCAAAGGCACTGGCCTAGTATCCTCAGACATAAAGATGAATGAGATAGTTGGTGGAGAGGACACCTAGTCAGAAACCAAGGTAGAAGCAGAATGTGATAAACAGCCAGCCCAGAAGGGTGGTTAAAGGACATACCAAAAGAGGGTTAGTTGCAAGAGCCTGTCCACAAAAAAATTATCTATCCAAAGACACTTTCCATATCCAACCCTGACAGGACCAGGCATAGGAAAGACTCAAGATTACAATTTTGTAAGTAGTATTTTACATAGTACTCATCACACTTTAGTGAGTATATTACTTCTTTCATGAAATGCATTTTTTCTACCCCTTGTCATTCATAAGCCACAAATCTGATTTCTGTAAAGTGTTGCCTATTACACTTTAAGTAAGTGTTTGATTTTGATGTATAGATATTTTCTTCATTACTTTAAAACAGTGAGGTTTAACTGTCTTCTGATCACATTCTGCTATTGTAAGAGAATGTGAAGCACCTGAGAACAAATACACTGGGTGCCTAGTAACTGCCAGCAGGAGCCAAGGAAACAAATTAGGCCAATGCCTAATTTCGAGTCTCTTAAGCAGTAAGGAATTTCAGGACACCAAGAGAATGCTCTTTTAGGGATTCCATAACCTAGCTGATAAGAAGACAGACATGCAGCCTACCCACCATCAGTCCCTCCCATCAGGAAGCATGCACAAGCCTCCTAGATACCTTTCTCCACAAGAGGGCAGACAGCAGTATCAAGCAGTATCAGCAGTATTTCGTCTTGTGTAACTGAAAACCACAGCCACAGAAAGATAGAGAAAATGAAAAAGCAGAGGACTTTGTACCAGATGAAGGGACAGGATAAAACCCCAGAGAAACAACTAAATGAAGAGGAGATAGGCACCCTTCCAGAAAAAGACTTAGAATAATGATGAAGACGATCCAGGACTTTGAAAAAAGACTGGATGCAAAGATCAAAAAGTTTACCAAAGACCTAGAAGAAGTAAAGAGCAAACAAACAGAGATATGCAACACAATAACTGAAATGAACAATACAGTAGAAGGAACCAATAGCAGATTAACTGGGGCAGAATGACGAATAAGTGACCTGGAAGACAGAATGGTGATAATCACTGATGTGGAAAAGAATAAGGAAAAAAGAATGAAAAGAACTGAAGACAGCCTAAGAGACCTCTGGGACAACGTTAAACGCACCAACATTCGCATTATAGGGGTCCCAGAAGGAGAAGAGAGAGAGAAAGGACCCAAGAAAATATTGGAAGAGATTTTAGTTGAAAATTTCACTAATATTGGAAAGGAAACAGCTACCCAAGTCCAGGAAGTGCAGAGAGCCCCAGGCAGGATAAACCCAAGGAGGAACACGCCAAGACATATAGTAGTCAAACTGACAAAAATTAAAGACAGAGAAAAGTTATTAAAAGCAACAAGGGAAAAATGACAAATAACATACAAGGGAACTCCCATAAGGGTAACAGCTGATTTCTCAGCAGAAACTCTGCAAGCCAGAAGGGAGTGGCATGATATATTTCAAGTGATGAAAGGGCAGAACCTGCAACCAAGAATACTCTACCCAGCAAGGATCTCATTCAGATTCAACAGAGAAATCAAAAGCTTTACAGACAAGCAACAGCTAAGAGAATTCAGCACCACCAAACCAGCCCTACAACAAATGCTAAAGGAACTTCTCTAAGTGGGAAACATAAAAGAAAAGGACCTACAAAAACAAAAACAAAACAATTAAGAAAATGGTAATAGGAACATACACATCAATAATTACCTTGCATGTAAATGGACTAAATGCATCAACCAAAAGACACAGACTGGCTGAATGGATACAAAAACATGACTCATATATATGCTGTCTACAAGAGACCCACTTCAGACCTAGGGACACATAGAGACGGAAAGTGAGGGGATGGAAAAAGATATTCCATGCAAATGGAAATCAAAAGAAAGCTGGAGTAGCAATAGTCATATCAGATAAAATAGACTTTAAAATAAAAAATGTTACAAGAGACAAGAAAGGACATTACATAAAGATCAAGGGATCCATCCTCAAAGAGGAGATAACAATCATAAATATATATACACCCAGTATAGGAGCACCTCAATACATAAGGCAAATGCTAACAACTATGAAAGAGGAAATGCAAGGCAGAAATAGAGACACAGAAGTAGAGAACAAACACATGGACACCAAGTGGGGAAAGTGGGGAGGGTTGGAGGGGGATGAATTGGGAGATTGGGATACCAAATTGTACACTCTAAATATATGCTGTTTATTGTCTGTTAACTGTATTTCAATACAAGTTCTTAAAAAAAAAAACAAAAGAAGACAGACATGCAAACATGCTGTCTCATATGACAGGCCATACCTTATAGTGATAAATATTCCAAAATTTGGAGTGATACAGACCTGGACTTGAATCCAAGCTAGGTCACCTACTAGGTGTGTAATCTCTCAGACCATCTGTTTCCTCAACTGTAAAATTGGAACACTGGCACCTAAACTCATAGTGATATGAAGATTAAATAAGCCATCACATATGACACACTTGTTACCTGGCAAAGAATAAAGCCTCAACAATATGTTAGCTGTTAGGTAGGATAAAGGCAACATGAAAGGCAGAAAAGGGGCACAAAAGAAAGCTTTTGACTTAAAAACCTCTTTTGGCAACATCTGTATCAAAATAAAGATCTAGTTATGTATCTCAAGGTATGAAAAGCTGATCTGAAGGGTTCTGCTTCTGGTAATGATGAACTACATGTTTTGAATTAACCTTCCCACTGAGAAAATCTGGAGTAAAAATCCTTTGTGAAAGCACTGGACTATTAACAGGGCAGTGAACTATGGCGTCCAGATGTAGAAGGAAATCCAGAAAGGAGGAGCCTAGCATTTGGGACCATCTTTCCCTTGGGGCATCTGCTGATTTTGGGAAAGGGGACTGAGAGGTTGAGAAGTTGAGCTTTGACTTGCTAGTATTCTGTTAATGATTTTTGGGTCTGTCTTCATGAGGGATGTTGGTATGTAGTTTTATTCTCTTGAATGTGTTTGTCTGGTTTTGGTATCAAAGTAATGCTGGTTTCATAAAATAAGCTGGGAATTGTTCCCTCCTTTTCTGTTTTCTGGAAGAATTTGATATTTCTTCTTCACACGTTTGGAAGAATACAGTAGTGAAATTATCTGGGCTAAGAGATTTCTTTTTTCATAAAGTTTTAAACTATGAATTCAATTTTCTTTTATAGACATAAGACTATTCAGGTTTATATATTTCTTCTTGGACAACTTTTGTTAAGTTGTGACTTTAATGGAATTGGTCCATTTCATTTAAGTCACCATTTTTACATGTGTGTATGTTATTCGTAGTATTCCTTTATCTTTTGAATATCTAATTTCTCTTGATACATAGTTTTGGACCCAAGAATTATTTAGAATTGTGTTAATTTCCAGTCATCCTTCTCTTATTGATTTTTACATTAATCCCATTATGATCAGAGAATATACTTTGTATTATCTCAACTTTTTAAAAACAGCTTTATTGAGATATATTTCACATATCATAGATTTCATCCATCTAAAATGTATAATCAAATAGTTTTTAGTATATCCACAGAGTTGTATAACCATCACCACGGTTAACTTTCATCATCTCCAAAAAGAAACTCTATACCCATCAGCACTTATATCTCATTCTCCCCTATGCCCCCACCCCTCCAGTCCCTCATGGCCTAGGCAACTACTAACCTACCTTTTGAATCTATAGATTCACCTATTTTGGACAACTCATATAAATGTATTTATACAATATGTAGTCTTTTGTGATTGATATCTTTTAATTTGCATAATATTTTCAAGATTCAACTATGTTATAGTATGTATCAGTACTTCATATTTTTTATTGCTGAATATTAGATTATATGGATGTATCACATTTATTTACCCATTCATTAACTGATAGACATTTGGGTGTTTCCACATTTTGGCTACTAAAAATAGTGATGCTATGAAAATGGGTGTACAAGTTTTCGTGTGGATATGTTGTCATTTCTCTTGGGGGTATATTCCTAGCAGTGGAATTTCGGGGTCATATGGTAACACTATAACCATTTGAGGAACTGTCAGTGTTTTCCATAGTGGCTGCTGCATTTTACATTCCCAATAGCAGTGTTCCTGTTTCTCTACATCCTTGCCAACTCTTGTTTATTATCTGACTTTTTATTCATAGCTATCCCAGTGGGTGTAAAGTGGTATCTCACTGTGGTTTTGATTTGCATTTCTTTGATGATATTGATATTAAAAATCCTGTTATGTACTTATTGGCCATACAGTTATCATCTTTGGAGAAATGCCTATTTAGATCTTTTGCTCATTTTAAAATTGAGTAATGTCTTTTTATTACTGAGTTTATTATTTATATATTCTAGATACAAGTCATGTATCAGATATAGCATCTAACAATATTTTCTTCCATGCTGTGGGTTATCTTTTATGTTCCTGATGTTGTCTTTTTTTTTTTAAGCTCTTTATTGGAATATAATTGCTTTACACTGTTGTGCCAGTTTTTTTCTGTACACTGAAGTGAATCAGCTGTATTTATACATATATCTCCATATGCCCTCCCTCCTGCGACTCCCTCCCAGCCCTCTAATGATGTTGTCTTTTGAAGCATAAATTTTTAAAATTTTGATGCAGTCTAATTCATTCCTTTTTTTCTTTTGTTGTTTATGGTTTTGGTATCATCCAAGAATGCATCGAACCAAGGTCATGAAAATTTACTCCTATACTTTCTTCTGAAAGTTGTTTTAGCTCTTACATTTTGGTCTGTGATCCATTTGAGCTAATTTTTTTTGTATAACATGAGGTAGGGGTCCAAATTCATTCTTTTGCATGTGGATATCCAATGTCCAGCACCAGTTGTTATAAGACATTTTTCCCCCATTGAACTGTCTTAACATCCTTGTTGAAAATCAGTTACCATAAATGTGAGAATTTCTTTCTGGACTCCTAATTCAATTCCATTTATCTGTATGTCTGTCTTTATGGTAGTATTACATGGTCTTTAGCTCAGCTTTATATATTTTGAAATCAGAAAGTATGAGTGCTATAATCTTGTTCTTTTTCAGGATTGTTTTGGTTACCCTGATCCTTCTGTATTTTCATATTAATTCCAGATTCAGTTTTTCCATTATTGCAACAACAACAACAAAAGTAGCTGAGATTTTGTTAGGAATTGCTTTGAATCTACAGATCAAGTTTGGGGAATATTGCCATGCTAACCATATGAAGCCTTCTGATCCATGAACATGGAAGATCTTTGCTTCATTTAGATATTCCTTAGTTTCTTTCAACTATTTTATAGTTATCACAGTATAAGTTTTATACTTCTTTTGTTAAATTTATTCCTAGGTATTTTATTCTTTTTGCTGCTATTATAAATGGAATTATTTTCTTAATTTCATTTTTGGATTTTTCACTGTTCATGCACAGAAACAGAATTGATTTTTGTAAACTGACATAGTTTATCAATCTTGTAAATTGATTTTGTAAATTGAAATTAACCTTTATTAACTGCTAATGGTTTCTTAGTTGATTTCTTAGGATTTCCTGTATATAAGAGAATATCATATTTAAATAGATAGTTTTCCTTCCTCCTTTCTAATCTGGATGCCTTTTATTTCATTTTCTTGCCTGATAATCCTGTCTAGGATCCAGTGTTGAATAAAGCAGACATCCTTGTCTTTTTCCTGATCTTAGGAAAATAGCATTCAAATTTTCACCATTAACTACTTGTTAGTTGTGGGTTTTTCATAGATAAGCTTTAGCTACCATTTTTAATTTGTGGGTTTTTTTTTTTTTTAAACCATGAAGCAGTGTTGAACTTTTTCAACTGCTTTTTCTGAGACTACTGGGATGATCATGTGGTTTTTATCCTTTGTTCTATTAATGTGATGTGTTACATTGATCAATTTTTAGATGGTAAACTAACCTTGCATTTTTGGGATAAATCTTACTTAGTCGTGGTATATAATCTTTTTCTTATTTTGCTTGATTAAGTTTCCTAATTTTCTTGAGTATTTTTGCATCTATATTCATTAAAGGATAGTGGTTTACTGTTTTCTTGTAATATTTTGTCTGGTTTTGGTATCTGGGTAATACTGGCCTTACAAAAATGAATTTGGAAGTGTTCCTTCCTCAATCATTTTTTCAAAGAGTTTGTAAAAAAATTGTTATTTTATAAATGTGTTTGGTAGCATCCTCTAGTGAAGCCAGGTCAGCCTAGGATTGTTTTTCCTTTTCAGATTTTTAATATTTTCTTGAACCAGTTCAGTAGTTTGTATCTCTCTAGGAATTTGTTCATTTTGTCTACATTACCTAATTTGTTAGCATAAAGTTGTTATATATAATATGTATACTATAATGCTTTTCATTCCTTTACGGTCAGTAGTTATGTTCCCTCTTAATTCTGACCTTCATAATTTGTATGTTCTCTCTTTTTTATCTTGATCAGTATAGCTAAAGCCTTATCAGTATTACTGATCTTTTCAAAAGAACTGACTTTTGGACCCACTGATTTTCTCTATTGTTTTCCTATTCTCTCATTTATCAATTCTAATCTTTATTCTTTTCTATTTGCTATGTTTCATTTACTCTTTTTTTCCCAGTGTCTTAAAGTGGAAGGTTAGGTTATTTAAGACATTTCTTCTTTTTCAACAGATGGATTTACAACTTCATCCCATAAGTTTTGGTATACTGTGTTTTCCTTTTCATTCATCTTAAAGTTTGGCTATGTTGTTCCTTCGTTTTCATTCATTTCAAATTATTTTCTAATTTTCTTTAGGTGCTCTTCTTTGATCCATTGGTTATTTAAGCAGTGTGTTTTTTTTCTGCATATTTGTGAATCCACAAATTTCTTTCTGTTAATTTTACTCCACTCTGGTCACAGAACATAATTTGTATAATTTCACTTTTTATTTTTTTGAGGCTATTATATGGCCTACCACATACTCTATCCTGGAGAATGTTCCATGTGCACTTGAGAAGAATATATTGATATATTCCACTGTCCTTAGGTGGGGAGTTCTATAGGTACGTGTTAGGTCCAGTTGATTTACAGTTTTGTCTATAGTGTTGTTCATAACTTTTATTTCCTTGTTGATCTTCTTCCTGGTTGTTTGTCCATCACTGAAAGCGGGGTACTGAAGTCTCCAGATATTATTGTTGAATTATTTATTTCTCCTTGCAATTCTATCAGTTTTTGTTTCATGTATTTTTGGGTTCTGTGTTGTTAGGTACATATGTTTATAATTGTAATGTCTTTCTGCTGGATTGACCCTTTTATGAAACAGAATGTTCTTGTCTCTAGTAACAACTTTATATTGAAGCCTATGTCCTCTGATATTTATATAGCCACTCTGGGTTTCTTATGGTTGTTGTTTGCATGACATATCTTGATCCTTCCTTTTCCTTTTTTCCCCCTCTTGTATTTTTAAATCTAATATGTGTTTCACACAGACAGCACAAAATTGTATCCAAAAAATGTTTTTTTTTGATCCAGTCTGAAAATCTCTCCCTTTTGATAGAATGATTACTCCATTCACATTTAATGTTATTATTGTTATGGTTGGACTTAGGTCCGCCATTTTACTTTCTGTTTTTTATGTGTTTTAGAGTTTTTCCTCTATTTTTCCTTTATTGCTTTCTTTTATATTTAAGTGAATATTTTCTAAGTGGAACACTTTAACTCAATGATTTTCTTTTTTTCTTTTTTTAAAAAATTATTTATTTATTTATTTTATTGGCCGTGTTGGGTCTTTTTTTGCTGTGCGCAGGCTGTTTTTAGTTGCGGTGAGTAGGGGCTACTCTTCATTGTGGTGCACGGGCTCCTCATTGCCGTGGCTTCTCTTGTTGCGGAGCACGGGCTCTAGGTGCATGGGCTTCAGTAGCTGCAGCACATGGGCTCAACAGCTGTGGTTCACAGGCTCTAAAGTGCAGGCTCAGTAGTTGTGGTGCATGGGCTTAGTTGCTTTGCAGCATGTGGGATCTTCCTGGAGCAGGGATCGAACCCCTGTCCCCTGCATTGGCAGGCTGATTCTCAACCACTGCAGCACCTAGGAAGCCCATGATTTTCTTTTTTTTTACTATGTATTTTTGAGTTAATTTCCTACAGGTTGCTCTAGGACTTACCGTATACATTTTAACTTCTTAGGATTACTTCAGCTTTATACTTAACTCCTGTGAGATACTGAAATGTTACTACTCTATAACTCTATTCCCTTATCCCTCTTTTTTGTGCTATATTGTTATATAATTACATCTCTATATATTATGAACCCAACAATACACTGTTCTAGCTATTAGAGTATGTAATTTATGTTTTTTAAAGAAGCCTATAGTGAGCAAGTATATATTCATGTTTGTTATATAAAGCTTGTTTATTATCACTGATACAGTTTGTTCCTGTGGAATAATACGACGAAAAGATGGGAAGTCTTTGAGGAAAGCTTTTCATAATTAAGTAAATATGAAAGATAAAGGATTGAAATTGAGAGGGTTAACAGAACACCAAAAACCAAGAAACAGAAAAATGCAGTCTTCAAATCTTTGGAAATTTAGGTAATTAAAACCACCTAAGCATTCAAAATAATGAATTAATGATAAGTTATAAAGATGCACACACTCACTGGAATAGAAACACACTGTTATGTGAAGAAGTGTGTCACAAAACTGTATCATATGATACGATTTAGTATACTATGTCATTTAGTACAGAGAGAAAGAGAGAAGAGGTGGAGGAGTGAAAGGAGAGGATGGAGGGGAATGAGGAGGAGGGAGGAGGAGTAGAATGAGGATGAGGTAGGAGGGCATATACCAAAATGTTAACTATGGGTCAAGGAATTATGAATGAATTTTATATTAAGGTTTCTGAAAGTATTTTTAAATTTTTAATATTTACTGTATATTTGTGATAAATCTATAAACTTAAAAAATTAATCCAGCAGAAATGAGCATAAAACATGAAAAGGCAAGTCACCTAAGATGAAATAAAAATGACCGAAAATGTATGAAAAAATTCAGCCTCACTAGCAATCAAAGAAATGCAAAAAAGAGAATACTGAATTTTTTACTTATCAAATTGGAAACTATTTTTAAAAGGAAGATACCTAGTGTGAATAAGGGTTATAGGATACACTCAATACTTTGTCTATAAAAATATAAAATGATACAAATCAATTTAAAGTTTTTATAAATGCCCTTAAAAAAGTCTATACCCTTTAACCTAGCAATTCCTTTTCTGGGGAATTTATTTTAAGGAAAAATATAGTGGATGTTACAACTAGTTCGCTAAAACTGCTCGAGGATATTTAGGAGATAAAATTCCATAGGATTAAATTTAGGATTTAACCCTATGGAATTAATTAATCTACATGTCCAAAGAGTTTATATAAAAGTTTATATGAAAAAGACTGTACAACACATACTTTTAATAGTGTCTTTTTCTGAGTGTTAGAATTATTAGTATTAAAATTTATTTTCTTCTGCTTTATCCATGTTTTCTAAATTGTATATAATGAACAATAAATTACTATCTTTGAAATGGACAACAAAGTTATTTAAACTAATATAACATGCTGCCCATGAAATAAATTAGTTTTATTTCTATGTCAATGATTTCCAAACCATATCAACATTGAGATAACTTTCTGAACTAACATGCAGACAGCTGAGTCAGTGATACCAGCAAGCAGCATAAGGGACTGCAGGCTCTCCCTCCCTTGGCACTGAGCATAAGCTATGTGCAGGGCACTGTGTTACACACGCTAGGAATAAAAAGGAGAGAGGGACATAGTTTTTTGTGTCCCTCTCTTCTTTTTATTCCTAGCGTGTGTAACACAGCGTTACAGATGTGTAAGAAGCAGCTGTGTAAACTCACAGCTACAAATCAAGGTATGCCAAGGAAAGGGAGAGATGATTCTAACTGGGAGAATGAGGGCGTGTTCTCATATACTAGTCATCCACAATTTGCTCTTCTTTCCTCTCCAATTTACTACTGAACCAGGAAGATCATGAAACAACTAAAATCCACAGTATCTATTCCCATATTCCATATAAATGCTTACTATCCTTCAGGGCCAGCTCACATATCACTTCACCTTTGTTTCCAGGGGTAAGAGCACTTCTCTTGATACAGTGTGACTGTGGATTCAGTCTCAGGACAGAGACTAAGTGAAACCCATCTTGGCACCCCTAGTTGAGCTGGCATTCACTAGGTATACATCATGAATTTTTCAAGCTTTGTTCATGTGTTTAACATCTTGGCAAAGGAAACTTAGAAGTCATACCTGGTGGGGTTCCTTTTGTCTTCCTCAGAAATCAAAAACCAAACAAAATCTGCATAGCTCATTCTTCCCTCTTTCTGTACTGTTTTTCCCCTGAAGAAAACACATGGTTATAAAGTTTCCTGAGCAATTACTCAGATAAATTTAGTAGGATGACAGACTAAGAAATAAAGTAACATTTCCTTGGAAATCAAGTTAAAAAAAAAAAAAGAATGCTGGAAACCTCACAAAGGGCAACCCCTTCCATTGCCTATCTTATTCTCAAATGCCTAGAGGGTGAAATCAGAAAGCATTTGCAGATATGACGAAAGAAATCTTGTTTCTAATTTGAATACAAATAATCACCAGGTTAAATACTGTTACTTGTATTTAGATAAAGGACTAATGACCATATATTAAAGAATTACTGTCATCTTGTATGAAACCACAACTGCATGTTTTGTAGGGTATTATCTCACCTACAGCACTGACAAATTATGCAGGAAGCCTTGCTAAAATGACATTGTTGAAGTATTACTTCTAGTTCATTTGAAAACTCAGATGCTTTTTCTTACCTTGTTACTGCCCCAGAGAATATCCTTTCAATAATTCTGTTTGATGAAGCTAAATGTAAATAAAAAGTAAAAAGGTAGTTAAAACATGCTCCAAAAGGCAATATTTTTGGCAAATTTATTTTCAAGTAGCCACAAGCTAAAACTTAATAATCTTCCATGATGAGAATATGAGTAGTTAAAATTTTTACCTAGGTATAATTTATGCTTTTTGAAAGCAGGAATTTGAGATGGCTTTCTCTATCAATCAGTCATTTAAAAAACAGGCAAATGGATGTGCCTGACAGTTGGGATATATTAATATAGTTGAGCACCAAATTGGTTCTGAATATCCTGACAACTAAGACAAAAATGTACAAAATTTGTATTGATCTTGTTATCTAATAAGACAGGACAACTTTTCCTCTAAAACAAGACAGATTTTATCCTAGCATTAAATTCAAGGGGGGAACTGATTGTTGGGGATTTAAGTAAAACAAACTGTTTTTCAGGTAGAATTTTATAAAAGATATCAAAACATACCTCAAATACTTTTTTTTAATATTTCTCATCCTATAAAAGTCCAGGATATAACGTGATATATTGTACAATTTTTTAAATAAATTCCATCAGTAAGTTTTATTCAGAGAGATGATTGTATCTTAAGATAGTATGTTGCTTTTGATGATATATCCTAGATAATCTGTATCAGTGTACCTCATTGTGAGTTCAAAGTAACCAAAAGCATTAGTTAAACAAAGGAGAAAACAATGGATCTCAGACCTAGGGATGTGGTAAGGACAGAAATCTATTCTTTTAACAAGTGCCCCAGGCAATGGCATGAACACCAAAATTTCAGTGGCCCCTTTATTATGCAGGCCTAGATGCCTGCTTTTCTGGACTTCCTTCTTTATGCTTCTCATGAGTTACTATATGTGTATATACAATATTTTAGGGCTTAATGAGAACTATGGTTATGCTAGCCAGAGAGGGCGCTTTAGAGCCCACAGGGTTTTGTATGACCTCTGGAGGCTAGCTCACGTTATACAGATGATCTGGTCACTGGTAATTAGAAGGTGCATAGCTAATAAAGTTGACCTGATACCCTTATAAATATCTCCATCTTTATGTTATTCTTGTAATAGGAAGGTATGACTATAGGCATACATCAGAGATACTGTGGGTTCAGTTCCAGGCCACTTCATAAAGTGAGTTACACGAATTTTTTGGTTTCCCAGTGCATGTAAGTTGTGTTTATACTATACTATAGTCTATTAGGTGTGCAACAGCATTACGTCTAAAAAAATAACGTATATAACTTAATTAAAAATACTTTATTGCTAAAAATGCTAGCAATCATCTGAGCTTTCAGGAAACTGTAATCTTTTTGCTAGTGGTGGGTCTTGCCTCGATGATCTTGATGCTGCTGTGTGATCAGGGTAGTGGTTGCTAAAGGCTGGGGTGGCTGTGGCAATTTCTTAAAATAAGACAACAATGAAATCTGCTACATAGATCAATTCCTCATTTCACAAATGATTTCTCTGTTACATGCAATGCTATTTGATAGCATTTTACCCATAGCAGAAATTCTTTCAAAATTGGAGGCAATCCTCTCAAACCTCACTGTCGCTTCATCAGCTAAGTTTATATAATATTCTAAATCCTTTGTTGTCATTTCAACAGTCTTCACAGCTTCTTCACCAGGAGCAGACTCCATCTCAAGAAACTGCTCTTTGCTCATCCATAGGCAGCAACTCCTCATCCATGAACATTTTCTCATGAGATGGCAGCAATTCAGTCCCATCTTCAGGCTCCTCCTCCAATTCTAGTTCTTTGGCTATTTCTACCACATCTGCAGTTACTTTCTCCACTGAAGTCTTAACTCCCTCAAAGTCATCCATGAGGATTGGAACCAACTTCTTCCAAACTCCTGCTCATGTTGATATTTTGACCTCTTCCCACAAGTCATGAATTTCTTAACGGCATCTAGAACGGTGATCCTTTACAGTAGGTTTTCAATGGACTTTGCCTGGACCCATCAAAGGAATCATTACCTATAGCAGCTATAGTCTTACGAAATGTATTTCTTGAATGCCAAAATTACTCTTTGATTCATGGGTTGCAGGATGGATGTTATGTCAGCAGGCATGTAAAAAACATTCATCTCATTGTACATCTCCATCAGAGCGCTTGGGTGACCAGGTGCACTGTCAATCAGCATCATATTTTGAAAGGAATCTTTTTTTTCCTGAGAAGTAGGTCTCAATAGTGGGCTTAAAATATTCAGAAAACCATATTGTAAACAGATGTGCTGTCATCCAGGCTTTGTTGTTCCATTTGTAAAGCACAGGCAGAAGAGATTTAGCATGATTCTTAAGAGCCCTAGGAGTTTTGGAATGATAAATGAGCACTGGCTTCAACTTAAAGTCACCACCTGCATCACATTAGCCCCTAACAGGAGAGTCAGGCTGTCCTTTGAAGCCAGGCACTGATTTCTCCTCTCTAGCTATGAAAGTCCTAGATGGCATCTTCTTCCAACAGAAAGCTATTTCATCTACATTGAAAATCTGATGTTTAGTGTAGCCACCTTCATTATCTTAGCTAGATCTTCTGGATTACTTGCTGCTTCACCTTGCACTTTCATATTATAGAGACGGCTTCTTTCCTTAAACCTCATGAACCAAGCTCTGCTAGTTTCAAACTTTTCTCCTGCAGCTTCCTCATCTCTCTCAGCCTTCACAGAATTGAAGAGAGTTAGGGTCTTGCTCTGGATTGGGCTCTCATTTAAGGGAATGTTGTGGCTGGTGTGGTCTTCTGTGCAGACTACTAAAACTTTCTACATATCAGCAAACAAGGCTGTTTCACTTTTTTTTTTTTGCCATGTCACGCTGCTTTTGGGATCTTAGTTCCCTGACCAGGGACTGAACCTGGGCCCTCAGCAGTGAAAGTGCTGAGTCCTAACTACTGGAGGGCCAGGGAAATCCCTGTTTCACTTTCTTTTTCATGTGTTCACTAGAATAGCACTTTTAATTTCCTTCAAGAACTTTTCCTTCACATTCATGCACAACTTGGCTAACTGAGGCCTAGCTTTCAGCCTATCCTGGCTTTCAACATGCCTTCCCCTCTAAGCTTTCTAGTTTTTGATTTAAAGTGAGAGATGTGACACTCTCCCTTTCACCTGAACACTTAGAGGCCATGGTAGGGCTATTAACTGGCCTAATTTCAATATTGTTGCGTCTCAGGGAATAGGGAGGCCCGAGGAGAGGAGAGAGATGGGGGAACACTCGGTCGGTAAAGCACTCAGAACACAAACAACAGTTATCAATTAAGCCTGCTGTCATACAGGTGTGGTTCATGGTACCCCAAAATAATTACAATAGCAATGTCAAACATCACTGACCACAGATCACCATAACAATTAAAATAATAATGAAAAAATTTTGAAATTTTGTGAGAATTACCAAAATGTGACACAGAGACATTAAGTGAACAATACTGTTGGAAAAATGGTGCCGAAACACTTGCTCAGTGCAGGACTCCCCCAAACATTCAATTTGTAAAAAATGCTCTATCTGCAAAGTGCAATAAAGCAAAATGTAATAAAACGAGGTACACCTGTACTTGAAGAAGGAAAGATAGAGTACTAAAATGCTTGTTTATCAAATAAGTACAATTTAGTACTTCCTCTTAATGCCTGGTTGGCACCTGAGTTTTGTGAGCCAGAACTCTGTTTCTTAAATATGGAAAGTTCTATGAAAACTGACATACAGAATGAAACTTTCCTTAAGATGTATACTACTAGTTACAGATATACCAAATAACAGAAGCAAAATTCAAAGCATTTATTTAAGATTTGTACTTTGCTACATCTAAAAGGCTAAAAATAAAGGCTTACTAAAAAACCCCCACAGTGTCTGAGAAGACATTTAAGAATAGAACAGGGACAATCTTATGAGAGAAGAATGAGTCACTGTATATTGGTGCTTGGTTAAGAATATTAAATCAGCAGGTAATAGGTTCTGTTTACCACTGATCAAAATGAAGTAAAAAGGGTAATATCATGTAATATGTAATTTTTTGTTTTCTGACAAAAGAAAGCACACCAAATTCATCTGCAGAGAAAATACATTTTCTAGAACTAAATTCCAAAAAGTTTCTATGAATCCTTGAAAACATTGGCAAGTTAGAAACATCATTTTCATCCTTGGCTGTGTATAAATGAGAATTTATAAAGGTGTATATACATTCTCTTTCAAATAAACTTTACACAGATGTGGTTCCTATTCAGTTCATCATCAGAAAATAAGCATCGCTATAAAGACTCACCCAATAAAGAAGATGTGGCATAACTATACAATGGAATATTACTCAGCTATAAAAAGGGATGAGATGGAGCTATATGTAATGAGGTGGACAGACCTAGAGTCTGTCATACAGAGTGAGGTAAGTCAGAAAGAGAAAGACAAATATTGTATGCTAACACATATACGGAATCTAAAAATGGTACTGATGAACTCAGTGACAAGAACAAGGACGCAGATGCAGAGAATGGACTGGAGAACTCGAGGATTTGGAGGGGGCGGGGGGTGAAGGGGAAGCTGAGACGAAGCGAGAGAGTAGCACAGACATATATATACTACCAACTGTAAAATAGATAGCCAGTGGGAAGTTGTTGTATAACAAAGGGAGTTCAACTTGAGGATGGAAGATGCCTTAGAGGACTGGGACAGGGAGGGTGGGGGGGACTCGAGGGAGGGTGGGAGGGAGTCGGGGGAGGGAGGGAATATGGAGATATGTGTATAAAAACAGATGATTGAACTTGGTGTACCCCCAAAAAATAATAAAAAACAAAAAAACAAAAACAAACTCACCCATTCATCAAAACTAAGACTAATTTCTTACCTCCAAACCCCTTCTCCTAAACCTGTTTTCTAAATAAAAAATTAATATCTTCACTCATTTCTACTTACAAATTCTTGGCCCTTTCAAGAAGACTGGATTAGATACAGAATTTAAGAAATGGGAATTCCCCATAATGAGTAAGCACAATTTAACTCTTGCCTTCTTCAAAACAGTTAAGTCAACATTCATAGAAACACTCACCCTGGTCATTGTATCGAGAAAGATCGGCCTGGCTGATGTAGAGGTCATGATCACTATCTAGTTCCCAGAACTTACAATAAATAACATAGAAATGTTCATAGGAGAAGTAATCTGTGATTTGGTTTATATCTTCCTCTTCTTCCAAAAGGGCTAGAGTCTGAAATGGTATGAATAGAAGGATTAATTTATTTAAAAAATATGAAGACCCAGCTTGGCCACTATACAGATTCTAGTAAATTTTTATTATAAATTGAGTTAAAAATTTTGGTTTTGTTACCAAGACAGGAAATTCAGTAGGCAGCCTCTTCCTACTTTTTAATCAATTGATCAATTTACAAGCATTTACGAGCTTTGTAATGTTCTTAGCAAAGAGTAGGTGCTACGGAGGATTTAAAAGCAGGGAAAGGGAAGAACTATTACCAAAGGGACTGCAGCATATCAGAGGTCCCCAGACTAGCAAGCACAGAACAATCAGACAACAGACTTTCAATTACATGGCCATAAAGTGACATTGCTTTTAACTTTTCAAAGTTATGAAGAATGGTCTTCTATCTATTCTATTATGAAGAGTGGGCATACACATGCAGGGTTTGGTTTTGTAATGGCATCGAGTTTACCATAAAGGTGACTTTTGTATACCACTGTGATAGGGTGGGGTAGCCTGGCATAGAAGGCATGGGGGGTAGAGCTGCAGGGCCCTGAGCTGGAAATAAACCTGAGTCTCCACTGACTCACTGTCTGCCCCTAGGGAAAACACCATAAACAATGATTTTTGAGCCTAGAATTCTTATAATCAGCCAAGTTATCATATAAATGGGCAGACAAATGAAGACTTTTTTAGAAAGATTCAGAAAAAAGAATAAACCATAAGGAAACTCAGGAAATAGAAAATACAAAGTGAGATGACAGAAATAAGACCAGGTCACAACAGTCACAATAAAGGTAAATGAGCTAAATCTCCCTAGTAAAAGATTTTCAGATTGAGAATAAAACCCAAACCCATAAAGCAGATCTAGGTATATGCTGTTCATAAGAGATAAGTATGAAGTAAAATTTAAAAGGAAGGTTAAAACATGTACCAGCTAAATCTTAAAAAGAAAACATATGTCAATATTATTAGAAAATAAAATGGAATTTTGGCTTTCCAGTATTTACATTTTAGAAAATAATTTTTATCAAAGTAATACATTTGTATTATGAAACAGTCATCTTTCTTATAATGTTTTTCACCTTCAATTCCAAATTATGGTAAAAGCCACTCAATGAAAGATTTTGCAGCCAGTAAAAATTATAAAGACTACATTGAAACAAAGGAAAATCATGACATGGTAAGTGCAAAATAAAGGATATAAGATTGTACACACTAAGAACTGTATTAAATCCTAAAATCCAAATATGCATATGAATGAGACTAGAAGAACACATATAAAAGTATTAGTTTTATTAGAGTGGTAAACTATGCTTTCTTCTGTTTTTCAAACTTGCTTGTAATGTTTTGTTTTATAAAATGCTCTTTAATGTGTATAAAGCAGAATATGTACAATAAAACAAATCTTGAGAAGCAGGGAGCTCTCATTTTCATCTACTAGATTATCATAAAATGAAAAAAAAGAATAACTTCTGCTGTTGGTGAGTATGTAAATTTAAGTATGAGCTAGTGCAGGCGTTTGGAGGGTAACTTGGCAGGATCTATCAAATTAATGCACATACCATCTGATCCAGGATTTTCCCTCTAGTAGTCTATTTTAGAGAAAGTCTTACTCATATACACACAAGAGGAAGTATAAGGATGTTCACTGCATTACTGTAATAGGGAGAATATGAAAGCCACTTGAACATCTTCGATAGAGAAGTATGTAATTACAGCACAGCCATGCCATAGATTATGCAGTAGTTAAAAGAATGAAATAGATTTATATGAATAGAAATGAAAAAATATCAAGACATACTGTTAAGCTAAAAAAAGTTAACAGAATAATAAGTATGGACTCACATATTAAAAAAAATTAAAAAAAGCAGCCACACGGAACAAAACTATTTACTCCATGTATACAATATATACTCTATACACAGCCCCTGCCCACACCTACATATATATATAGAGGGATAAAAGCACAGATAATATGGGTTCCCTCCAGTAAATGGAGTGAAATGGCAGGGTGAAGAGATAAATAGTGACTTCTGCTTATTATTCTATATATGTTTTTGTTATCTGAATGTTTTATGAGCATAGATTCATGTACTAAGAGGAAGACTAAGGAAAGGGGTAAGGAAGAAAATAGAGGGAAGCAGAACACTTGAGTTCTGTTTCCAGTTCAGCCACTTACTTGCTGTGTGGTCTTATCCAAGTCATTCAACCATATTTGGGCCTCAAATTTTATCATCATTTAAAAAAATATGGATTATAATAGAGATCTAGAAATATAAACTAACGTGCTTCAGGAATGTGAGGGATTATTATCATTCTTAAGGTGTAAGGCCTTTTAAATGGAATTATTGCCATCTCAACCCATCCCACATTATCTCCTGAGAGCCCAGGCAGACACCAGGTGTTTAACAAATATTAATAATGACTTTTCATTTATTAGAATAAACATGTTTCATATCTATTATGGATTGCTAATTTTGACAAGTCTTCATTACTTTCTCCCAGATGAAGATGGGAAAAAACACAGAGTAAATAAGGTTGTATTTTAGCCTGAGCTTCATTTAGTATGATTTATTTAAAATAAAGTATTTCATTTCCTTTCAAGTGTGACCAATTCTACTCTCTTTAGGTTACTAGAAATGCTTGAACAATCAGGCATGAAGATTGCCTCAGTAGAAGGCTCCCACTAGTGGTCAATACTTTCTCATTTGGTAAAATAAATAAAATAATTGAATGAAATATATTCTTTCTTAAAAGGAATTTTTTAGTATTTTTCTCTAGCAGGAGCTGGGTAAAGACTCACTGCTAAAAGGAACAAGCTGAAATTCCTTCATTTCTTTTGCAAGGCCCTTCCTAACTTGGCCCTGTCTCCCCCTCAGGCCTCACCACTGATCACTCCCTCTCCTTGTAGCCTGTGACCACTTAAGACTGTTTCCGCAGTTTCCGAACATGACACTTTCATGCTTGTGGGCCTTTGCTTATGCTGCTTCCTCTATCTGGAATCCCCTTTTAATTTTTTTTAACTTGGTGAACCCTTGATATCTCCAAGGTCAAGATGTCATGCCAGTCCTACTGTGAAGCATTCACTGCATGTTTATGATACATTTCTGTGGAATTTTTCAAGTCAGGTGTGGCTGTCTGTGCAGTTTTCTCTTTTGCTCCACGGTGCATGCCCTGATGCGAAAATCTTGTTATTCATTTTTATTCCCCTAACACATCCCAGGTATCTGATAACTGCTTAATGACTGAAAGTAGTGACAGGGCTTTGCACATAATAAGCACTCAAATATTTGTTAAATGAAGTAAGATTATTACTTAAATTGCTCCTTATATATGAATTTCAATGAGAGGCATACTTGCAAAAAGTTGCTTTTTCTTATCTCTGTTGCAGTAATTTTTCCACTCCAAGATCTGTTGACTGTGTAGAATATTCTCTGAATAACCTGATTCCAAAAGGAAAACAAAACCAAATAAAAACATTAAAGATATCTATTACTTTATCAAAGGCCATCTTACGAATATTCTTTGAACCAAGCTAAGTTTTTGGTTTTTGATTATATCGTGTCATTTCTAGTAACAATACTATATTAAAAAAGTCTACATCCATATAGTTTGCATCTGCCCTTATAATTCTAAGAATAAAAAAATTCTTTGCTCACAAGTCTACATTTCCCAGGTGCCTACATGTCACTTTCATTTTTACCTCTCATCTTACATAGAGTTGCCTGATTCACATAGTGCTCATTAGGGCTAGATGTTTTTGGAAGGCACATGAGGTGGAAAATATACACTGGGGTGGCTTAACAATTACTGGGTCAGAAGAATGCCTGCCAACATGGTTTGATTCAAGAGGGCATTATTCTGGTTCTTTTAGCCTTATCCATTGGAGTTTTGAAGACTTTCAGATTCTCTCAGGAAACTCAGATACATCTAGGATAGTTTATATCCCAAGTCATTATTTGGGCATGAACAATTTTTTTACTAGCAAAGTAAAAGTGTTTTAATAAGTTTAACAAAGGTGAAACTCTGGAGAAGATCCTGGACAAGATGGGAGAGGAGGAGGATGGGTAGCAAATGTGTCTGAAATTGAGGATGTATGTGCTGTGGTATAGAGGAGGACTGGAGAAGGAAGAAAGGCTGCAATCCTGGAGGTAGGAGGCCACAGTGCATTCTGAACAATTTTACCTGGGGTTATTCCTATCCATTTAATTTGCCCTTGACCTACTAGGTTTTTTTTTTTTCCTTCTCCGAAAGGAAGCAAGGGTGAGGAGAGCAATTAAGCAGCTTTTTTGGTACTTTGGCTTTCATTTTGATTAATGATATGGAAATCCTGTATCCTTGGTGGTTTTTTATCATAGAAGAGGTTAGATCCACCCTTTTTTTTTGGCTATTTTATTTTAGGGCAAGAAGAACAATAAAGGGAAGACATTTGGACATCTATCCTAAGAGTAGGCCGAATGAGGAACTAAACTACTATTCCATTTCTGAATTCTTTACCAAAGAGAGTGATTGCCAAAAATAGGGAAAAACTAGCCTAAGGATAAAGGTGCAGACTTCTGCTGTCCAGTATTTCTCACCCCATCTCTGCTACCAATGCTAACTCCCCCTGGTCCTTCAGAGTCTAGCTCAATTACCAACTCCATAGGAAGCCCCAGCACAGGGACTTTGAGCTGTCGTCTGTGCTCCTGGTGTCACCTGAGTCTCCTTCAGTCATCCTGTGGTTATAGCCTAAACACAGGTACACCTGATTGTCATTACCTCCAAATACTAAGGAACCTGGTCTTTATTCAGTTGCATCCCAGTGCCTAATTTGTTGCTTTGCCTATATTATCAGGTGGTCAATAACTGCATGATAATTTTTAAAAATTAGGTATAATTAACATATATTAGCTTTAGGTGTACAACATAATGATTTGATATTTGTATATATTGTGAAATAGAAACCACAATAAGTCTAGTTAACATCTATTTCCACAGTTACAGGATTTGTTTTTCTTGTGATAAGAACATTTAAGACTTACTTTCTTAATAACTTTCAAATATGCAGTACAGTATTATGAGCTAGAGTCACCATGCTGTACATTACATCTCCATGACTAATTTATTTTACAACTGGAAGTTTATACCTTCTGATTCCCTTCATCCATTTTGCCCTCTCCCCACCCTCCACCTCTGGCAACCCCCAATCTGTTCTGTGTTTATGAGCTTTTTTTTTTTTTTAAGATTTATTTCAAACAGTATTTGTCTTGCTCTGACTTATTTCACTTAGCATAATGCCCTTAAGGTCCATCTATGGTGTTGCAGATGGCAAAATTTCACTCTTTTTTTATGGCCGAATAATATTCCATTGTATTCCACATCATCTTTATCCATTCATCTGTTGATGAACACTTAGATTGTTTCCATATATTGGCTATTGTAAATAACGAAGCAGTGAAGACAGGTGTGCATGTACCTTGGCAAGTTAGTGTTTCCATTTCCTTTGGAAGCAGAAGCAGAATAACTAGATCATACAGTAGTTCTATTTTAATTTTTTTGAGGAACCTTCATTGGCTGCACCAATTTACATCCCCACCAACAATGCACATAGGTTCCCTTTTCTCCACATCCTTGTTATTTCTCATCTTTTTGATGATAGCCATTCTAACAAGTATGAGGTGATATCCCACTTTAGTTTTGATTTGAATTTCCCTGATGATAGTAATGTTGAACATCTTTTCATGTACCTGTTGGCCATCTGTATGTCTTCTTTGGAAAACTGCTTGATAAATTAATGAGGTGGGAAAGCTAAGTAACAAAGACTTCCATGTTATATTTGTGATAGAGACATGGGTTGGATTCATAGCTAATTGAATAACTATTCAGAGTTTTGAACTGCAGATGGATGCTAACCTAGGAAAGTTCTCCAATTAATATTTTACATAAATCAGTGTTGTTGGCTATGATTTATAGATAGATTGCATATAAGATATATAGAAAATATAAAACAGGGAACTGTATACAAAATTATTGTGAAAGATACTACTAATGTAGTTGTGTTTACTTTGAGAAAAAATAAGGCTATAGAGTGTAGATGTGACCATGATCTGAACGGCTATCAGGTGGAAGAAGTTGTTGATTTGTTTTGTATTGCATCAGACGGTAGAACTAGAACTGGAACTATTGGAACTACTAGATAGAAATGCCCTTACTGATTAGAAATGCTTCATTGTAAATAAGAGTTTCCTAAAATTAGCCTTATGAAGCAATGGGTTGTATGAAGTAGGGAGGTTTCTTCTCACCACTATTATTTAAGCAGAAGCTCACAGGATTCCCGTGTTAGGTGGGAGCTGGGACTAGCTGGTGTCTATAATTTCTCTACTGGCCCCAGTCACTCAGACTCTGAGGGAGGTGCTTCAGGGCAGAGAATGTGTTTTACTCAACACTGTATTTTTAGCACTTGCTTCACAAAAGTCCCTATAAAAAAGATGGAGGATTTTAGGTCAGAAATGATATATATGAAAATAAAAATTAAGAATATATTTTATCATAGTTCCATGTCCCCTCTCTCAAGTTAAAGTCAATTTCAATACATATTATTACACCAAACTTCTCTTTGTTGCACATTATTAGGTTTTGTCCTTATTTCTTGATTCTGAATATAAATTTATCTTAAAGTCTAAGTTTCCTATCTAAATTTTATATTTATATATTCCTCAAATATTTTATATTACTTATGGAGATACTGTGTTATGCTCAAAATTATAAAACTTTAATATGCATTTATTTTTGCTTATTTTATCCTTTCTTCATCTTTTGTTTTTTTTGACAGAATTTTTAAAACTCATAAACATTTTGAATATTAAATAATTTCCTATTTTTAGCCTCTGCTAACCTACTTGTTTCATACTGTAAAAAAATGTACCTGTATTCCATTTTTCCATAGCCGAAATCTCCTTATTCAGTGGCCCCACTACATCAGCACATTTATTGGTTTCCACACTACTGATGCAGCATTTTAGCTTATCGAGGTAGGGCACCATCTAGTGGTGAGAGCGTGTAGCTGCTGGTTCTATTTTAATTACAGTTGTTTTTTTTTCACCCTAACTTTTGGTCTACCAGTTTTAGGTTTTTAAAAAAGAAATTAAACAGATGATTGAACCTGGTGTACCCCCAAAAAAATAAAAAAAAAAATAAAAAATTAATCAAAAATTAAAAAATATCAAACAAAATATAAAAATTAGTAAGAATAACTGTTTACTACCTGTGAGAGAAATGAAATTTGATAATTTTTCACCAAGGGATCTCTAGTCAACTTGATAGACAAACCGAATCATGTCAGTTTCCTTTCTTTTTCTTTATATCTATTGAATTGGAAACCTCTAATTCACAATTTTAGGGTACCAGGAATGGAAGTATGTGTTTGGTGGCTCTGTTGGAGTTTTTGATAAGCAGATCAAACGCAGACACAGAAATTACAGGGAGATTGCTCTTTGTAGGTGACTTGAATGCAGATGAACAACTCAGCGTTGAAGCATGGCTCTTTTATTAGGCTGGTGGGGGGTGGTGGTGGTGGTGGTAAACAGGTTCCTGGTCCACTCTAGTTAACATGGCTCTGAAAAACATTTCTTCACGCTCTTTTGCAGAACTTGGATTTAAAAAAAACTAATAAAAATGATTTCTTTCTCTGTCAAGAGGAAATGTTCTCAAGGGGAAAGAGTTAAGCTGTTGGTGATGAGCAGTCTCCACTAGTTTAGGAAAATCGCTGCCTTGTCCTCAACAATGAAAATCCTGACATTTCAGCCTGGAGTGATAGATTCAGGCCAATCAAGACACTGAATACATCACTAAGACACCATTTGAGCAAGCCACAGAAATGTCTTTACTGCCAGCACCAATATCACAAAAAAGTATTTTCAATCTTATCACTTATTTTAAAGTACCTCTTTCCTCAAAAGTCAGCATATGCCAGTAAGGATAAGCAGAGTCTTATTCACTGGCAATTTCTTTGCATGGTATGCAAACCTGCAAACTCAAGGGCTATAATTTGCTGATATTTCCAATTCTCATTTTCATTTAGTATCAAGAGGTTTATTTCTCAATTGCCAACACTTATCTGGAAATAAAGGAGAACATGGAGTGACTTTGGGTATAACCTCTTGTTTAGGTAGTGATGTCCTTTTTTGCTATAAGTTAGTATTCTGTCTTTCCAGTCTAAAACAGCTGACAAAGTAATTAACTGAACAAATAAAAAGTCTTTTCCTGTAGCACAGGTTTTCAGTGATAGATGGAAAACAAAAGTTGCCCAACTTTTCTTCATCATATATGTGCCACACATAAGCTAATACTTGAGTCATATGCTGTGTCAGTAGTTTCTTCCAACTGTAAAGTGAAATAACTGAATAACTCTATCATGCAAACAAAATATAGTAATTGTCCTCTACTGTATGCCGCTGAGATTATATAACATTCAAGAGGGTCACGTGATAAATTAATTTTGCCCTTTTTGAGATATTTGTCATTAATTCTGAGGCTGATCTTTGTAAGTTTCTTGGAAATACTGTTATTTGTCTTTGCTGTGATTAGCATAGAGAATGACTTCTCTGATTTGGTTACTTCTATGCCTTTAGCAACAAAATTAATTAATTTCATACTAAAAAGCTTATTTCATATTTTTTTATAGAAAAATTCACTGTACTCTGAATAACGGAAAATTTTCAATGACTCCAAGTCATTATATTTGACCAAATTTCATAACAGAACAGGTACTGGGGAGAACAGATAACCAGTTCAATAAAATTCTGTTTCTAGGTTTTCAGTGTGATGCTTTTTATTTGCACCTTCCTGTTTTGGATGGTAGTATGAGATTATCACAACAGTAGGTACACTTATCTCGGTACATACAGATTCACATTCTGCATTCTCAATTGGATCTTATTTACTACTTATGTTATGATGATGTTTTGAGTTGCCCCATTATCATTATTTCACAAGTATTTTACACTTTAATGACTACTTCTGAGTAACGAATTCATTTTAAAAAATTTTTTATTGGAGTATAGTTGACTTACAATGTTGTGTTAGTTTCTGCTGTACAGCAAAATGAATCAGTTATAGTGGATTCATATTTGTGAATTGGGGATAAAGGAGCATAATACTAACAAAGTGTAAATTTAAGAAATGTAAATGCCATGAAAATATGTCAGCAGAAATAATTAACTGTATGCTGTTAACTGACCTACGTAGTTTTTTTGTTCAACGATTAACATACTAGCATTTCTCAGAAAATGTGAATTATATGTGAAGAAAATTGTTTCATGGCTTTTCACTCTGAAGTCATAAAACTTCCTGGGGGACACTTGCTAGATGACCACAGACCATCATAGGCCCAGGGATCATACTTCAATCAATACCAAACTAGAAAGTGTACAGAAGGAAAATTTATCTCTTTTGTAATTCTGTCCTTTAATATCTTTTCTAAGAACAAATTCCAATAAAAGGTTCCTCTGTAGACAGCATTTTCTGAGTTGGTAGAAGGTTGGTGGCTAGATTATCTCTAAAATCTTTTCTAATCCTTGAGATTGTAACATACTATTAATATGCCTTGAGTTTATAGAACAGTCAGCAACCAGAACCCAATAATTCCTACTGGAATTGAAACCAGGGTTATATATAGAATTCTCAAGCATGACTAACTTCACTTATTCACTTAATAAATACTTAACTGTGTATCTATTATGTGCCAGGCACTATTCTAGGTATTGGGAATACAGCAATATCTAAATATAGACAAAGTCCCTCCTCTGTGGAGTTCATATTATAGAGGAGATGGCCAATAAATAAAAAATTTAAATGTCAGATGATATGAGTGCCAAGAAGGAAAATAAAGCAGAACAAAGGAATAGAAGTGTAGAGGGAGGGGACAGAGGGAGAAGAAGGGTAAAGAAGGTAGACAGTGATCAGGGAAGGTCTCGCTAAGAAGGCAATATCTGAGCACACATCTGGATGAAGTGAGGGAGTGAGTCATGTGGAAATCTGTAGGAAGAGCATTCCAGGCCGAGGAAGGAGTAAGAACAAAGCACCTGAGGCAGAAGTGGGTTTGGTCTGCTCCAGGAACAGAGAGGAGGCAGGTCACTGCTGAAGCAGAGTGAGCAAGGGGTAGAGAGTAGAGGGTGTAAGTGTGTGTGTGTGTGTGGGCGGGGGGGGGGGGGAGAGGGTTATGGAGAATCTTGGCAAGAACTTTGGCTTTTATTCTGAATGAGATGGGGAAACACTGGAGGGTTTGAGAAGAGAAGTGACATGATCTGACTTACACTTTCAAAGGATAACTCTGCTTTGTGGAGATTAGACTGTAGGGCAATGAGGCTGTAAGCAGGGAGACCAATTAGAAGGAATCCACATGAGAAACGAGGGTGACCAGCTGGGCCAGAGTGATTGTGGTGGAAATAGTTTACTATAGTGCTGTGATTAATAGGCAAAAATAACTTCTGAGATAATCTTAGATGACAGTGACACCTCATGGTTCAAATAAAGTCTTATAAAGTTTTATGACAGAAGAAAATCAACATGAAAGCAAATAATGAAGTTCCTACAGGAGAAAAAGAATCGTAGTATTCTGTAACTCAACAGAACCCAACAAATCCACAGCCAACAAAAAGTACCCTAAGAATGAGAGGGTCTCCCTCAGAGGAGACTGCCCTATTTACCAGGGGATCTGATTCACACCTGGGTATGGCTGTGAATGTGAGGTGTGTCCTGAGGTTCATCTGTGGAATTCTTCCAAGGATAATCTGGAAGCTAGGGCAGAGAATGCCTGGTGTGGCTGCAGTGTGAGCTGCAGGCCTGTGTACTCTTACTCATAACGTGTGCCCTGCCTGTGACTGACTGAATGAGGCCGTGCATGAGAAACAGGGAACGAGAACACCTCACAAAACAGGAGACTGTGATCATGCTATTTTAAATTCTTACATGATTTGTTTTCTAATTACATACAATCTATTTCTCATTATCATTTTAGTTCTAACTTTGAGGTACTATAGACACATTTTTTTTTGGAAGAGGCTGTTGAAATTTTTTTTTGTATTATTTGCAAATGGTAAAGATCAACTGGGTATCAATATTAATGATACAGCAAAAAGTATACCTCATAAGACCAAACAGAATGAGCATATCACTTAAATTTTGTATATAAGAGACCACTTAAGCACTGGACACATGTAAGAAGGGAAACAGATATAAATAATTAATTCAATTTTACTTCCTTCCACTTACGATAATCATTAAAGCCCATTTTGCATAAAGATATGAAAGCCTGGATACTCGATAGTGACAAAAAAAGGAGACTTATAGACTTATATTAAGACAAAAAAGGACTCAGCCTACCGTAGTGATGTAGCGGGAGTGGAATTCTGGAGCATCTTTCAGGAACGTGAGGCCAGGGTGTGTATCCACCACATCCTGAAAAAGAACACCACCAAACTAAATTAACAAATATACAAAAAAAACCCAAACAAACCCCAAGACACCTACAGAATTTTTTTCCCTCTTGTGGAATACTTGCCAGTTGAGCAAACTCGCTGTTTCAGAATATTGAACAATGTAGTTAAAATTTAATTAGTACTTTATTAAATTCAAATATTTCACAAGCATACTTATGGGTTTTCAATATGCATAGCATACATCAATAAAAAGTTAAAATTTTAATTTAGCTATATTTGGTAATTTGTGAATCAAATGTTTTATAGGTACGTACTGTAATTCTAACATGCATGTCAGTGAAATTCATCCCATAGGTCTTGGTAGGGATTGCTAAGTGAAATTTACACAGAAAAGATGACAGACACAAGCCAACCAGAAGAATTCTTTCTTAAACTACAGACATGGGAAATTTTTGGAAAAAAAATAGGCTTATAGCCAAATAGCTTTAAATCTATGTTAAGGTGTGTGAACCAGCTAATATTCATCAAAATAACTGTGTTGACAAATCTGTTTTCCAATTTATGATTTTATTTATTTTAAAATCTCATATCTTGTTCTCTTGGAAGACTATTAGAATATTAAAATCTTGAAACACTGTTTTTATTTTATAATTAGGTTTTTTAAAAAAAATGATCTTTGGCTTATTTTTAAAATTTATTTATTTTATTTTTTATTTATTGGCTGCATTGGGTCTTCGTTGCTGCATGAGCTTTCTGTAGTTGCAGAGAGCGGGGGCTACTCTTCATTGAAGCGCGCAGGCTTCTTATTGAAGTGGCTTCTCTTGTTGCAGGGCACAGGCTCTAGGCGTGTGGCCTTCAGTAGTTGTGGCGTATGGGCTCAGTAGTTGTGGCTCACAGGCTCTAGAGTGTAGGTTCAGTAGTTGTGGTGCATGGGCTTAGTTGCTCCGAGGCATGTGAGATCTTCCCAGACCAGGGCTCGAACCTGTATCCCCTGCATTGGCAGGCGGCTTCTTAACCACCGCACCACCAGGGAAGCCCTCTAATTAGGTTTTTTTTTTTTTTTTAATTTTATTTATTTATTTATTATTTTTTGGGGGGTACACCAAGTTCAATCATCTGTTTTTATACACATATCCCTGTATTCCCTCCCTCCCTTGACTCCCCCACCACCCTCCCTCGAGTCCCCCCCACCCTCTCCGGCCCATAATTAGGTTTTAAAAGCAATTTGAATGAGCCTAGAGAACCTAATGAAGATAATTACTGTTAATTTAATAACCAGAGGCAATAGCAATGCTAACATAGATATAATCTATTAATTGGCTAGTCATAAATGGACAGACACCAGTTATATCTCTTCTCTTTGTTTCTTCAGAGCAGTTAGCTATTCATACCTTCCAATACAGTCTAAAACCGAGTAAATATTTCCAAGTAAATATTTCTTTAAATATTTACTTGGAAATAATTTTAGCCTTACAGGAAATTGCAAAAGTATTACAGAGAGATTTCCCATGTCCTTCTACCAGCTTCCTATAATGGTAACAACTTACAAACAGTACAATTATCAAAACTAGGAAAACTAGGAAATGAACATTGAGGTAAACTAAACTACAGACCTTATTCAAAATTTACCAGCTTTTCCCCTAATGTCTTTTTTCTGTTCCAGGATCCTAACTGCATTAGTTCTTGTGTCTCATTGGTCTCTCCCAATCTGTGGCAGTTTCTCAATCTTTCCTTGTATTTCATGATTCTGACACTTTAATGAGACAGTTATTCTAAATGTCTCTCGATATGGCATTGTCTGGTATTTTCTGATGATTGTATTGAAGTTACATACTTTTACTGGGTATACCACAGAAGTGATGTTGTGTCTTTTTCAGTCATATAAGGAGTATGTGATGTTATGTCTTACAAATTGTGTTAATTTTTGAACACATTTAATTAAAGTGGTATCTGCTGGGTCTGCCACCATAAATTTATTATTTTCCCTTAATAACTGATAAATATCATGGGGGAGATACTTTAAGACTTTGCCAATATCCTGTTTCTCTGCAAACTTTTGCCCACAGATTTTATTTGCCATTGACGGAAACTGACTGTGGCATTTACATGGTGGTGTTTACCTTGTTTTTTCCCTCATTCCCTCTATATTTATTAACTGAAATTCTTCTGTAAGGAAGAGCTGTCCTTTCTCTCCCATGTATTATTTGTTTTATATCAGTACAGACTCATGGGTATTTATTTTATTCTATGGATTATAATCCAATACTATTATTGTATTGCATTATATCATTATATCAATAGTATCACAAAATACTAATATTATTTTGTTGCTCATATTGAGCTAGCTTTGGTCACTGGGAACTCTATTAGGTTGGCTTCTGTGTCCTCTTGACATGCCCCATCCTTTTGTGAGCACGTCCATATTTTCTGGTATCACAAGGTGGTCCAGGCTCATCTTATATTTTCCATGCTCCAGCTTTAGAATCAACCTTTTCTCCAAGCAGCGCTGATTCCTTTTATTGGAGAATGGCATTTAGAAACCAAATCTGGGGGTTAGGTGTGCTTGTTACTACTAGGGTGTCATGGCTACTGTACCCTCTTAGCAGACAGAACTAGGAATATATGTATACATATCAGTCCATGTATTTCTTTCTATATCTATCTACATATATTAAAAACTATGTAATCATACACATAACTGACTTCAATATTGCAAGGTTCGTTCTTGCCTTCCCCCTTTCCTTTGTAACTTTAACAGAAATGCCAACACTTACCCCATTGAGAAAGTAATTTGCTAACTAGACTACAGTATTTGTGTACAGTACTTTTGTCTTTAGTCTTAGAGTAGCCAGTTAAAATATTGTTTCCAAGGTTACTTAGGTTAGGTCTTTCCTTATCTTCCTTTATCCTCTTCAGTGTGGTTGTGTTATCCACTTGTAATACAGTTCAGTTCATTTGTTACTGTTTATATTCTATTTTGGGTTTCTTTCCTACAGGTCTTTGTTGATTTTAATTCATTATTTATTTCTCAGAGGGATAGTATGCAAAACATTACCATGTTTCTAAGAGTCAAATCTAATATAGAACTGACATCTTAATAATATTGTCTTCCCATCCATAAAGAAGACAATCTCTCCATTTATATAAATCTTAATTTCTCACAGCAATGTTTTACTGTTTTCAGTACACAGATGTTGCACATCTACTGTCAGATTTACCTTTAAGTATTTAATATTTTGGGGTAGTATTATAAATGGTATTTAAAAGATTTCAATTTCCAATATTTGTTGCTAGTATATAGGAAGAAAATTGAGTATCATATATTGATCATATATCTGTAATCTTGCCATACTCACTTATTAAATACAGCTTTAGCAGAATCCCATAAATTTTGATGTTGTATTTTCATTTTCATTCATTTTGAAATACATCCTAATTTTCCTTTTGATTTCTTCTTCTCTGACCCATAGGTTATTTAGAAGTGTTATTTAGCTATCAAATATTTCGGAATTTTTCACAGATCTGTTATTATTTCTAATTTAATTCCATTATGGTAAGAGAACATATTTTGTGAGCTGAATATTTAAAATTTGTTGAGATTTGTTCTATGGCCCAGAATATGGTCTATTTTGGTAAATATTCTGTGTACATGTTAAAGGAATGTGTATTCTATATAAGGGTATGCTTGAACCCATACCTTCTTACTCAGATTCCTATGTTTAGGAATTACCCTTTGTGTTTTTCAATATAAAGTAGAAAAGATAACATGTGGGGAAAATAAAATATACTAAGATTTCAGAGAAAAAAATAATGTGTATTCTGCTATTGTTGGGTGAAGTATAACACAAATGTCAATTAGGTTAGGTTGGTTGATAGTCTTGTTTAAGTGTTCTATACTCTTATTGATTTTTTCTCTACTTGTTCTATTCATTATTGAGAGCAGCACGTAGAAATTGACAACTATAATTGTGGATTTATCCTTGCAGTTCTATCGGATTATTGCTTCAATGCATTTTGAAGGTCTGTTATTAGGTGTATAAACATTTCAAATTGTTATATCCTCTTGATAAATTGATTCCTTTATCATTCCCTGGCAATATTATTTTCTCTAAAAACTACTTTGACATTAATATAGCCACCCAGCCTTTTCTTTTTGTGGCAAAAAAACACATAAGATTCATCCTCCCAACAATTTCCAAGTGTACAGTATAATATTGTCAACCACCTGCACATTGTTGTGGAACAGATCTCCAGATTCCCCCCACTTACCACCCACTCAATCCTGGATGACTGAAACTCTACACTCATCACACAATGAGTCCTTACCTCACCTTCCCTCCAGCCCCTGGCAACCACCATTCTTCCTTCTATCTGTATGAATCCGACCACTTTAATTTTATTTTTTTAATTTATTGGCTGCATTGGGTCTGCGTTGCTGCATGTGGGCTTTCTGTAGTTGTGGAGAGTGGGGGCTACTCTTCGTTGTAGTGCACAGGCTTCTTATTGTGGTGGCTTCTCTTGTTGTGGAGCACAGGCTCTAGGTGCATGGGCTTCAGTAGTTGTGGCACATGGGCTCAATAGTTGTGGCTTACGGGCTCTAGAGTGCAGGCTCAGCAGTTGTGGCACATGGGCTTAGTGGCTCTGTGGCATGTGGGATCTTCCTGGAGCAGGGATTGAACCTGTGTCCCCTGCATTGGCAGGCGGATTCTTAACCACTGCGCCACCAGGGAAGCCCCCCGACCACTTTTAGATACCTCATATAAATGGAGTCATACAGCATATGTCTTTTGTGACTGGCTTATTTATCTTAGCATAATGTTCTCAAGGTTTATCTATGTTGCTGCATGTGACAGAATTTCCCTTTTTAAAAAAGTTGAACAATATTCCATTGTATGTATGAGTATATACCACATTTTCTTTATCCATTCATTCACTGATAGACATTTACGTTACTTCCACCTCTTGGCTATTGTGAATAATGCTATCAACATGGGTGTACAAATATCTCTTTGAGGTTCTGTTTTCAATTCTTTTGGATGTATACCCAGGAGTAGTATTGCTGATCATATGGAACTTCTATAGTATTTTCCACGGTGGCTGTACCAGTTTACATTCCTACCAGTATTTCAATTTATCCACATCCTTACCAAAACTTTATTTATTTATTTATTTACTGCATTGGGTCTTCGTTGCTGCACACAGGCTTTCCCTAGTTGTGGGCAGTGGGAGCTACTCTTCATTGTGGTGGGTGGGCTCCTCATTGTGGTGGTTTTTCTTGTTGTGGAGCACAGGCTCTAGGCGTGTGGGCTTCAGTAGTTGCGGCACACAGGCTCAACAGTTGTGGCTCATGGGCTTGACTGCGCTGCAGCATGTGGGATCTTCCTGGACCAGGGATCGAACTCATGTCCCTGCATTGGCAGGCTGATTCTTAAACACTGCGCCACCAGGGAAGTCCCTTACCAACATTAAAAAAAAAAAAAAAAGTAGCTATCCTAATGGGTGTGAAGTAGTATCTCATTGTGGTTTTGTGTTGTTTTTTTTTTTTTTTTCTCATTGTGGTTTTGCTTTGCATTCCCCTGATTATTTAATGATGTTGAACATCTTTTCACATGCTTATTAGATGTTTTATCTTCTTTGGAGAAATGTCTATTCAAGTCCTTTGCCCATTTTAAATTCAGGTTATTTGTTTTTTACTGTTGTTGTTATTGAGTCACAGGAGTTCTTTATATAGTCTGGATAGTAACCTCTTATCAGATATGTCTGCAAATATATTTTCCATTCTATAGGTTGCCTTTCACTGTACTGTTTCTTTGCTGTGAAGGTTTAAAGTTTGATATAATCCCACTTGCCTGTTTTTGCTTTTGTTGCCTATGCTTTTGGTGTCATATCCATAAAATCACTGTCAAATCTAATATCATGAAGTTTCCCCTGTGTTTTCTTCTAGGAGTTTTATAGTTTCAGGTCCTATTTTTAGGTCTTTAATCCATTTTGAGTTAGTTTTTGTATATGGTGTAAGATATGGTCTAACTTCTTTCCTTTGCATGTGGATATCCAGTTTTCTCAACACCATTTGTTGGAGACTATCCTTTCCCCACTATTATTCTTCGCACCCATATTGAAGATCATTTGACCATATAAGCAAGAATTTATTTCTGGGTTCTCTATTCTGTTTCATTGGTCTATATGTCTGTGTTTATGCCAGTACCATCCTGTTTTGATTTCTGTGTCTTTATAATATGTTTTGAAGTCATAAAGTGTGAGGCTTCTAGCTTTTTTCTCCTTTCTTAGGATTGTTTTGGCTATTCCAAGTCTTTAAAATTCCATATGAATTTTAGAATTGTTTTTCTATTTCTGCAATAACAACTTTATTGTGGTATAACTGATATACAAAAACTGCATGTATTTAATATACCCAATTTGATGAATTTGGACATATGCATACACCTAGGAAACCATCACTACAATCAAGGTAATAGACATATCCATCATCTCCAACACTTTCCCCGTGCTGCTTCTTTTTTTGTTTCTTTTGTTTGTTTTTTGGTAAGAATACTTAACATGAGATCTACCTTCTAACAAAATTTTAAGTGCACAATACAGTATTGTTAATGATAGGTACTATGTTGTACAGCAGATCTCTAGCACTTATTTGTCTTGCATAACTGAAACTTTACACCCATTGAACAAAATATCCATGATTCCACTTATATGAGGTATCTAAAATAGTCAAATTCATGAAACACTGCCCTCTAATGGAAAAAAAAAAATAGTCAAACTCATAGAAGCAGAGAACAGAAATGGTAGTTGCCAGTGAATGGGGCCACTGGGATTTTGACAGAGATTGCACTGATCTATAGATTGCTTTGGCTAGTATGGGCATTTAAAAACAGCAAGTCTTTCAATACATGAACATGGCATGTCTTTCCATTTATTTGTAAGACCTTTTTTTTTTTTAAACAGGGGAAAAATGAAACAAAAGTTTAAATAATATGTGTACGTGGGAGAGACCCAGGAAAACTGAGTAACTAGTGAAAATGGCCAAAACCCTTACCTTAAATACCATCTTCAGCTAAAGACACAAGAGGATGTTGGGGGTAGTGGTTTGGGACTTTAAAGAGAAGGAAGGCAATTCACATGAAGATGGAAAAGCAAATGTTTGTTAAACAAATGTCTGCCGGGCCAAACAGAGACAACAGGACACAGAGTGGACTCGGATCTCTAGGCCCTGCCCAGTTTCCCCCACCATACTTAGCCCATATTCTTTGCAGAGATCTCTGCTGATAGCTCTGCTCTGGGAAGAGGCCCTCTGTCTAACTTCTTTAGGCAGTTAGGGAGAAGGTTGAAGTTTTTTCCTGAGTCTTTTGGGCTTTGTTTTCAGTTTGAAACAATCTACATGCCAAAGAGACATTTCAGGGCGGCAAACTTTGCTTCCCTACGTGGGCTTCAGTGAGGAAGTCAAAATATGAATAGGCTTACCTCACAAAAATAATTCCCACAGACTTTGGAGGCATGGGTCAAGGGCAGCTGAGATCTGGTGGCCTGCAGGAGAGCTGAGGGCTACTGCAATGAGGGAATTGATGGGGACTTCATCCTTACTCCTTAGCAGATAAAGCCTGGGACATTTGGTTATTAACAATGTAAGGGATTAATATTACGATGAAGCTTGCTTTAGGGGTCTCTCTGCCCCTTCTTGTCTTCATGGCCCCTTTTGACTGAGTTCAGAGCTCTTGAAGTGTCTTCAAAATCCCCAAACCCCTCTCCCAGGACAATCTCTGCTGGGGTCTGCTTTCTTCCTGGAGATTCACGAGGAGAGAGGGCTGGGTATATAGGTAGATCCTCCAAACAATGTATGTGGATGGAAACGTGAAGGTGCCAAAGGGCTCAGCCGTGGGATTTCCATTTCCAAATTATTTCTTTCTTAAGTTCTTAGTGGTAATATTTCTGGCTAAAGAGTGGGAACAATATGGCTATAATGAATGTATGAGTCAATTTTTGGGCAACTTCACCATCATTGGATATTAGCATTCAACTTTTCGGGGGTACTTTTAGAATGTGTAAATTGTCACCCTCGGACTGCTTTCATTTACATATCTTTGATTTCTAGTGAGAATTAACATTTTCCCACTGTTTGTCTACTAACTGTATTTCCCTTATGGTCCTGTCTTTTACTAATTTATCTTTTGGAATACAGACATTTATTTTACCAATTTGAATCAGTTATTTTTAAAAATTTTTTTTATTGAAGTATAGTTGATTTACGATATGCTATTTTCAAGTATACAGCATATTGATTCAGTATTTTTGCAGATTATACTCCACTATAGGTTATTACAAGATAATGGCTATAATCCTCTGTGCTATACAGTATATCCCTGTTACTTATTTTACACATATATAATATATATTCTTTTTCAGTTTCTTTTGCATTACAGGTTATTACAAGATACTGAATATAGTCCCCTGTGCTATATAGTAGGTCCTTGTTGTATATGTATTTTATATATAGTAGTGTGTATCTGTTAATCCTGAGCTCCTAATTTATCCCCCCATCCCTCTCTGGTAACCATAAGTTTGTTTTCTATGTCTGTGAATCTGTTTCTGTTTTGTAAATAACTTCATTTGTACCATGTTTTTAGATTCCATATATAAGTGATAGCATATGATATTTGTCTTTGATTTACTTCATTTAGTATAATAGTCTCAAGGTCCATCTATGTTGCTGCAAATGGCATTATTTCACTCTTTTTTATGGCTGAGTAATATTCCATTATATACATCTTCTTTATCCATTCATCTGTCAACGGACATTTAGGTTGCTTCCATGTCTTGGCTATTGTAAATGGTGCTGCTATGAACATTGGGGTGCATGTATCTTTTCAAGTTAGAGTTTTCATCTTTTCTGGATATGTGCCTAGGTGTGGGATTGCTGAATCACATGGTAGCTCTATTTTTAGTTTTTTAAGGAACTTCTATACTGTGTTCCACCATGGCTGCACCAATCTACATTCCCACCAACAGTGTAGGAGGGTTCCCTTTTCTCCACACCCTCTCAGGCATTTGTTATTTGTAGACTTTTTGATAACAGCCATTCTGACTGGTGTGAGGCGATACCTCACTGTAGTTTTGATTTGCATTTCTGTAGGAGCTTTCTTTTGATTAGTGTTCGCATGGTATATATTTTTCTCTCCTTTTACTTTTGACCTATTTGTGTCTTTATATTTCTTTCAGGCAACATATTATATTTGGGTCTTGGTTTTTTGTCCTAATCTTTGCCTTTGGGGGTTATTCACACCACTTATATGCAATGTGAGTATTGATATGGTTAGGTTTAATTCTATCATCTTGCTATTTATCCCATCCATTCTTTGTTCCTTTTCTTCCTTTTCTGCCACATTTTGTGTTAACTGAGTGTTCTTTATGATTCATTTTATTTCCTTTTTTGGCTTCCTGGCTATAACTCTGTTATTTTAGAGATGCATCAGAGGTTACAGCATACATCTGTACTTATTACAATCTACTTTCAAGAGATGTTATACAACTTCATGGATTATGTGCAAATCATAACAATATATTTCCATTTCTCTTCTCCCAGTCTTTATGCTATTGTTGTCAAACTGCACTTAAACATATGTTAGAAACACCATTATGCATTGTTGATAGTTTCATTTAAAGAGTTAATTTTCTTCTAAAAAGACATGAATAATAAAAAATCACATACATGTAGTTACCACTTCTGGAGCTCATTTCTTTGTGTAGATTTGTATTTCCATCTGGTATTATTTTCTTCCTTGCCTAAACAACTTTTAAAACAAACAAACAAATAAAAAACAAACACAAAACACATCTCTTGTAGTGCAATTCTGCTGGTGATGAATTCCTTGAGCTTTTCTATGTCCCAAAAAATCTTTCATTCACCTTCATTTTTGAAAGATATTTTCATTGGATATAGCATTCAAGGTTGACAGTTCTTTTCTTTCAGTACTTTAAAGATGTTGCTCCTCTGTCTTCTGGCTTGGAGTTTTCCAACACGAAATCCGCTGTCATCTTTATATTTGTTCCACTTTACGAAATGTGACTTTTTTCTGGCTACTTTTCAAACTTTCTTTTTATTATTGGTTTTGAGCCACTTTATTATGATGTGCCCTAGTATAGTTTTGTTTGTGTTTCTTGTGCTTTGGGCTTACCGAGCATCTTAGTTTTGTGGGTTTATAGTTTTTATCAAGTACAGAAAATTCTGGCCATTATCTCTTCAAGTAATTTTCTGTCCCCCTGCAATGCAATTTCAGCACTAACTATCCAGAGTTAGCATAGATTTCACAGGTTAAGGGTATAGTCCTCCACAAGACTCCTTTCACTTCAGACACCAGCCATAACTCTGGGGTTCCCAGGTCACCCATACTTCTAACTACCTGGCTATAAATATGGGGGTTTCCATTATCCTTTGAGGTTGAACAACTTGCCCAAATGACTCACAGAACTGAGGACTACTATATTATGATTACTATTCTATTATAAAGGATAAAAACCAGGACCAGCCAAATAAGAGGGTAAGGTCTGGGAAGGTCCAAAATGAGCTTCTGTGTCTTCAAGACATGTCACCCTCCCAGCACATCACTGTGTTTCATTAACCAGGGGGAGCTCAATTGTGTGTCAGTGTCCAGAGTTTTTAACTGGGTTTCATTATGTAGACATGATTGACTGAATCACTGGCCACATGACTGAATTCAGTCTCCAGGCTCCCTCCCTCTTTGGAGGTCAGGCTGATGTCACCTGGCTGAAAGCCTCAACCTCTAATCACATGGTTGGCCTTTCTGGCATGGCAAGCCCTCATCATGGAACTATACAGGAGCCCATGATGAGTTACCTCATTAGTATAAACTCAGGCACAGTCCCAGAATCCACCATGAAAAACAAAGACACCCATCATTTGGGAAATTTCAAGGCTTTAGAAGCTCTGTCCTAGGAACCTGGGACTAAGACCTGACAAATTCTTTATTTTACAACATCCTCTCTTCCATTTATAAGTATGTTAAGTTGCTTGAAGTTAGGTCCCATAGCTCACTGATGCTCTTTTCATTTTTCTTATATTCTTTTTTTATGTCTCTGTGACTCACTTTGGATGGTTTCTATTCTACGTTTTCAAGTTCACTAGTCATTGAATTTGTAATATTTAATCTGCTGTTAATCTAACCTGGTACATTTTTCATCCCAGACACCTTAGTTTTCATCTCTACAAGTTAAATTTAGGTTTTTAAAAAAGTACTTGGGGCTTCCTAGGTGGTGCAGTGGTTGAGAATCTGCCTGCTAATGCAGGGGACATGGGTTCAATCCCTGCTCCAGGAAGATCCCACATGCCGTGGAGCAACTAAGCCCGTGCACCACAACTATTGAGCCTGCGCTTTAGAGCCTGTGTGCTGCAACTACCGAAGCCCATGAGCCTAGAGCCTGTGCTCCACAACAAGAGAAGCCATGGCAATGAGGAGCCCACGCACCACAATGAAGAGTAGCCCCCGCTCGCCTCAACTAGAGAAAGCCCACGTGCAGCAACGAAGACCCAACACAGCCAATAAATTACAAAAAAAAAAAATCAGGTCTCTTGATTAGGATACAATGCTCTCTCCATTTCACCACACTGAACTATGGGATTAAAAAGAAAGTATTCGGTTTTGATATCTGTTTTAATATACTTGTCTTTTAATTTTAACAACTGTGTCAGGTTCTGAGTCAGTTTCAATTGATTGATTTTTCTCCTAATCATCAATTGTATTCTTCTGTTTCTTTGCATGCTTGATGACGCCAGCCATTGTGAATTTTTTACCTTTTTGAGTCTGGATATTTTTATATTCTTACATTCTCAAGTTCTGAATAGAATAAATATTTTACGTTCTGGGATGCTGTTAAGTTACTTTGAAAAAACTTTCATCCTTATAGGTCTTGCTTTTCAGATCTGTTAGACAGGACCCAGTGCTATCTAATTTAGGGCTAATTATTCCCCACTACTGAGGCAAGACTCCTATGACTGCTCTACCCAAAGTGCCATGTATTATGAGGTTTCCCAGTCTGGCTGGTAGGGACAGATATTATTCTTGGCCCTATGTGACCCACAGGTACTGTTCCCTCTAATTTTGGGTAGCTCTTTCTCTTCAGCTTTGGTTACTTTCCTCACATATACCTGCTGATCAGTATTCTGCTGAATACTCATGGGGGAGTTCTGAATATCTCTGGAGTTTTCTCTCTGTGCATTTCTTTCCTCTTTGGTACTCTGTCCTGAGAATTTTAGTTACTTTGGTCCTTCTAGATTCTTGGCTCTGTCTCATAAGCTCAGGGAGTTTGTTGAACTCTGCCTAGGCTCCCCATCAACACACTGTGGCTTGGAAACCCTCTCAAGGCAATTATAAACCGCACCTTTTTTTTTTTTTTACTATTTCTCAGGAATCACTATCTTGTGTTGACAGATGTCTGGTACCTTGAAAACCATTATTTGATATTTCTTGCCTGATGTTTTTTGTTGTTTCAGGTGGGAAGGCAAATGCAGTCCCAGGTACTCCATTTTGGTCAGAAATGGAAAATCTGTTGATTTTGTATGTTAATTTTATTTCCTACTATTTTACTGAAATCTTTTATTGTTTGAGTTTTATCACTGATTCTCTTGGGTTTCCAAGTTTACTGTCACGTCACCTATGAATAGATACTTTACTTCTTCAATCATTCTTATGCCTTTAATTGTTTTCTCTTGCACTATATAATTACTCTAGTACATAACAGAGTACTGAACAGTAGTGGAGATAGTGGCATCCCTGCCCTGTTTCTGATCTTAATGGAAATGCCTCTAATGTTCTCCTATTAAATAACATACTGGTTTTAGCACTAGGTATACATATTATAATCATGTTAAGAAAGTATGTCAAATACCTACTTTCTTGAGCATTTTTAAATGAACGGGTGTTAAATTCTGTCCAAAGTTATTTCAGCATCTAATGAGACAATCATGATTTTTTCTTAGATACAATATATGATATTAATAAAGAGCCTAATTGCTGAACCGATCTTGACTTTCTGGAATAAATACCACCAGGTTGTGTGCATCTGCTTGTTAATATTTTATTACTTTTTATCCTTAATCATGAATTATATTTATTTGCAGTTTTCTTTTTTGTACTTTCTTTACCGGGTTTATGTATCAGTGTTATATTTATTTCATAAACGGAGCTGTGGAGTTTTCCTGCCTTTTCAATTCTCTGGAATAATTTATTGAGTATTAGGACTATCTGGTCTTTGAGAGTTTTGTAGAATTCCCCTGTGAAACTACTTGGGCCTGGTGTTTTTTGTGGGGTAGTTCCTTAATAAAGATCTCTACTTCTTCTAAGGAAGTTATTTTGTTAAGCTTTCTAAATAAAATGGGGTCAATTTTGGTCAGATGTGTTTTCCTAGGAAATTATCCATTTCAGCTAGGTTTTCAAATTTATTTCCAAATCAATTTTGGGCCTGCAAAGTACTCTTTTATGATTAAAAAAATTTTTTTTCTGTTCTCCCTTGTTATTTCTTATTTTGTATATTAGTGCTTTCTCCTTTTTCTGGGTGAAATGAATTAATTGTTGGTCTATTCTGTTAATGTTTTCCCCATACCAAGATTTCAATTTACTAAAATTGCCACTGTTTCTTAAGTTCTCCATCTTTTAGTTTCTAATCATTATTGGGGGTGGGTGATGGGTACCTGGGGGTTCAGTGGATCACTCTGTCTGCATTTGTATATGCTCAAAATTCTCCATAATAAAAATAAAAAAATTATATATACACAGTATAAAGTCAAGGAGTATATAAGAACTTATGATGGAAAGAACCATTCTGCTAACCTACCCCATTCATGTACCTTTAGCCTCACTTCTTTTGAATCATTTATATTTTTATTTCTTTTGCTGCTTACCTCTATAAACATAAAATTTATTATTTAAGTATAAGTAAATACTATGTTACAATTACTTTTCTTTATAGCTCTATCAACTTTAGACAATATCTATTATTCTTTGCTAGGGAAGATGAGGATTTAGCTCATTTAAACTGTCCCACTTTACTTCCCTTACCCAATATTTGAGGTTATGATTTTTAGTTCTTGTATTGGTTATCTTTGTAAACTTCAAATAATCTATTTATACATTTAATTTTCATCGCATTCATCTTAATTTCCTTTTACATAGGATGATGATAATAGCACTCCTACCCTTATTTTCTCTTCTCCCTCCTTTTTCCTTCACATTTTGTTGGTATTTTGACTTTCACATTGTTCAGCTTGTTTAAATACTGTTCTGCAACCACATTAAAATTTTGTACAGATCATCCATAGGGTGACTTTAGGTGTTAAAATATTTTATGACATTTTGACTATATAAATACTGTTGAATGCTAGGTTAAGCAGTATACAAGGAATGCATTTCATTTCTTATTGGCCCAATATCATGTCCCTTGGGGCATTCAATGGAGAATGTTCCAGGCATTGAGGTTAGATGAACTTCCTTTTCTTACCTTTCATTAGTTGTTTATAATCATGTCATATTTCAGTTTGCTTCATGTTTATACATGACTGTTTTACACAATTTTTTCATTTTTCTTGGAGTTTCTAATCACTTTCCTTTAGCTTGTTGACACACAAAGCTGCATCTTCATCATACTCTCCAGTTCCCCTGTTCTCATATATAACAACTATCTCCTTCTACCTCCCTTCCCAGAGAAATCCTCCACCTTCTCTATTCTGGACTGGCTGCTCTTCAGTTGCAAACCTGGGACTTTATTTCACTGCTTCTCTGGATCGCGTCCATTGTTTCCTGGATCTCATGTATTTCTCCTTTTCGGTTTACTTAATTTGCTGTAGAATATATTCAAGTAACTCTCTAAGAAAACAGGAGATAAACTTTCTGAGTTTTTAAAGGTCTTTATTCTAACCTTATATCCTATTGATAGACTGACAGGATATAGAAATCTGAGTTCAAATCTATTTCCCCAGAGCTGCCAATGAGGATCTAATACCACCCCAATTCTTATTCCTATTAGGGTGACCTGGTTTTTCTTTCTGGAGGATTTCAGTGGTTTTACAAAATTTCAAGAGGACTTGTTTATGTATATCTTTTACTATTCAATGTGTTTGGCACTCAGAGACTCCTTTCAACCAGAAGACTTATATTCTGTATATTCTGGTTATGTGGGCAGTGACTAGAGGGAACATGAGAGGCTGGGGTGGGAGGGTCACATCCTGTTTTTGATCAGATGATGGTTACACAGGCACGCTGTGTTTCCCCAAGAAACGAAACAGGAATCCCACTGGGTTCCTGCTCTTTGGACCCATCCTATCACTACAGTCTTTCCAATTCTCCCCATCCTGTATTGTTTCTTTGATGATTTCCTTCTTTCTATTTTCCTCCTTCTTTCTTCCTTAGATTCCAGTTAGTTAGATGTTTAAATTCTTGAATTGGTCCTTTATGTCTTCTCTTCTGTCTCTCTCTCTCCTCCATGTGTGAGTTTGTGTTTGAGAGAAATATCCTTAACTTTAGTTTTCAGGCCTTATGTTGAAATTTTAAATTTTGGCACCTATATTTTAAAATCTGAATAGCTCTTTCTTGTGTCAGCATCTATTGTTGTTTTATATAATTTCTCTGAATATAGTAGTTATTTTTTAAAAATGATTTTTTAAGAACAGTTACAGAAAAATTGAGAAGATAGTATAAAGTTGCCATATATCTGTACCCACGGCCCTAATTATTAACATCTTACATTAGTATTTGCTATAATTAACAAGTCAATATTGATAACATTATTACTATTATTTGAAGCCATACTTAATTCCTATTTCCTTAGTTGTTACCTGATGTCTTTTTTTCTGTTCTAGGATCTCTCTTGGATCTCTCTAGCTGTTGTGCCTCCTTAGGCTCCTTTTGGCTAAGACAGTTTTTCAGACTTCCTTTCCGTCTAATGATCTTGACTGTTCGAATGAGTACTGGTCAGACACTATCTAGGATGTTCCTCTACTGGAATTTTTCTTAACATGCTCTATTGTTTATTATGTTAATTTGTCAGGCTGCACTTTAAATTTGGGAACCAGGTAAGGATTCAACTGGTCAACTGCTCTGTATACCAGCCTTCAATGATGCCCCATTTCTAATACTTCTCATCAGCTCTGCCAACTCTGAGTTTATAGCCTCTCTGGGATTCTAACGAGCAGAGTGGAACAGAGTAGCTCACTTCTCCACTGCAGCCCATACACAGCCCCTCGTTCCAGGCTGTGGTCTCCTTAGCCTGCTTCTGCTTTCTATCTTCAAGAAATACTACATCTCTTGTACACTGATTTTTTTCTCCTCTGTTCCTCTCTGCCATTCCATTCACTTTCATGGGTTTATTCCTTTTAAATGTCTATATTTTAACTTTGGAGAAGTATGGAAAAGAACTGGAAGAAAATGTATCAGTCTGTCATCTTTTACCAGAAGACTCCACACGTCCACTTCTTATATAAAAATAAAACTCCTATATGGACACCAAGTGGGGAAAGCGGGGGGATTGGGGGGGAATGAATTGGGAGATTGGGATTGCCATATATACGTTACTAAGAAAAAAATACCAAATTATACACTTTAAATATATGCAGTTTATTGTATGTCAACTGTATCTCAATAGAAGTTCTTAAAGAAAAAAAAAGTTCTTAAAAAAAAAAAACAAACTCCTTACATTTAAGGGAAGGAAGTAAAAAAATCCAGTAACTCATAACTTTGTTGTTTGTTTGTAATGCTCTTGGTACAGCTTAATTTATATTCCTGTCAAAGCTTTTATTAAAGCTTCTGATAAAACTCAGGGTAGGTTCCCACAGGAAAAAGAATTCACCCACATGAACCTTTCATGAAGCAACTATGTGTAGAGCCGTGGGCAGGTTAAAGGAACAAACAAGGGAATGGGAGGCACCAGGGATGAGCAACAGTAAGATACTGTTACAATTCCTAGGGGGAGGAACAGAGCTATGGAGCCCAGCAGGCACTACAGCTGTGGAAAGGCGGCCATCCAGCAGAAGCTGTATCACAGAGAAGTACGGTTACGGTGCTGAAGCAAAGAGTCAGGAAGACATGCTAACTTCTTTCTTCTCTGCCCTCCCACCTCCTGGGAGTGCTACCCATCAGCCAGACCCAACTGGGAGCTAGTCGGCAAAGAGGGCCAGAAAGATGCAGTTTGTAGGAGACAGAGCAGGGCTGGGAATGGAATGGATCGAGGGGGTGAGGGGTGGCTGGAGAACTTTCACAAAACATAAATAGGAACACATGATACTGGATATTATGTATGAGGGTCTTGATTAAATGTAAAAAACTATTAACAATCCTCATTCCCATGAACACTTTTTAAGGGGGAACAAAAACATGTAGCAGGTGAGTCTAAGGATTATCAAGGCTACTAAGCAAATTAAGATAAGCTCAAAAACCCTGCACATAAAATAAATTACAACCACACTTCATTCTCGGAACATGTAAAACTGTTCTGACAATTAGAAATCTATGTCATACAGTGTTAGAGGTCGGGATGGTGGTTTCCCTAGGGCGGGAGGGAGCATGAAGAGCTTTGGGGGTACTGGTAATGTTTTGATTCTTCATCTGGGTACTAGTTACACAGATGCGCTCACGTGAAAATTAACTGATGCACTCTGATTAGTGTCTTTTTGTGCATGTATGTTGCAATTTAACAAAAAGCTATAAAAAAAAATGATGGTAGCCATGAATACAACTTTAAAAAACTTGAAATATGTCAATGTACCTTTCTGCCCTTCTTTAGGCATCCTCACTAACAGTCAACAAGGATTTACTAGAACAATTAAGAAAATGACGTGCATCCAACAGAAATGAAAGGCAGGTCTCAGCTTCAAGGAATCTGTGAACTACTTAGGAAAATGTAATATTTAGATATGAAATTAAGAGTATTAACAGGCAATGTATCAGGCTATGAAGAATGCTATAAACAGATCCAGTATTGGCATGCGACTGTTTCTCATCAGTAGGCCTGGATATAATTATTCCCCAGTGGGCTCTTTCTATTGGAGATTTCTTTCTCTTTAACCTTAACAAAGGTCAACTCAACTAACTGGACCAAACACCTGGTTTCAGAAGGTGCTTCCGTAATTGCTGTGGGTGGGCAGAGGGGAGGCTGATTAAGGCCTCTCTCTTCTGCTTCAGTGGGAGTAGCCCTGTTTTATCTGTTTTATACTATCTGTTTATACTATTATTTGTATTAATTTTCACTTAACAAAAGGATCCTGCTGCTAAAACAAGCTTGGAAACCAGTCATCTAGAAATCTGACCTCTAAATTTGTATATCTCAATTGACATACCTTACAGTTGAAAAAAATTTTAAAAACCTCTGAAACTAAAAATAAAACCCATTTTTAAAAGGAAATGAAAATTACCTGAAGTAAAGGAATAAAATCATCCTGTTCTAGAGAGCTGCAGCTGGGCTTTGCAAGAAGACAGATAAACTTAGAGGCATCGTCATGATGGTTACTCAGCAACCTAGAAAAGAAACGACTGCTTAGGAAGACTGGCTACTGTGAACAATGACTATAACATTCATAGTTGGTAATTTCAGTCTGATATGAATTCAGGCTGCTTAGATCAAGAATCAACTGCTCTCTTTTCAATGATTAAAGAAATTGGAAAAATTTCCATGCTCTTGATTTTGCCAAAGAGCCATATTAATGAAAGGTCAACAATAAGACAGTATATTATTTTTGTAGAATGCTTCTGAGAACACAGAGTCAAATGAACTAATGCAGGTAAAAATATACTTGAAGGAGAATGTCCATTCAGGTAAGCTCAGGGCATCTGGAACCAGAACTCCAGAACTGCCTGCCAGGAGGGGACATGTCCAATGGACGACTACACACCACATAAGACATGAACTTCTGTTTGTCCAGGTTGGCAGACACATTCAGGACCAGCCTGATAGGGGGCTTTTGAAATTAGACTTTGAAGGACCAGGCTAAAGAAAAAATGAAGTCCCTATTAAATCCTCAAGCTCAAAGAATTCCTCATGCCCAACTAATTGCTGGATATTTCCATTTGGAGGCTATACTCTGACAGCAAAGTCAAAACAGCAAAAACCAAATTTAAAATCTTCCTGTCAAAGTCATGGATGTCTGTTTTTATTAATGGTGGTACCACTCCAAGTTATCTGAGCTTGAAAATTTGAGGCTATTTTAAACTTATTTCTCTTCCTTATTTTCCAATTAGTCTCCATACTTTCTTGCTTTTCTTCCTTAATCATTTATTGAATGCTAACTGTGTGCCAGATACTGTGTCGGCCTTGTGGATACTTAGAATACTAAGAAAATAAGACATGGTTTTGTCTCCTTGTAAGGAGCTTACAGTCTAGTGAGAGAGCTACACCAATAAGATTATACTCCTGTATAATCTCATTACAGAAGTAATAAACTGAAGGCATCATGGAAGGACACAGGAGGGCCAGCGAGATTTCCTGAAGAGTTGTGAAGTAGGAAAAGTGGGCTGTTGTGGATCAAGAGGGTCGCATGTGCAAATGTCTGGTATGAGACTGCACAGATTATCTGGGCAACTGCAAGCACTGGGGTGGTAAGGGAAGGGGACATGAGCATGTAGGATCAGATCCTGGAGGTCCTTTTATGTTAGATCAAGAAGCCTGGACTTTCCCCTACTCGCAGAAGAATTTTAACTTAGACAGTGACATGATCAGATGTGTTTTTCGTTAAGTATCAAGCAGAAATCTGTCCAAGGGCCTGAGCATGGGTACTGGCAGTGGGAGATGAAGAGAAAGGGGCAAATATGGTTGAAATGGAAGGACACAGTAGTTGACAGGTGTAGGGGAGTAAATGAGGGGAAATCCATGATGACTCCCAAGTTTCTAGCTTGGACCACTAGGTGCTTGGAATACGGGGTGGGAATACTAGAGTCCTGAGGAATGTTTCCTCGAAACATTTCAGACAATCATTCCTTCCTTCCTATTTCCATTTTACCATCAAGTCCAGGGTCTTATTACTTCCTGCTGAGACTTTTAAAAGGGAAGAGGGTCATAATGGGCTTCAGTGTCCATCCAACCTCACATCATGGACAATTCATCATTCTAAAACATTCTTTGATTACATAATTCCCTTTTCCAAAAATGTTCAACAGTTTTCTACCACTTATGTGGGTAAGTCTAGATGTCTAAGTTGGGCATTTAAGGCCCTCTCTAATTCGGCTAGAGCCTGCCTGCCTACCTGACCACTTTGCTAAATGAAACACCCACTCGGGTCAGCTGGCCTGACCCACACTTCTCTGAGCGTGCCATGTGCATTCTTGCCTTGGTGCCATTTCTCATCCTGTTTTACTCTCCTAGAATACCACCTCTCCCGACTCTGCTATCTGAACGCTGGCTATTCTTCAAGGTCCAACTAATAACCCACCTCTTTCAAAAAGCCTTCTCTGACAACTAAATCCCTGTACTATTTAATTTGTATGTATTACATACACCATTGTAATACATGAACTTTTTTTTTATAAATTTATAAATTTATTTATTTTATTGGCTGCATTGGGTCTTCGTTGCTGCACACGGGCTTTCTCTAGTTGCGGCGAGCAGGGGCTACTCTTTGTTGTGGTGTGCAGGCTTCTCATTGTGGTGGCCTCTCTTGTTGCAGAGCACGGGTTCTTGGCATGTGGGCTTCTGTAGCTGCGGCACATGGGCTCAATAGTTGTGGCTCACGGGCTCTAGAGCGCAGGCTCAATAGCTGTGGCGCACAGGCTTAGTTGCTCTGTGGCATGTGGTATCTTCCTGGGGCAGGGATCAAACCCATGTCCCCTGCATTGGCAGGCGGATTCTTACCCACTGCACCACCTAGGAAGTCCTACATGAACTTTCTTTTATTTCTCTGGCACCTAAAGGGCAGGCAAAGTTATAGCTCTTTTTTCTCTTAGCACTTGACATAGTGACTTTTACATAGAAGATTCTCAAAAAATGTTTGTGATCTGACTAACAGATACACACTTAACTGACTTCAGCTGTCATTATTAAAGCCACAGAATGATCTTTATTTTCCTTATCATTCTTCAGCATGCTCAAGATCCCCAAAGTTAAATAAATATATATTTCAGAAAAAGATTAGTGAAATAGGTGCCGATGGGAACCATCTCTTAGGATTGGAAAATGGGTGGGATGATCACAACAAAAAGGCAGTGAGGTCTTCGGAAAACAGTGCTTTTATCAAGATAGGATAGCACCGCTAAGTAAAAACTTCACAGATGTGACAGATAAGTGATAATCTGAGAGGGAAAAGTCAAATCAGGTATGGCCTTTTGCTATCAGAAGCACGAAACAGAAAGAAAAGGTGAGTTGCGATTCCCAGTGCTAGTGGCTTGTAAACTCTCTATGGCAGGGGAAAAAGAGATTAAAAAAAAAGTTGTGAGAGCTGGAGAAAGAAGGTAATCATAGCTATTCTAAGCTATCTTCCAGAGCTCTTAAGACAAAATATTGTTTTGTTAATGGGACAAATGACACTTTGACAGGAAAAGGTAAGAGGAAGTAAAGCATAAAAAAGCTGGAGCAATATTACTGACTCTGTTTGAGAGGAGTTCTATCACAAAGTTGGTAATCTAGGAACTCAGAAAAGCTGTGAGGAAATGCTTTTCCCCTAAAAATGTCTTGACTGTAAGAGAAACAGATGTTAAAGTACAGATATGAAATGGGCAGCAGAGCAGGGAAGGAAGGGGAGCAGAGGCAGGAGAACAAGAGCCTGTTAAGGCGTACACGCTCAAACCACGCAGAGGAGGGCTCAGAAGCCTCCACCACATGAACACTGGGACAGGAGGCAGATTATTTCCTGTTATGCTGTGACTTTTGTATTTGACTTTTCCCCCAAGATTATATACAGCCTATTATTGGAGCAGGTCAGCATGTGTATGTATATGCCAATATGTTTTAATTCTGTGTCATTATCTGCCAGTTATTTTTTTGTAGTTGAAAGTTTTAACATACTATACTTGGACCCAAGTCACTTTATGCAAAGGGTACAATTTGTAAAAAATTACAAAAACAAACACGTCTTCTTCAAGGTCAGTGTGGTAATTCAAACCATCATGCCTAGCTGCTTAGTCTCCCAAAATAGCCATATTTGGGTCTCCTTTAAAGCACCCTGGTTTTTAAAAGGCATTTTGAGTGCTCAGAGAGGAGCTCCCGCTAGAGGGCACTCCAGTCATTACAGCATCTGGACAGAAAATAAAGCTTCAATACAGAGACATTACACCTATTCATTCATAGAATTTTTTTTTTTAATGAAAAAAGACAGGGACAGTTACTCATGCTATATAACTTCATAAGCAGTTTCCTGCAGTAATGGAAAATGAAGACTTGAGCTTCATGTCTTTTTTCCCCTTTTGCCTTTGTAGAAATCTCTTTTCCTTAGAGATAAAATGAAAATGATTCATCTCAATAAAGGAATACAGCTGTTGTGGGTGCTGCTGCTGCTCTATCCACCAACATAAATGTCCATCCTATCTCAGTGACATGAAGTTGTAAGACAAAAAAAACTCCTGGCTGTTACTTTCCTTAATATTATGCAGCTAGACTACTACAATATTGAATGGAGAGCAGACATCCCTTTCTCATTCTTATCTCAGGGAAATCTTTCAACATTTTACTATTTTTTTTATAAATTTACTTATTTAAAAAATATTATGCAGTTAATTGCCAATAAATAAGCTGATTACTGGTTTTCCTTTGATAGTCAGTCTCAGGCTCACAAACACAGGGTCCTAGCATATTCAAAATAACTTAGAATGTAAGTAGGTATAGTTCTGCTCTCTGGCTCTAATTATTTATAGAATGAACTACTTCCTTTTTTTTTTTTTTTTAAACTCCTGGTTTGTTCAAAGCTTTCTCTGAAATAATCATAGCTCACTTCTTCTTGTTGCTTTCCCAGATTGTTAGGTGGTTTTTGCCAACAATGCTGACTTCAGTGGCTGAAGATATCCCTGACAAGAGCTGTGTAACATCCCTGTTCTTTCTATACCTTGTTCACACTCCACAGGAAGCCTTTTTCAGGGTCTGGCACCTACCAGGGGGAGAGAAGGTAGCTGAATGAAAGCTAGAACAGCTACCCATTTCAAGTTCTTTAATTTTGTTCCTGTTATATGCTGATTTAAAATAACAACAATAATAATCAATAATAGACAAGTAGACAACCCCACTGAAGTCCTGGCTTTACTGGTGGGGAAAGGAGAAAGAATCTAAGCTGACCCCTCCTATTGCTCAGACCCTTGGCTCTACTTTCTTCCCTCAGGTTCTAGGGTGTCAGAAACAGCCAGAATGTCACATGCCAATTCTTTTACTGGTTTACTGCTGCCTAATTAGTGCCTTTTTAATTTGCAAATTCTAGACTCAAAGGAATTCTTTTACAACTGCATTGAAAAAACAAAACAAAACCCCTTTTAAGATTTTTATCTAGCTGTTTCCTATTTGCTGTAGGAAAAGTGGAATGGTGACCATGGCCCTGACTTTGGAAGGTCATCCCGCTGGTGTACGAGGAGTGATTCTAGTCCTAGGGCCATTTCAATCCTTGGTATTTGAACAACTTAAAACTATTCCCTGTTAACAAAATTCACCTGGAAAACATGAAGCATTTATAACTTTTAGCTTTGGTGTGCTTCTTTAAAAGAAGTCCATTAACTGGTAGTCTTATATGCCCTGATCACTTTACTTCTATTGTAATGCAAGAAGAACTTGGTGAACTCAACTTGGTGCCAGATTTTTCAAAATAAGAATACAGTTATTAATCACTTATTATGTTCTCAAGCATTATACTACTAAGGGCTTTGAGGTGGCATGAAAGAATTAGAAGAATCTGTAAGCTGAATTCTGCTGCTATTATATGTTGATTTTAAATAATGATGAAGATGGTATCGGGTGAACAGCATTTCCCAATAGTTCATCAGGAAGGGCAACTAGCCCAGAAAAGAGAAGAACACATTTAAAGAAAGCTGATCAGTTAAAAGAGCTGAGCAGTTAAAAGGGGCATGCTATAACATTCTCTTAAATTGATAAATATATCAAGAAATAACTTCTAATGCAGAAAGTTTTTGACAAAATTCAACATCCATTTATGATAAAAACTATCCAGAAAATGGGCATAGATGGAAATTACCTCAACATGATAAAAGCCATATATGAGAAACCAAAAGCCAACATCGTTCTAAATGGTGAAAAACTGAAAGAATTCCCTCTTACAACAGGAACAAGACAAGGGTGCCCACTCTCACATTATTCACCGTAGTTTTGGAAGTTTTAGCCACAGCAATCAGAGAAGAAAATGAAATAAAGGGAATCCAAATTGGAAAAGAAGAAGTAAAATTGTCACTCTCTGCAGATGACATGATATTATACATAGAAAACCCTAAAGACTCTACCAGAAAACTGCTAGCACTAATCGATGAATTTAGTAAAGTAGCAGGATACAAAATGAATGCGCAGAAATCTCTTGCATTCCTACACACTAACAACGAAAAAGCAGACAGAGAAATTAAGGATACTCTCCCATTTACCACTGCAACAAAAAGAATAAAATACCTAGGAATAAACATGCCTAAGGAGGCAAAAGACCTGTATGCAGAAAACTATAAGACACTCATGAAAGAAATCAAAGATGATACAAACAGATGGAGAGACATACCATGTTCTTGGATTGGAAGAATCAACATTTTGAAAATGACTGTACTACCCAAAGCAATTTATAGATTCAACCCAATCTCTATCAAATTACCAACGGCATTTTTCACAGAACTAGAACAAGAAATCTTAGAATTTATATGGAAACACAAAAGACCCCAAAGAGCCACAGCAATCCTGAGAAGGAAAGACAGAGATGGTGGATTAGGCTTCCTGACTTCAAACTATACTACAAGGCTACAGTGATCAAGATAGTAAGGTACTGGCACAAAAATAGAAAGGAAGATCAGTGGAACAGAATAGAGAACCCAGAGGTAAACCCAAGCACATATGGGCACCTTATCTTTGACAAAGGAGGCAAGAATATACAATGGAAAAAAGACAGCCTCTTCAATAAGTGGTGCTGGGAAAATTGGACAGCAACATGCAAAAGAATGAAATTAGAACACTTCCTAACACCATACACAAACATAAACTCAAAATGATTAAAGACCTAAATGGGGGCTTCCTAGGTGGTGCAGTGGTTGAGAATCCGCCTGCCAATGCAGGGGACACAGGTTCGATCCCTGCTCCAGGAAGATCCTACATGCCGTGGAGCAACTAAGCCCGTGTGCCACAACTATAGAGCCTATGCTTTAGAGCCTGTGAGCCACAACTATTGAGCCCATGTGCTGCAACTACTGAAGCCCACGCACCTAGAGCCCATGCTCCACAACAAGAGAAGCCATGGCAATGAGGAGCCCGCGCACCACAACGAAGAATAGCCCCCACTCGCTGCAACTAAAAAAGAAAGCCCGCGCACAGCAAAAAAGACCCAACAAAATAAAAATTAATAAAAAAAAAAACACCTAAATTTAAGGCCAGACACTATAAAACTCCTAGAGGAAAACACAGGCAGAACACTCTATGACATACATCAAAGCAAGATCCTTTTTGACCCACCTCCTAGAATAATGCAAATAAAATCAAGAATAAACAAATGGGACCTAATGAAACTTACAAGCTTTTGCACAGCAAGAGAAACCATAAACAAGACAAGAAGGCAACCCCCAGAATGGGAGAAAATACTTGCCAACGAAGCAACGGACAAAGGATTAACCTCCAAAATATACAAGCAGCTCATGCAGCTTAACACCAAAACAGCAAATAACCCAATCCACAAATGGGCAAAAGACCTAAATAGACATTTCTCAAAGAAGACATGCAGATGGCCAACAAACACATGAAAAGATGCTCAACATCACTAATCATTAGAGAAATGCAAGTCAAAGCCACCATGAGGTATCACCTCACTCTGGTCAGAACAGCCATCATCAAAAAATCTAGAAACAATAAATGTTGGAGAGGGTGTGGAGAAAAGGGAACTCCCCTGCACTGTTGGTGGGAATGTAAGCTGGTACAGCCACTATGGAAAACAGTATGGAGGTTCCTTAAAAAACTAAAAATAGAACTACCATATGACCCAGTAATCCCTCTACTGGGCATATACTCAGAGAAAACCATAATCCCAAAAGAAACATGTACCATAATGTTTATTGCAGCACTATTTCCAATAGCCAGGACATGGAAGCAACCTAAATGCCCATCAACAGATGAATGGATAAAGAAGATGTGGCACATATATACAATGGAATATTAGCCATAAAAAGGAACGAAATGGGGCTATATGCAATGAGGTAGGTAGACCTAGAGTCGGTCATACAGAGTGAAGTAAGCCAGAAAGAGAAAAACAAATACTGTATGCTAACTCATATATACGGAATCTAAAAAAATAGTACTGATGAACCCAGTGACGGCAAAAATAGGGATGCAGATGCAGAGAATGGACTGGAGGACACGGAGCTGGGGGGCGGGGGGCGAAGGGGAAGCTGGGATGAAGTGAGAGAGTAGCATAGACATATTTACACTACCAACTGTAGGATAGATAGCTAGTGGGAAGTTGCTGTATAACAGAGGGAGATCAACTTGATGATGGGTGATGCCTTAGAGGGCCAGGACAGGGACCGTGGGAGGGAGTTGCCAGAGGGAGGGGATATGGGGGTATAAGTATAAATACAGCTGACTCACTTTGGTGTACCTCAAAAGCTGGTACAGGAGTGTAGAACAATTATTTTCCAATAAAGAGCTAAAAAAAAAAAAAGACCCTGTGAGGACACAGTGAGAAGGTGGCCACCTGTAGGCTAAGGAGAGAGGCCTCAGGAGAAAACAAACCTGCCGATAACTAGATCTTAGACTTTTGTACTTCCAGAACTGTGAGAAAATAAACTTCTGTTGTTTAAAAAAAAAAAAACAAAAAACAACTTCTAAAGAAGAAGGAAGGGAGAAAACAGAAAAGAGAGAAGAAAGTTGGATTTGAATTCAAGAAAACCTGTCAGGATGTTAAAATCCAGGAGTATCTTGATAAATATACTATTCCTTTGTTCCTTAACAGGAGCTTTCAAAAAGTAATGACTAGGACTTCCTAGGTGGTGCAGTGGTAAAGAATCCGCCTGCCAACGCAGGGGACATGGTTCTGAGCCCTGGTCTGGGAAGATTCCACATGCCACAGAGCAACTAAGCCCGTGCACCACAACTATTGAGCCTGTGCTCTGGAGCCCGTGAGCCACAACTACTGAGCCCATGTGCTGCAACTATTGAAGCCCACGCGCCTAGGGCCTGTGCTCCACAATGAGAGAAGCCACTACAGTGAGGAGCCTGTGCACCACAATGAAGACCCAGCGCAGCCAATAAATACATTAAAAAAAAAAAAAGTAATGACTAAAATCTATTAGAATTCAGTTATTTTTAATAAATCAACTAGATAACAATTCTAAATTATATCATATGAGAATGGAAGCATGTGACATGTGGTTTGCTCCCCTTAAAGGTGCATTTATGGCACTGCTACAAGAGTCAAATCCTAAGACTCAAATTGTTAACAACTGAAACTAAGAAACTATCAAATAGTTATTAAAGAAGTATTTCTGAAGATCTGTTTTACCGATTAGAGACATGTAAGATAAAGGCTCAGGTAAAGAATTTGTGTGTGGGCATAAAAAGCTGTGAATCATTGAATTTTACTTGTTGAAACAAAGAGTAAGAGGAAAATTAATAAATGAGTAAAATAAGTGACCTTTATAAAGCATGTCATGAGGACCAGATAATTCCTTGCCCAGTCCCAGAGTAACTGCTCTCATACTTACTTTCTCCACATGGTGATGAATGACTGTGCTGACACAAATCCTGTCCTCTCTCCCCCTGCAGCCCTGAACATGGGGGCTTTCCAATAAAGAGGACAGCCACAGACCTGCAAATAAAACACAAATACAGTGTAAGCCAAGGGGCAGTGAAGGGATGACACGGCCAAAGAAAGGGCCTTTGTGGCTTTTACTCTTTTACCCTACATGCCACAGAGGACAGAAGGGCCCTTGGAGGAGCAAAACTGGGGCAGAAGCAGATATATCAGCTGGGGTAGATTCAGCGAGACAGGGGAAACAAAATAAGAGGATGACATGTTTAATGAAGAAAATGAAAATCCATTTGCCTTCTCTAAGTGTATTTATAGTGACGCTTCTTTCCCCTGATAGTTAAAGCAACTGGTCTCCCTCTCTTCCTACCACTCTTACATCATATATTTTCTACCTTTAGAAAGAAAAAGGAGTGACTGAATGTCATGGTTGTATATGCCCTTCCTTCCCATAGCAGAAAAATACAGCCACCTTTCTTGCTCACTCACTTGGTGTCAATACAGTCTACCACCTCTTTTCTCTTCCTCTTTCTCCTTCGTTTACTGTGTTATTAAGCCCCAAGTTCAAGAAGAACCAGAAAAACCTGGACTGTTCAAGAAAACAGCTATAAATCTATTTAAATGGTTACAGTTCAGGTGAAAGATGAAAGGCAAAATTAAAATGTTATCATTTATTTATATATCAGAAGATACCACAAATGACTATACATTATAAAAGCCTCAGAAAGAAATAAAATACAATACCCTAAAAGGTAATGATTTTTTTCTCCTCAATTAAAAAGCTCTTTCTTTCACTTAAGAAAAATTATTCTTATACTCTTATAAGAAAGTTTGTACCAAACTTGCCTGCTTTTTTTCTAGAGGGAAAATTCTTCCAAGTAATAATAATATCTAAATATTAGCGGAGAAATAGTCTCCACATCTTCCCAATTTTGTATATACACATAAAACATATTCCCAAATCTGAAGCCCTAGAAGAGTCACATCTTGTTATCGGATAAAGATAGTCATTATTCATATTAGATACAGGATCTGTTGAGCCTTATTCCACAAAGGGAAGCTTCTCCTCTGGCAGATGACTAGATGTGAATCCACATTAGGTTGAGATGAAGTTGCTCGTGATGTGAGGCTTCAGTGCATAGCGGATCCCCACAGAAGCCTGAACAGTAGCTTGTCTGAGATTAAGTTATGCTGAGAAAATGCCCAGGGCTGCTGGCTTCATGTCAGAGATGAGGATATGGATGGTGAGATTCAAGCCAAGGGAGGTAAGTACAGGGCAGAAATAAGAGATTGCTTCTGCTAGGGCCACTAAAGCATGTTCTGCAAGCAGGGTGGAATTTAAGATTTCTCAAGTCCAGAGGTTAAATACCTCCACTGAGGTCAAGAATGAGGAAAAGGTGTTGCTTAGCAACCAAATGGATTTTGTTTATTGTGTAAATTATGATTGCCAAGGTACAAAGCTCACAATTAATATACTTTGGGTGGTAACTGTCAAATCCATTTTCCTAAATCCCAATCCTCCCTTTCATGCAGAATGGTAGTTTGCCAAGAAAATGCTCTTAGATGTGACAAGCTATTGGCAACTGCTGGGAAAGTTGAAAGAATAGCCTGTATAATGGAGATGGGGGTGCAGAGCCACAAAAAGAGAGAGAATACAGGGAGAGACTGGAACTGGCTTGCCAAAGTGCTCGAAGCTCCCATCATTAGAGTCACTATGGATTTTTCAGAAATGGAAGGAATCAGGAATCTTCCAGCTCATCCTTGGGAAGTGGTCACCAGCTCAGCAAAACACTTCCAGGGACTGTGCACTTATCACCCGTGAGGCTACTTCCACTATTAAACATCTTTCATTTCCTTGGATTATGGTCTTTTATTCAGAAGACTCCTGTTAAAATGTGTATGTCAGCTCGTAAAGTATAGTAAATCACTGGGATGAACATTTACAAATTTATTATGACCAAAAGCAGAATCCTAAGAGATACAGTACAGAATAGATATGTTTTGAAGTAAATGGGAAAGGGGTGGCCTATTTTTCTTGTAGTGGGGCACCCTGAGTAGCCAAGGGGTAGGCAGCATGAGGGTATCAGGCCCTTGGAGAAAATGCCAAAGGAAAAAACTGGAAGGGCAGTGGATGGCAAGGACTGCAGACATTCCACTTTGACCATTTAAAAAAAATGTATGGCTGGCCTGCATCTGCTTAAAAACAAAGAATTAAGGTAAAGGGAGTCAGGAGATCAATAAGAACCTAAAAAAAAGTAAATGATACGAATCTGAGGGCAACAGAATAGAGACTTTTATAACAAAGGAGAGAACAAGCTCATGTCAAGGCTTTTTACAAAGGAAAAGACTGGATGACAAATGAGGAGGTAGAGGACATGCCGGAAATGGGTTTAGAAAACGTAAGCTTAGGGGAGGAGGTAAAGGTCAATGTTGCCGGAGCAAAGAAAACTTGATTAACACCTATAATTTGATCTAAAAATGGCCTAACAACATAAAGAACTGAAAGCAAGGTTATCTAATGATACACAGGAAGAGATGATCACCCAATATTTATAATGTTCTTTAACATTTTAAAATGTGTCATGCTTGTTATTTCATTTGATCCAATACAGAAGAGGGCAGGTATTTTATCCCATTCTACAGATGAAGAAATAAAGGTACAGAGAGGCTACCTTACAGGGCACAGGCACGATGGGTCAAGATGGTGCTATGTCAGCCAATGAGAGGAGCTGGAGGGCTTTGTACGGTTCAGAAGACAGTTTCCTTATTTTCCCTCAACTTTTTGCTAGAGGCTAAAACTCAGTGGTGACAAATACTTTCCTTGCTGTTCCTCAGTTTCTGTTCCTATGCTGCCTTTGTCCCGCTTAGATTCATTCTCTGTTCATTTCTTCTCCATCACTACTTAAAGTCGTGGGAAAAAGTACAAACTACACACTTAGAAATTAATCAGAAATGGACATTAATCTCTGCAGGCTGAGGTCGAAGACGAATGAGCTAAACTTCACCAATAGATGCAGATTTCATAAACACAGTTTTCTTTGCACTTAAAAAAAAGATCCCAGTCTCTACAGCTACACTTAAGCATCACCAAGAGTAGACTGCAAACTCAAACTGGCCTTCCAAGTAGCTTTATAAACTATAAGAGTCCATAAAAACGTTCCTTTATTGCTCTGACCACCACCTCCTTCACTGTCCGTTGGGGGCCATCTTCTCCTTTCCTATAGCCAACCTGTCATGAGAACACAAGCACATGAGGATGAGTGCTGCAGGCAGAGTCCACTGCCAAGCGGTGAAGACGGTCTGCAGAGCAAAGAATGACGGAAAGTAAGGCTGATTCAGTGAGTGCTGACAGACTGGCCGTAACCAAGGAAAAGGTGGATTACATGGGACTAGCTAACAGGAAGACACGATTAAATGAATTTTTAGAAATAAATGATTTTAAGAATAAAGAGGCTAAATCCAATAAAATGAGCTGATACAGTACTTCTGAGGTCATTATACACAATCCTCATCTTTATATGCAATGTTAGTTTTAACTTTTTAAAGGTATGAGCAGTTCACCTTGCTACCTGAGCTGACAATTCAGGTCTAAAAGCAATGAACACAAATGCTTGGTATCCCTGAATGGAATTTAGGGCTATAATCAAGTCCAATTCAGACAAGTTAATTAGACATGTATGTTTATACTGGTTATTGTGCCATATGATAATGTGGTATAAACAGCAAATTGTTATGTAAATGACTGTTACTATGGCTAAACAAAATAGCTTCCTATCTTTTTAAACTTCTCTATGTTGCCAGCTTCAACACTGGCTGTTTTTCCTGATGCCACCTACAGATTGATCCTCACCACCTGTAAACAGGAAAGTCCTCCCTGATTCCCCAGCATGCAAACCCCTTCCCTGACTTGACTACACTCTTTCCTACACTTCCCATGACCATCTGGAGTCCTTAGGCTCTCTGCTCACTGTAGATTCACTGTGGAGTGCTGGCAGGCCACTGAGCCACAGGCAGGGCAGGGCTACCATGAGCCAGGTGGGACAGCCAGAGCAGGAGGGTGGAAGCAGCGTGGCAGAAAAGTCTCTCAGTCAGGGGCTGAGGATACTCAGAGAAGGAAGGCTGACCCAGAGACCTTCAAGACAGAGCAGGCTGCAGGTCTCTGACAGCAAGGCACTAGTCACTCGGATTGGCTCTCCAGATGTGGGGAGCCCAGCAGAGCACCAGGGACCTACCATGTCCCTCAATCTGCAGTTCCTCCTGTTTGCCTGCCCGAAGTGCTCCATGAAACCTCCTGTCCCTCTCATACAAATTGTTGCCATGTTAGACATACTGTGTTTGGCATTTATGCGATTAACATGTTATCTCCAAATGCAGACTTCATTCATCCTTGCTAAATCCTATCTTTTGGATTTAGATTCGTCGTTTCAGCCCATTCAGATAATTTACCACCTTGATTCATAGAACAGCCATCTCTCAAAGCTCTGAGTAAGAAAATGCCAAAGCCCTGAAAGAACTTAAAATTTATTTGGGTGGATACAGCTGGAAGTTAGCTGATGGCATGTTAGCATGTGTTCGGGGACACAGGGTAGAAACAGCACAATGCAGGAGCCAGAGTACTTGTCTCCTGACATGGACAAACTCTGTGACTTCAGATACGTACTTGTGGGGCTTCAGTTTCCTCATACATACAAAAGAGTGGAAACAGGTTGAGCTCTTATTTCTGGAATGAAGGAGTTTGTTTTTCACTAGAAACATCTAAAGGGTCAACAAGCAAGTTCTAAGACTGAGAGGGTAAAGAAAAAAAGGAATAAAAAAAAGAATTCTTTTTCATTTCCCTTAAAATCACTACTTACAAATTAACAGCAGTAACAAATGTTCTGAGATTAGAGGTAGGAGAGAGGATGGGTCACCACAGGGCAGGGGTTCAGGGACCTCTCTCAGGACACGATGGAAGCTGGGTGTTAGAGGATGGGTGACATGGGGGTGGCAGAGTGGAAGCCCATTTTGGAGGGGAGAACTGAGAGCCCAAATGCAGAGGTCAGCGTGCAGGAGGGCAGGTGGGTCAGGCTCATGAACAGTAGTTTGGGTTTTATCCTCAAAAGCTCTTAAATATTATTCCTGAAAGCAGAGGAAGCGTTCCCAGTGGAAGGGTGCATAGGGTCTTGGGAACTCCCACTTGGTGTCTACTTGCCTGCATGCAGCCCTAAGCCTACTAACCCCCTGTGTCTTTTGAAGCACAGCTTGAGACCACTGCCACATCTTGAGGTATGATATGACTCTTCAGTATACGTGCATGATAAAAACAGAACCCAAACAAAACAAAGCACTCCTATAGATGGTAGGAATCCCTGAATACTGCTGATCTGGGGGATGACAGGATCAAATATAAACTGATGGTTATGCTCAGTATTAACTGTTCTAGGAGGAGGCTGGAGAATTAGCATCCAGTTACTGAAGATGTTACAGTAGTCCTAGCATTAGGGACTAAGATCTTAAATTACAAGCAGTTGGATATATTGGAAAGTATCAAAGACTTGCTTCCTTGTGGCAAATTCATTTATTTCTGAGAAGAATTACAGTGTTGAGCAGGTCTAGTGGTTCCTTATCTGGCTTCAGGGCAAGGAGTTATGATCAATGAACGAGAACAAAAAAAGAGATTTGTATTCAACACAAGGGAAATCTTTCTAACAGGTAAGGCTATTTAATGATGGAACAGGCTGCATGGCAAGGTAGTGAGTTTCCTGTCACTGAAGGCATTCAAGCAGATAATGAATTTATGTGTCGAAGATGCCATGAATGGAATTTCTATACTAAATGGGAGGTTGGACTGGGAGACCACTAAGGCTTTTTTCAAACTTAAGAGTTCCATGAAGTAGAACCATAGCTAATACAGCAGCATCAAATAAATTTTTTCAATATGGAAAAAAAATCTATGCATCCTTAAAAACGGAGAGCAAGGAGGCAGTAAAGAGAGGGAGACTTGAATTGCTAGAGAAAGGGAGATTATACGTCATTTAGTAGTTCTATTACCTTTGCAATTTTTCCCATTTCATAAATGTCTGCTTTCTGATCTTCAATATCCATGAAAGCAGTTTCAATTCTGCTTAGAGTCTGTTCATGATTACTGCAGGCATCAGGGAGTCCTTCAGGAAAGTAGAACCGTGGAATGTTTATGGATACTGTCGTATTCACAACATTATTCACATGAGGAACAGGGGAGGGAGGTCGGGGACTACTTGGAAAGGTGGCTGGAGATGGAAGTGGTGTTCCAGGTTTCTTTTCTGGTTTATTTTGAATCTGGAAGGAAAATATGATTATGAGACACAAATATTCTAAACAGTATATATTACTGGAAAGTCCTCACCAGTAATAGGAAGTTGAGCATAAATACAAGAAGCCACAAGCAGAAGTAGTGCAGATGAAGAGCTCACTCTAGAGTGGGGTAAGCATACTCTGAGGGAATGCTTATCTATACTAAATCAATCAGTATATTACTTATCTGACAACGCTTGAGTTTATATAGATTTGTGCTTAGAAAATCCTACAGTACGTTTTCCCACCAGTGATGTGGCAGACATTTAAGAGCAATGTCTGCTGACCTACTGAGGATCTCAAGGTGAATTCTCAGTCTTTTGGACCTGGATTAGTAAATTCTTCTTGAAGACTTGGTCTTTCTGTGCATTTCTACCTGTCCTTCATCAGGCAGACAGAATGAGTTCTTTTAAAATATGTAGATCTAAAATATATTGTCCTTTGACCTTCTTCCCTAGTTTGACTTTATCTAGGTAGAATCACTGCCAGTCCCTGATACAGCGAAACTGTTAAAAAAATTAAAGCATTTTAGTTTTAGAATGTCTTCTACCAGGCTGATTTACTTGCCACCAGGGCATGCCATTTTTTCCGAGATACACATTTCTCTCATTTTTGGTACACGCTAATAGGCAAGGATCGTGGTCATTAATTTCACCACGGCCAAACTCTCTTTACAGTTTATTAATTCATTAATAGTTTATATCATTCCTTTTTCCAAAAAGGATTTGATGTGGTGGACCATAAAGAGACATAGAAAGAACAGCATACAAAGGTTGGGGGGGTTGGGGGTAGTAACATGGTGATTAAGATTATCCATGCTTTAAGGGAAAGGGGAAGGGAGGTACACTAATATTCAGGTAGAAGTTTATTTTAGCAATGAAGACTACATCTAGTTCTGAGATTCCTAGCAGAAAAAGCAAAAAAGATTCCATGAAGATTTTCAGAGTTTAATTTCTATTCTTAATTTTGACCAAATTATCTACCAAGGCTCATGAGCATGGCACTATTAGATGCTACATAAGGTATGAAAGATGGACATGACTGTTGACTAGCTAAATTTATTTTAAACTCACTGTGAACACAAACTATTAACTCGAGGGTTCTTCTTCCTTAAGTTATATCCTGATGCAATTCATAAAGTCTGAACAATGATGTATCAGTACGAAGTAGATCTGAATATAATATTCCCTTCTGACATATGGACTCACAACATGATATTTTAAATTCATGGTAAAAATTTTTGCTATCTTCGAAAAGCATGAGTATTATAGGAAGATGGGCTACATTCACATAAATATGTGACAAATGTGACTTAACCTCTGACTTCTGTTAAACAAGGCCCATTTCTCACATTAATCTCTGACATTAATACAGAGTGGAGTCTGCTCATATATTAATATCATTGGGGATATGAAGGCCAGTTGGTCACACCAAGCCTTTGCTGCAGTATCAGGATGTCACCCATTTAAAGCAATAGTCAAGGAAGAAGTGGCAGAGGGGTCATGCCAATAAAATATGAAAAACTTAACAAAAAACAGTGATGGCTTACTAGCTCTGTGATCTCAGGAAAGTTACTTAACCCTTTAGAATTTCAGTAATAAAAGAGACTATAACACCTTCTTCTTGGAAGGCTGTTGTGAGGATTAAAGGAAATTACAGGATATAACATAGGGAAAGGGCTCAAAACTGTGCTGGGCAGAGATATGTCTTTAAGAAAATGAGTCACAAGGCCAAAGGATGGCGTTCTCAAAAGACTAAACATAACTTGGCATGGTCCTTCAGATTCAATAATAAATAAACAATCATTACCTTACACTAAGGCAATTTAAAGTTTATGAACTACTTTTGATTTAACAAACTGATAATCTAAGTAAACATTTCTCTCTGCCTTAGTGCTAAATCTGCAATTATTATTACATAGTCCTATGAGTCAATAACAGCAGAAACTGTTCTTAAATTTCTAAAATAAGGCATATAATTCTTCAGGAGCTTTACTTAGGTCATTTGTATTACTGTCATTTCCTTTCTATTATTCTATGCTAGAATAATAGAGATTTGCGAGACTACAAGTATAAAATACTACAAGTATTTTTTGTTTCCCCAAAATGTTTCCCACAGTGTGACATCCAAGGCAGTTATGGATAACTTCAGGGCAGTTATAACCATAGGATTAAGACCACTGGTGCCAGTGGGGACGAAACTCAATAGTCTCGTGAACACACACTGTTGGAGAAGGTTTAGAGCAAGCCCTTCAATGTTAACTCTACACTTTTGCTTTGACAGAAATAAGTGACATTCAGACAAACTCTTCTGTCAAAGTTTTAATGTGAATGGAAAAATATTAAATTATATAACAGTCTACTTTGCTTTCTTCAGTGTACTTAACATGGAGCAGTTCACTAATAGGCAAGTATTAATTCACTGTTAAATTCCATATTTAATAAAACTGATGTTAATACTTAAAGGGAAAATAAAAAGAATACATTTACTTTGTAATTAAAAAAAAAAAAGAATACATTTACTTTGAACTTTCAGGTGTATTGATTTACTTTCCACGAGTTCAACAGGAGACATATAATTTAAGCCATACAGTAGTTTAATAAAACTGACGTTTTACAACATTATAGAATAAAACAGTAATATAAAGTTCGTCAGATTTACCAAGTTTAGCATTGTCCACTTTGAATAAAACTATTTCATTCAAATCTAGGAACAGCATTAAAACAGAATTAGCTGTGTAAAGTATCTCAATTCTCCATTACATTCTTTCCCTATACAGTATCATTTAGATAGTCATTCTGAATAGTACCCTTAGGTTACTGTAGCATTTCCAACATTTGACCATTTTTGACCTATTTTTAAAAAAGCAATTTCATATGGTTCACTCAAATAATTTGAAATTACGCTAGGGCAGAATAACTAAGAAACTATGGTTTCTTGCTGGATTCTGGATGTCCATCACTGATCTGGCCCTTGATTTGTATTGTATTCAATGCTAGGCAACTTGCTTGATCAGACACTGGCCCTACAGTTGTAAGCAAATAAGCAAGTAGCCACTGCAGGCAGAAATGATGCAACCTCAGCTGAGGGAAGACATTCTTTCACAACCCAGAAGTAATTGCCATCCTTTGCTACCTACACACAGTATATCATACACACACAACTGCCTACATATGTAAAAACAGCTCTTTCAAAAAAAAAAAAAAAAGACTATCAGGATCAATATCCTTTTGAAAAAAAGATTCATTACAGATGTATGTATGTTAACACAGATTTAGTTTAATTGATTCAAAGTGCAAACAAAGCTTTTAACATGGAAATTCTAATTTGTCAAAGATATTTCTATGAAAAATTCTAAATTGTAAAATATTTGTTAAGTTGTATTTATTGTCTCTAAAACTGGATTCCCTCTCTACAAGAGAAAAATGTGAGTACTGTACTTCAGGTCCAGAAGGTCTATTTTTAAACCTGTTGGAATCTCTCTACAAATAGCTGTCTGCAAATAGCTGAATAGAGGACACAGATTAATTCCTTGATCTAATATCAAGTGAGCTGTAAAATTATTTGTAAGTTAGTTCACTGGGTGGTTTTATTAGTAATAAAAATATTTTAAAAGAAACACCCAAGTTTCAAACCTGTGTCTGCTGAAATGACTTCAGCCGCTTCTTAAACCGTGACGGGAGAACAAAATCACAGCCCCTGGCCAGGAAAGCTAACTCTCCCCTTAAATCCGGGTCCCTTCGTAGAGATGTTTCCTTGATCATCATCTTTGAAAAGTGGATGTTTACTTAGCAACTGTCCAGCACACTTCTGAAGATAGTCAGACTTAGTAAGTTGTCAATCTTGTCAGGTAGAAAGGTATTTTTTTCTTCTTATCTCCCAAAGAAATTAAGTTCAAGCATTGTGCTCTCCCAGCCTCCAGGGACCACAATCCATGCTTGTACTGACATGCAGCTGGTTCCCAAATACAGCCTGTGGCTCCCAAGACCTGCTCATAATTTTCAAGTAAGAAACACGGGCTGCAAGGGGCCTGTTGCTCCTTGTAGGTAGCTTTATGTCAAACTGACCTGCCCATGTGGAGAATACAGAGCCTTCTGGGAAAGGAAGCACCCACTACTCTGATCACCAAAGTTAGAAACATTACAGCTGGACCTAAAAATAGTGACTTCTCAGATAATGCTAACTTCTTAAACTCAGAGTATGTGAGGTGTCAATCCACATAAAACAGTTTCTCCTCAAGCAAGAAGAGAACATGTAGAGCATTTTTGATTTTGCTATTTAATATTCTATGATAAAAGAACATGCTGCACTTCAAATTGGAAACTATCACTTTAAGAATAATTTTAAAAAATTTCTTATTTGAAGGGAAGCAAATATCTAAAACCCTCTAGATGTATCCAGTCAAAAAATGGAGAAAAACACTTTCATCCTTAAACGGGAATATACAAAGATACTTGTTAGTCTCAGATTTTAAAATCAAATCTTTTTTTGGGTTTGTTTGCAGAAGACTATCTTAGTGATCAAACATACTTTTTTGAAGTGATTTTGAATCTGGATACATCTGAAAATTTATTGTCAAAGTATTGGTTAAGAAAGTGGAACAATGGAATGCCAAAAAATAAAGCAGATTTAGTACACAGAAGTGAGTGAAATCTGGCTATAATATACAAAAGGTGATCAAATAGCAATGGCATAATACATCTTGAATTTGTGAAACTCATTTTTTCGTAAGAAGCTTTCAAGAAATCTCAGATTAAAAAAATATTCTATTATTTTATCATACATTGAATAGCTGCCTCATAGTTATTTACAAGTAAGTCTTCACGTTTTCTCTCATGTTTAATAGTTACAATTCAATATTTATTTTCAATCATCCATGTTATTCAATTCATATTGTTTTTCTATTTCTAGAAAGTATAAACCAAGTATTACCAAATAAACCCCCAAACCAAAAACAACTTACAATTCTCTTTTGCTGAAACTTTGTCTAATTTACTGGGAATTAAATTCTTTGGTGTTTCTTTGTTTCCTACAACTTAAGTTTTTTTTCTTGATTTTAAGACATTCTGATAATACTTTATAACTTGTATATTGGGCTTATATGCCTAAAACTGTAGTTTTCAAATTTCTTTTTAAGCTGTAGAATTCTCCACAAAATCTTACCTGAAAGCTTTTGATATATACTATGATTGAAAGAGGATTACGTTGAAACTACTGGTCTAATGCTTCAACCTGGGCCTCTCCTTTGTCCCCTCAATTTTCTCTCATTCAGGTTAACTCTTTGAGCCAGGTAGCTTTCCCTACACTCTTGCCTGTAACACTCCAATTCCTCCTTCATTATTTACCTCCAAATTAAAACATTAAAAAAGTTTGTTATGAATGCAGCTAGGCTTTTAGACTTGTGATTTCATGCTTTTTCAATTAAATCACACCTTAGTTGTATTTCTCCCCTTCTCAACATCAACCCGTGGCTTCAGGGGTGTGACTTTACATCCCCTTCCTGAGAATGCTCCTTCTCCTCCAATTATACACACTTTAACCATCCTTCAAAATTCAGCTCAAATTTTACCTGTTTCATGAAGGATTATCTATGTAAGCTCCCTTACTGCAATTCTCTTAATAAAATATTATAGAATCTTTCTTGAATGACTTCCACTTAACTTATTCTCTGGACAAGCCAATGCTCTCCATTTCACCTATAAAAGACAACCAGCAATGCCCAGGACACACTGATTCATGGCTAATAGTTTAGTTTCTGTTATGCTCTCATGTTTCTTATCTCAGTAGTTCAGTTTTATGCTTACTAAGAGTTGGCTGTATTTGTCCCTATTTGTTTACACTGGTTGTACTTTTTACAGTAATTATTCAATTCAATTACAATAAACTAAGGAAATATGATTGTGGAAAAACGAGTTGATGTTTCTAAAATTGCAGGGAAAACCCCTAAGTTGAATGTTTTATAAAGACTCGGTAAAGGCAAAAACTACTAAAATTTTTTTTGCTGTAAAATTAGTTATTGGTGAGATAAAGGAGAAAAATCATTAAAATCTAGAAGGTATCTACATTCAAATCGCTTCACTACTGACTTAAGCTCCTGGAAATCAGTTAACAAATGTACTGAGTGTGATTTATTAAAGAAAGATGTCATGAAACTTCAATTTCCAATTATGACACTCATTCCCAAAGAAAAGGCTTTGGCTCCACATTAAAAGATCTGAATAATTAACGTTTTGAGTTAAAATAAAGTGTTTAAGATACACATTTTACAGAATACATGCATAGAGTTTACAATTCCCTAGTGAGTAACTATCCATCCCAATCATGTTCAAGTAAAAGGGCTTCCACAACAATATTTTATAATCTGACAATATTTTCCAACAGTGTCTAAACTCTTGAGGGTAAGGTCAATTTTAAAGTCATTTAATCACTCAACAAATATTTTTCTGACACATTATTTGCAGCTGCTTTGCTGGGTGCCAAGGATGTAAAGAAGATAAAGAAGTGATCCCTTTTTTTTCTTCATTGCACCTAGCACAATGTTGGTTTGGAGCAAAGGACAACAAATACTTTCATTTCGTTTACTTCTCATAAATCTCTGGAGTTTCAAAGTCAGAACACTGGTTAAAAGCCTGTCCTGCTGTCCCTCTTAACCAAGAAGAAAACATTTCTCCATGTCTTCTGATGGCGAAATAAGCTCTAAGTTTTATTTATCCAACTGCTTTCCAAAAAATTCAGAGGGAGAAAAGGCCAGGTCCCCTAAAGGGAGTTAGGAAAGAACTGGTCTGTGGCAATGAGTTATTACGAAGAAAGACTATTATGAAGTTTGTTTATTTGCTTTTTATTTATTTATTTGTGTTTGTATGGAAGTATACCTGCTTGGTTCCAGAAAGAATCTGAGAATGTGAGTTAGTTTCAAGAAGTATATGATAACTGGAACATAGAAGCAAAGAACATGGTTTTTAGAGTGACTTCTTCTTTACTGGAAAAAGATCAAACATAAGGAAGTCCACTATTGATGCAAACACAGCCTATGATCCACTCTCTTCTCTCTCTAATTTAATCACAGAGAAAGTGGTACAACCCTTGGGGCTGGGTTTCTCCTGGAGGAACTAAACATGATGAGGAAGAATAGAAAACTATAAACATACAGTTTATAAATTCAATTTGAAAAGATGGAAAGTTAGGAGAGAGTCGATTGTAAGGGTCTTCCCAGTGTCCTTCTGGAATAAACCATGAGATATTCTCTCCTGCCCTCTGCAGCATACATGAAGTCCATCCTAACAAGACAGCTAGCCAACAGTAGGTGTTTCCTGCACAACAACCTGCATCTCTTTTTGGCTTGCAGATCAATCACGCACATACACTGCCTGAAGACACAGGCTGCCCTGTTTGGACCACAGGCCCAATCTGGGTCTGCAGGGCAACTGTGTCAAGAGAGTTGACTAGAGGGTGAAAAAGACTGGTGTTCTCTTATTGTGGGAATGACTGGGATATATCAGTTGCTACCTCAAGATCCAGCTGCCTTGACTGGGGTTCCTTTCCTATCTTACCATTCCATATATGTTTCCCCAAAGCAAACATGCTTCAGTAAGGAGGATATCCTTTCTCAAAGAGAACCAGCTTGGTGGCGGATTCCTGGGTTGCAGGGTTTTACAGGTTCTCTGGCAGGGGTACACAGAAGAGAGACTGGCCTCTCTGCAATGACTCTAGAAACTAAAGAACTGTTTTAGGATAGTCTCCAATATATCAAGCAAGAAAAGATATTCCCTTATCATGTCCTGAAATGACCTACAGAACTGAGGTATGAGTCCAGAAAGAGCCTGTACCCTGAAGGAAGGTGATAATGGGACAAAAGGATAAAATTGTGTGACACCCAACATATTCTGTTTTTGTAGAATTCAGTCTTTGAAGTTTAGTTTGAAACTCAGAATGGATTTTCTAGAGCTTTCCAAATCCTCTCATAACTCCCTGCCCTTCCCCCTTTGAAAACAAAGACAATGGTGATATACAATATTAATCTTCTCTCTCTGGAAAGCATCAGCTCTATGGGATGTTTTAAAGAAAAAACAGGTTGATTACATAAGATAGAGAAAATTTTGAACATTTGCTGAAGATGTAAATCACTCATTTTGACTTGTATAAAACTGCTAAACAGTTAATGTTGTATTGATATATGCAATGTGTTGTCCTAAAATAAGTCTAGCCTTTATTTTATAAGCCAACATGTAAAGTCACACCAGCCTGAGGCGAAGATGACTTTGAAGACTAAGATAACAGCATCAGTCAAGGCTTCAGAGTGAAGAAGACCTGTTGGAATAAACAAGGCAGCAAAACTACGAACATTTGAGTGAGTGACAAAAATGCATAGCACAGCAAGCCTGGGAAATCAACTCAGCTGTGAGGACCTGTGTTGAGGTGAGTGTTAGAATCAGGTCCAGAAAGACAGCAGAGTCACTCTGAAGTGACATCAAAAGATTTTGCTCATAAGATGCTGTAGGGGAAAAAAAAAGTTACATATTAAAGAGGAAGTTCTGCTACATTAAGAGGGTACTTCTGATTTGAAAAAGGAAGTTGGCTGTTTTGAAAAACTTAAAAATGCTAAATCAAAAGCCATTTTTGTGTCTACAGAAAAACTTGTACATGAATGTTAATAGCAGTGTTATTCACAGTAGCCAAAAAGTGGAAACAACCCAAATGGCCTTCAGTTGATTAATGGATAAACAAAATGTGGTATTTTCATACAATGGGATATTATTTAACCATAAAAAGGAATGAAGTACTGACACATGCTACATGATAAACCTTTAAAGCATTATGCTAAGTGGAAGAAGCCAGACACAAAAGACCACATATTATATGATTCCATTTACATGAAATGTCCAAAATAGGCAAATCCATGGAGACAGAAAGATTAGTGATTGCCCAGGGCTGAAGGGAAGGAGGAATGGAGAGTGACTGCTAATGAATACAGATGTTTGTGGGGTGATGAAAGCGTTCTGGAATTAGTGCTGATAGTTACACAATCTTGTTGAATATACTAAAACCTACTGATTTACGCATTTTTTTGGTGTGACTATTTTATTGATGTATAAATATAAAGTGATATAATGAACATTATAGGGTATATAGTTTTAACTGAGGTACAGCTGATATACAATATTATGTAAATTACAGGTGTACAATATAGTGATTCTGAATTAGGCACTTTAAAAGTGTGAACTTTATACTATTCTATCTCAATTTAAAAAAGCCTTTCTTATCTTGGCTCTAATTGGCAGAGCAGTTAAAAAAGGTAATAATAACTTGGAATCATAGACTTTGTTTAAAATATCATTGTAAATAAGCTTTAATAGAGGAAATTGATTTTAAGCTAGTTAGTGTTAATCATAAATTTTCACATCCTCCTTTATGCTCCAACTTGGTGTTTTCTCATTGTTTAATTAATAGCTTGCTTTGTGTTGTTAATGTTATTTTACTCTTAAGTAATGAAACACTGGAATGGGGGAAGGAGGTTGGGTGGTGGTGGTGAAGGTCTATGATTTCTTTGCTCCTCTAGCCTTAACTTCACTGGTTGTAGCAAAACAGGAGGAGATCTAATAAGCATTTTTGTGTCCTGCTTCAACTGCCTCCAAATGAAGGAACACATTCCATGACCCATAAGAGAAAGAACCCAGAAATCTAGTATTTTTACCTCTCACTGTTCCTAATACTTGGGGGTAGATGCTCTTCTAGGATCTGGGGCAGGAGAGATAATTAAGAACCTAAAATTATTACATATTATAATTCTTGAATTTCTGGTTCCTAGAGTTCTGTACTTCTTAGTCTGCCTTCCTTCTTTCTTCAGTAATTATTTCAAGTAGAGATTGCTCATTATAGAGCATAAGAATTCATTTTTGGCCTATAAACATGTTAGACAACTCAAGTTAGAAGGAATAGAGGATTTCCAATGCAGCAACACTGCCATGTTGAATATCAATGAATGCACAGTGGCAGTACTATAAAATACCTTGCCCAGTGTCTCTGTTGAGGATATGCATGTGTGTGATTTCTCAGTAACTTTGGGTGAGGGCTGAATTAAGAGATGTCAAAGAGAAGGCTAGAACTGATGGTTAAGGACCCTAGGGATGAACATTATGTTGCAAACACAACAGCTGATGGAACTGTGTCTCTTGGATGCCAAAATGCCTTTTGGATGCCTGGTTTTAAAGAGGGGAGAATTGTTGCGTGTTTATCTGCTGATGGAATGATCAAAGGCAAAAAACTGATGACTGTGGGGGCGAAAAGGGTCAATCACTAGAGGAGTGTCCCTGGGTTGACGGGAGAGGATGGGATCTAGAGCACAAGTACAGAAGATGGCCTTAGGTGCCTGGACTGTTGATGCATAGTAACAGAAGGGAAGGGAAAGTATATGGGTACTGATATGGCTAGATGGGTGGCTATAGGTCTCCCCTGATTGCTTCAGTTTTCTCAGTAATATAGGGAAGTCATTTGCTGAGGGCAAGGTTGGAAGAGGAGATGTTAGAGGACAAAGAAACTACAAAAGAGTCATTTGCACAGTGGGAAAGTGAGGGACTAGGGAAATGTAGTAGGACTGCCAGAGTGCTAAAGGCCCACTGGAGGTTGGTGGTCATAAATTTAATGCAAGACCACTCAGTATGATTGTGTGATATTCTCCAGCCCAGGTCTGCTGGACAAATAAAAGCTCAGAGTAGACAGAGAAAAAAATTTAACATGAGTTGGAGTTTTCCCAGGTGAGTACCACAAAATGAGGGCAAGGCATGGAAACTGAGAGTATATTCAGGGGGTGATTTTAATGATGAACTATGACAGTGGTTCTCAAACAAGATCATGTATCACGATCACCTAAAGGGCTTGTTAAAGCACAGATTGCTGGGCCTCACCCTCAGAGCTTTGATTTAGTAGGCCCGGGCCTGAGAATATGCATTTCTATCCAGCTCCCAGATGATGCTAATGTTGTTAGTTGGGAACCATACTTTTAAAGTCACTGACATAAACACAGGACCAGAGAATGAGTAGCTAAAGCAGGGCAGAGGACAAGCTCATTGGAGGAGAGATCAAAGAACTGAGAAGCCCATGTATTGGATGCCCCATCTACTGAAAAATCACAAGAATTTTAGCAAGTAGTATTGGAAAGTGTCATACAGCCAGGAGCTAAAATCTTTACAAAATAAGGGAAGGGACCTGGGGATGGGGGTGGGAGTGGGGGTTGGTGGTAGTGGGAGGCAAGTCTGATGACATAAGCTCCAAGTTGGGGGAAGAGCAGTTTCAGGGAGGTGGGAAAAAGAATAGTCTGGAAGTTGCAATGAAACGTAAGAACATTTACTGCTCCCTTTAGATCCAGTGAGACAGGGAATGGAGTGGGAAAGAAAAGAGCCACCATTTCATGTGGCTATAGTACCCTTAGGCGGAGACGGGTTTCAGTTAGAACTAGAGGGTAAAGGGAATGTTTAGAAAAGAGTTTGATGACTTAAGACATTTTGCCAGAGAATGACCAAGAGGGCATGGTGAAAGGATTCCAGGGCTGGACTTTGGAAAGGGGATGTACAAGAGTAGGGTGAGGAGGAGAGTGATGATCTGGATTCCTAGACTTCTGTGGTGATTGATGTAAACAGGGATGCAGGGCGTATTAGATTAGTCCTGATGGTCTTAAGGCAGAGAATGGTGAAGCTGTGTGTCAGGTGGGTCTGTGAGGGGAAGCCAGGGCTTACCAGCAGCAGTCTGGTTTCTGGGAGCCCCTCTTCACCCCTGTCCTGGAGGCTGGGGATGGCTATACTTGTCAGGAATACCTGGACATCTGGGTCTCAATTCTACTTCAAGAGGAACGTGTATAATTTAGAGCATATTGATCCCCCAATTTTTCTGTGTACACACATATTAACAACAAAAAGGGATCACAATGGTACCTCTGTTTTGCAATTTAAATTTTTATCTATTTATCCTGACCATTTTTCTACATTAGTACATACATACCTACCATGCTCTCCTGAACATAGGTGGGGATATCTGAGATAAGTGATACTGATTAATTAGAAAGGATGGGGATGCAAGAGGACCTGATCTCAGAAAACATTAAAGGTAGAGGGGAAATGCTGGCTGAACTCATTCAGAAAATTTATATGTCCCACTGGCCAGATCCCTTTACTTTTATTAATCTACATGGTGGTTAAATGAAATAGAAGGGAGATGGTTTCCTATTGTATTGATGAGTGTTTTGATTTCTATTCAAACATTCCCAGAAGGCATGGATACAAACCTAGACAGTAAAAAGAGAAATGCTCCAGAAGAAACTTTTAATAAGATTCCAAAAGTGTGCTCTACTATAATTTTATTTTCATAATTATTCTGCATTTAAATACATATATTAAATTATACAATATAACATCTAAACTTTGAAAAAACCCATACTGTTAGATCATTAACCTAGGAAGGCCCTTTATTCTCCCTGGAATGATATCTCAGAAACATATTCCTGATCAGGGTCAGAAAAAAACAAAGTGAGTTCTAGTAACAGTGCAAATCCTACCCACCTTGAAAGATTTCTCTGACCCTCTTGGGCATCTAAAAACAAAACAAAAATGAACAACTATACTGAAATTAAGTTGCCAGAAAAGTTCTTTTCCAACCTAAATCCATGGGGATCTTAGAAGATGGGACTTCTAAGAATGGGGGAAAGGAATTTTCAGGATTTAAACAAACAGCTCATATGTGGAGGTACTACTGAGAGCTTCAGTGAGAGCTCCCGGGCCTGACCGGCTGGGGGAAAGTCAGAAGACTTGAGAATGTGATTTAAAGCTTAAAACTCCTTCTTTCTTTAAGATTGATTCTTGCAACTCCCCTTTGTAATTTTGATTGTAAGCTAAGGGCTGAGTCAAGAAATTTTAAATTCTGATGAATATCATGACCCTTCCGGGGACAGATCAATCCTTAATCCTTGGGCTAAAGTCATGGTTTTTAGTAATCAATCCATTGCTGTTGTAAATTCCTATTGTTAAAAGTAACTAGGTGGGGGTTATAATTAGCTCCTCTATTTTTAGGGTATATAAGACACATGTAGGACTCAATAGTGGGTCTCTCCACCCGCTTCTGGTGTCTGAGTCAGAAGCTATTGTACTTTATCTCCCTAATAAACTGTTATTCTGCTACTTAAACCTGAGCAGTGGCTTGTTATTGATCCCAGGAGAAATTCTTTTCTTCCGGAGATCATGAATCCGCACCCCTAGACGGATTTCACGGCAACACTACCATAGGGTTTGAGGGTGCAATGGTGAATAAGAGAGCACCATCTCCTCAAAATGCCTACAGTCTATAATCAAGAGATTTCCATCCTGCGATAAGTTAAAATGATCTATACTCTTAATGAAGTTCTCCCCTCTTGCCAGGGAAGGCGATGGGACCTTCCCCAGAACACCATAGGTTTTTAGGTGTTAAAAGCCAGATGAACTAAGAGATCAGAGGTCTGGGTGAGATAACTGAGTCTTGCTGAGGCACCACCCTCAAGTCCTAGAAGGGAACCAGATGTCAGGTCCTTTTGCATGCATCCTTGAGAAGCCAAGGGCAGGGAAAGAGATGGCCTTCACGCAACAGGGCAGAGTTTCTATTTGAGAAATGGGCAGACAAGCAAAAATCCCTTCATCTGATTATTCATTCACCTATTTGTTTATTCATTCAATAAATACTTATTTAATGTTACTATTTGCTAAATAAAGGCCAGTAGAGGATAGTGGCCCAGGAAAGAAACTTGAGAGGGATTCATAAATCTCTCTGCATGTGCTTATTTTAATATTTCATTTCTATTAGGTGTATGTTTGGGAGCTAGAGATTACAATTTTGGAGCCTGAAGTGGTAAAAGAGAAGATAAGGTATGAATTAGGTTGTCAGATAGACTGTCTGCTTAAAGTCTGACTTAAAAGCTGCAGAAAAATGATGGGAAATGGGTCCCACCCATCTAACTCTTTACTTTGTTAGTGTGAATTCTACTAACTTGGAATTCAAAATAATGTAAGCAGAGCAGCCTGATATTTCCCTTTATACTCTTTTGGAAGGAGAGTTTTGTTAAGCCAATTTCATTTGCCCTTGATCATTAAGATTAGAGACCAGAGAGCTTGGGTTTGAGAGAAATAATGGATTTATGATTTATCCATCTAGCCATCCTTACTGGATTCCCCTAGGACCAAAGGCTTATATTTGTAAGACAGATGGAGAAGATTAAGGTATATTTTGATGTCTAGCAACAAAATGGAAATGGTCTCAGCCAATGTGAGAAATGAAACTCTAACCTCAGTATCATTAACACTTAGAACCTTAAGTAAATTAACTGGATAAGAGTAGGGTATCCATATCCAAATGGTATTTCCTCCAGAGAAACTTCCTTGAATTCCACAAGCTGGGATCTCTCTCTGCATCCTCTGAACTCCTGTAGCACTTCATTTCTCTCTCTCACGGAATCCATTCTTTCTACTTTGCATTACAGTAAATAGCTCATCTCTCCTACTAGACTGTGGGCTCCACAAAGGCTTATGAGGTCTGATTCATCTTTATCCCCAACTGTATGCTGTACATAGTACACACTTAAGCTATTTAGAAACTATCTTTTTAAAAGCATTTTAAATGATTTTAGCAACCTCCATTTTGTATACTAATAATGTATTAACTGTGTTGAAATAAACTTCTAGGCTCAAGATGGAGCTGCTCCTGCCCAGGAGCTCCTGCCACATCACCAAACCAAAACTTGGATAACTTATGTGTCCCTGTAAATGGTCCACTTGACCAGAAATGTAGTATATTCAGGCAGCTAATCTCCAAATGCCAAGCCAACTCTGGGCCTTCTCAGCCCTAGCAAGGTTGACTATGGAGCCCCCGCCAATCAGCCATTCTCTATTTGTCTCTTCATTTTTCTTTATCCTTTATCCTATAAAAGCTTCTTGCCTTTTGCTCCATTTTGCCATTCTCTGAAAGGAGATTCTATTTCATCACGTGTTAAAGTTTGTTTATGTAGCACCTAAATTGTCTTCTTTAATAATTTTTTAACAACTATAAATGATCTTTACCACATTATTGAAATAGGTCCTGCTAAAGTTCATACCTGGCAATACTTAGACAATAGTTTTACTCTTTAATCTTGAAATTAACAGTTTTTAAAAAAGATTAAACATTAAAATTTTCATTTGTACTTGCTAGTAATTCACACAGGTTCCCCCCTCAATTAGTGATATCTGTACGGTTTCACTAGACTTAAATATTATAGAACAGCTTAAAAAAAAACTTCTCCTTTCATTGAAGAATCCTACCCCCTGCCCTCCACTCTTTCAGTTGACACAAGCAGTAATGGAAAATTTTCCCTGGCTTTGTTTTTACTAAAATTAAGTAAAAGTAAATAATTTTCTAGGGTTTATTACTTTAACTTGTGAATAACAGCTAACAGGTTATTGCCCCATTAGGCTAAAAACAGACCAAAAATGACTGTAATACCATCTGCTGGAGGTAATAAAACATGGAATTAAAATAGCACTTATTACATGAACTTTCAAAGTAGTATAGTTTTTCTGTTTTTTATGTCCCATGTCAAAATGTCTTTAATAATTCACTCATTTGTTATTATGAAACCCTCTGAAACCTAAGCCACACCCTCCTTCTCTCCTCCACAAGCTGTTCTCTTATTTTTTAAAAATTGAAGTGTAGTTGATTTATAATATTATATTAGTTTCAGGTATACAATACAGTGATTTGACATTTTCATAGATTATACTTCATTCAGTTATCTTAAAATACTGGCTACATTCCCTACGGTGTACAATATATCCTTGTAGCTTATTTATTTTCTACCTAGTAGTTTGTACGTCTTAACCCCCTTTCCCTATCTTGCCCTGCCTTCCACTCCTCACCCCACTGGTAACCACTAGTTTGTTCTCTATATCTGTGAGTCTGCTTCTTTTTTGTAGAACAAACTCTTTAGCATAGCAAAAAAAGGTCACTCAAGTTGGCCCCAACCTACCTCTCTGATTTTATTTTCCACTATTTTCTATTCGTTTTATATAAGAATAAAAACATGAATAAAGAATAAAAACAATACTGTATAAAAAACTTGCAGGAGATAAACACTGATACTTCAGGAAGTGGTTACTTCTGGAAAGGGGAGAGAATACTGGGGAAGGGAGTCCTAGGGATTTCAACTATATCTGAGATGACTTTTTTTAAAACGATGATGATATTAGCAAAAATATTAAACAAAGCAAAGATCTGAAGCAAAGCTACAGCAAAACGTTAAGATCTGACGAAGCTAAGTGGTGAGTAATAAGAATGCATTTTCTATCATTCACAATGCTCTTCGATTTGTTTAAAACAGGGGCTGACAAATTACAGTCTGTGGGGCAAATCTGGCCCACTTCCTATTTTTTAATACTTGGAGCTAAGAATGGTTTTACATTATTAAAAGGCTGTTTAAAATAAAAAAGACTATGTGACACAGAACTTGTGACCTGCAAAGCCTAAAATATTTACTGTTTGGCCCTTTAAAGAAGACATTTGCCAATTACTGATTTAAAATATTTCATAAGAAGAAAAGAAATATTAAAAAAAATGAAAAGGTAGGGAGGCAACTAAGTCAAGGAAGAATGGTTTATTTTCTTGCATTAAGTATCTTCCTGAATTAAACATTTTATATTACCTGTTTCTTTAAATTAGCTTTTCATGAATTGCTTTTTCAACTTTTATCAAGAAGAAATCTCAACATTTCATCAAAGAAATAAAAATTGTAACTATGTATGGTGATGGATGGTAATGAGGCTTACTGTGGTGATTATTTCACAGTGTATACAAATATCAAGTCATGTTGTACACCTGAAACTAATATAATGTTATGTGTCAATTATACCTCAATTAAAAACATTATGTACCTTTAGGGGGACAAAAGACTAAATCTCATCAAATTGTAGTCCATGGTATTGGAACTTACTTAAAAGACCTATGGGAGAGTCTTTTAATATGATTTTGAGTTCAGTCCATACTTGTCAAAAAAAACTGGGAAGCTCATTTAGAGGCCAGCGTGTCACTATTAAGGTAGCTATACTTAAACTGGAGACCCACTTATGAGCTGTCAGCCAGGGACACAGGAGAGGTGCTGCACAGGACCTATTCTTGGTTTCAGGTTCACATTTTCTGCTTTCTACAGCCCACCTCTTTTAGAAGAATTTTGTCTCCTTTGTTTCACAGATGATAATGGAGCAAACGAGGGTTAAATGAAATTCAAAACACTGTATTACAGTAAGAGTTTCTGGCTGTAGTGGTTGTGAGACATTGGAATATGTCATCAGAGAAGGCAGACTTTTTTTTAATGGGGAAAACAATTAGATAATACATTTAAATATCTTAGCATGCTTCAGATAACAAGAACTGTTAGATCTTCTGTTATTACCATTTTGAGGTTGCTATATAGGCATTTCCTTTTCTTTATAAAATATTAAGCACATCAGTATTACCTGTGTACGTGAAAGGATTTTTTCTTATTTTTAAAACTAATTTCCATAGTTTCTCTCCCCAGCACTGACCCACGTTAACTAAAGATATTACCATCCCTGAATCAATGAATGAGGAGACTCACACAGAGATTTCACAGAAATGCTCAGTGCACAATTGAGGATCTTTAGACCTAAATTAGTTAATAATCTTAAGTATGTTATTATTTTAAACTTTAGAGTCACTTGTAACTAAAAATGTGCACAGGAGAACAACAGCCACAAAACAAATACGAGGTAAAAATTATTCATCTGATCACAGTATGCATTTTTTCCTGTTCCAATGAAAATATTAATGCTAAAATAGTAACTTGTTTTTAACGTGGCCATATTTATGCCATCTCTAATATCCATTTGTTTTTTTAATTTATTATATTAAAGACATACATAATGGCATAAAATGACAAAATACTTATGACCCACCACCAGATTATGAAATAGAACATTACTAATACTACTGAAGCCCCGTGCATCCTTCCTCAGTTCCATCTCTCTTCCTTCCTCCAGGGATTAATTATTGTTCTGAATATTGTACTTGATGTATCCATGTATTTATTCATACTTTTTATACAAATGTAATTATCTCTAATTCATAAGTAATTCATATCTTTATTTTACAACTTGCTTTGTTGATTTGGCTTCATGTCTGAATTCATACACGTTGACATGTATGGTATATTCATATGGTAGAGACAGTGCTCACCAAATATTCTATGTGCTCCTCTATGATTCTTAGACTTCAGGTTGGAGTCACTGGGCTGTGAGCAGACCGGAAGTGTGCCATGTGTGGGACAAGGCAGTTAAAAGCTCCATCATTTCTTCACCTTCCTCAGTGAACCCATAAGCCATCAGCCTGGGTCCCTGAGTGAGGTGCAGCAGAGCTTCTTACATGTAATGAACATGTAAAATGAACAAAACAATCCTGTTGTGCTAAGACACACACATACACCCCTACAAATGGGCAGATAACTCCCTTTCTTGGATTATTCAAAAGCAATGCTATCAGTAGCAGGGTAGATTCAAAGCCTTTTGAAAATACTTCTACCCTATGACTCTAGATTGATATTTACTCTCACTTCCATGATGAAGGAAATGTCATATACTCTAGTCTTTACCTTCTCTGAAGACCTACTGCACTAACTTTCAGAGATGTGCCTACATGTTCATGTACTGTTTCTGGTATGTTAGTTTTGTTTCCCCAACTGGATTTAAGTTCTACAGAGGCTTGCACTCTACACAGGCATGCAGTAATGAGTGGCCCACTGGTTGACGGAGGAGGGTGAGAACTAATATTAAATGCCATTTTGTGCAAGGCACCTTGCTTGTGCTTCACGTAAGTTATCTTGATCGTTATTATTTCCATTATCTAGATGAGGATATTAAGGCTAAGTAACTTTCCTTTGGTCACAGAGCTAGGAAGAAGATAGAGGGTGGGGAAGGTAATTGAAACCAGTCTGCTTGACTCTATAAAGACTCTGCTTTTTAGCTTTTTCCACTGAACTTAGTGAGACCATGCCTAGTGTTGGGCAGGAGCTTTAGTAGAACATAAAATGACTAATAAAAAAAGTTTTTGTTCATAAATTTTGCAAACATTAGAACATTTCTTTGGAGACTTCTCAGGACTGAAGATTGTTGGGTCTTACCTTGATCACCTCTGGGGTCTGCTGAATCAAAACCACTGAGGTAGTGTCTTTGGCTTTATCACCAACAGGACTCCTACACACTGATAAACTGGCCTGGGAGGAAGTTGTCAAGGTTTCTTGTAGAATTTGCATCATCTCTTTTTCTTGTGATAGGCTCCCTCTGCCTGATTTGCATTCAACCAGTTCTTGAGCAAAGTCTTCAATGCTTTCTAGAATTCGCAGTAAGAGGGCTCGATCTTCTTCCTCTATTTTGTGTCCGTTGGTTTCAATAATCCTTGTTAGACAGGAAGGTGAGACTTTTTCCGTGGGTGAAGAGACTTTAGATTTAGGCTCAAGATCTACAGGGAGCTGACCAGTCAGCTGACTATGACTATTTAGAGAGTCAGAGCTTTTACCTTTAGCAAGTGGCTCTCTTAGAGAGGTCTCCATTTTCTGTGAGAAAGATTCCAAATCCATTAACAATTTATCTATCTCTTCCTGACTGTTAGGATTCATAAAATCTCTGTGGTTTCCCTCTTCAACTTTAGGAATTTTTGATTTAAGATCTTCCTTAGGTAAATTAACAACTGGTTTCTCAAATATCTTACCAATTTCATTTTGCATTGAGGCTGGACACTTTTTAAGATGAGTACCACAGTCTGATAATTCTGCTCTAACTTCATTTACCTTTAATGACTCCTGACTGGGTCCATTTTCTGTCCTCTGTCCTTTATCTAATGCTTTCTTTCCATCTGACTCTTCTTCAATATAAAGGGTTTCCATTAGATCACTAGAAGAAACATTTTCTAAAGGGTTCATGGTTAATGACTGTGATTGAAGCTGGACATCTTTTAGAGTTCTGGGATCACTTATCTCTAGATTATATAAGGAATCTGTAGAGTTGTTTGGAATGGATTTTACAGTGTCTGTTTTCCTAGAACTGTGCTTGTCATCTTGCAATTCTATAGTTTGAAACTGTCCAGAGTCAGGGGCTGAGAGCTGGACAACATCTTCATATTTAGGGGGCTGCTCAGTGCCAAATACTGGGGAGAAGGGAGTCAGTTGTAAACTAGGCAGATTACTGACCAGTTCTGTTAAATCTATAGCCTCATTATTCCCAGACTGCATGAATTCAAATGGTAGCTTTTTCAGGTAGGATGCTAACCTGGTCATTACATTCATATAGACAGTTTCAGAGCTAGAAATGGCATCATTACCATTTCCTTCATTGATGCTGCTCCCTGACTTTTTCTTTATACATTGTTTTATGATGTCTGTGCATTTTTTCAAATCCTCAGAGCATTTTAGCAAGATGTCTAAGCACATCTTTATGTCTGTTCCAGAAGAAAAATTATCTATTTTATGTTTTTCCAAAATTTGAGTAACCAGGTCTTCTTCAGAGAAGTTGTGAAGAAGCATTGAAGTCAGGTTTGCATCGAGTGAGTTTCTATGGGATAAAGATTTTTCCTCAACTGAGGAACTCCGGAGTAAACTGAAAGATGGGGAGTTCCCATCATGATTATAATGGCCACAGAGCAAGTCGAAATCAACTGACCTCCTGTTAAATGAGTCAGACTTAACTTTCCTTCCCTTTTTGTAAGCTGCATGGTTAGAGTTTCTGAGTTTTTCAAGAGAAAATTCTTTTATTTTCCCACTGGCAAAACTGATTGCTTCTCCTGCAATGTCCTTTAAGTTACAGGTGTTCTGAAATGTAGATCCTTTCCTGACCCTGGGTATGCCTGTGAGGGCCTGATGGGGATAGTCACCTTCAGCTGAGGGAAACCCATTTCCATGGGGTAGAAACAAAGAGTCCAGATCTGCATCTTTGAACTGAGGCATAGGGATGTGCAAGAGGTCTGCACAAACACTATGATGTACCACAATGCAGTTAACTCCATGTGTGAAGGTGTGGCAGGTTCCAGTGCAATAATGTATAGCTTGCTCAAAACGCCGGTCTATCACCACACTGCTGTAGTGGTTCACAGTACTAACCACAAGTCTGTAAGTTGCTGCCATAATATCAAATCCACTTAGTGGTGGGATGTGGAATTTTCTAGAACTTGTTTCAAGTAAATTCTCCTAAATGACACTCAGCTAAAAATATATTTGATGACAATGTTCAGTGGTTTCTTGCAAATATAATGACTTTTCCCACAAAGGCAAATCATCAAAATTTGAGGTTTGGTAACTGTCAGGATACAGTAGCTGTTGCACATGCGTGCTTGTTTAGCAAGCCTAATAATTTAATAATTGTGCTTTCTAGTTTGATTTAGCAATATCATGATATTATAGGGTTATTTTTAGGAATAACTTTAAAGAAGAATAAAGAATATTCTCTTTTAGTTCTTCAGCAGTTCTATGATGTAGACATTTACGGTCATAAATTTACTGTCATGAATCTCAGTTGGTAGCATAGAAGTATTGTGATAACTGAGTCCTCCAAAGGCTTAAATGATCCATTTCTCTGTGAACGACAGGAAAACCTATAATGAAAAAAGAAAATAATTAAAAGGGAATATGATCTCTTAATACCTAGAGAACCTTTTATTTCCTCTTCCTTTGCATCCCATATGCAGTTAATCACCTTGTTCTTTGCCACATCACTGATGGCTTATGTTTGATTCATGCCTTTGCTTCTTTACACCCTACACTCCTTACTACCTAGAGTAGTATTACCTCGACTCTGCGTTGTCACAATTGCCTCTCAGTTGGTATTTCTTATCCCATCCTCCTTGCTACCTTATATGACACTAACTACCTTGGATTTAGAGAGCTCTCTCACCTCTCACAGTTCAAGAATTCACACTCCTGATCTCTATCATGCATCATGGCAGGCCTAGCTCCTCTGACTCATTTTCAAGACTTTCAACATCTATTCCCATCCACCTATAACCTTATTTTCTGTGACCGCCCTGCATCAACATTTTGCTTCCATCAACCTAGTTTTCTTAAAGATGGCCAACACATAGTGCTTGTTCTTGATTTTACAACTTCCTCTACACTTGGAAATTATTCCCTTACCATCATCTCTCTTCTTAGTCTCTGAGGGAGAAAAACAACCTTTATTACTGCTGTTGATCTCATCCTCTCAGACCCTGCCACATGCAGATCTCTCTCTCGTCATCAATGGATAGAATTTAATCATTCTCTTACTTTAAAAAAAATAAAAAGGCTTTTAAACCATGCTGTAAGTTGCTGTCCAAAAAGGTTCAATCAACTTCTGCCTAGTAATTCTATTTATTATTGAAATTCTCCAAGTATTATTGTTGAGGTTTCTATTTCTCCCTTAATTCATTAGTTTTGCTTTCTGTATTTTGATACTCTGTTGTTAGATATGTATATGTTTCTAATTGTTATATCTGCCAGATGGAGGGACACAAACTACTATAAAATACATATAACTGACTCACTTTGCTACACAGCACAACACTGTAAATCAATTATACGCCAATAAAAATTAATTAAAATAATAAAAGTACAAAAAAATTAAAACAAAACAAAAAGGTCCAATCAATGTTCCTACTTAATCAATAAATACTGAGTGCCTACTATGTGCTAGGCACTTGCTAAGTGCTAGAGATACAGCAGTGAATAAAGTTCCTGTCCTTGCTGAACTGACAATCTAGTTGGAAAAACAACACACAAGTAAACATATAACTTAGATGGTGATATGTGCAATAGAAAAAAATGAAGTGGAGCAAGGGTTTAGAAAGGATGAGAGGGAGCTGTGTTACAAAGGGCAGTCGGAAGACCTCAATGACATCTGAACAGAAATCTGAAAGAAGTGAGGGAGCAGACTGAGGAGGTATTTTGGGCTAAATCATCTCGGGCAGAATAACCACAAGTAAAAAGGCTCTGAGGTGCGAGCATACTAGACTTACTACAAGAATGACAAGCAGGCTAAAGTGACCACAGTAGAGAAAGCAAGGTGGGGCAGTGTGGGAGAAGAGGTCAGAAAGGAAAGGTGGGAGTGTACATCATGCAAGGTCTGTAGACTATTATGATGAATTTGGCTTTACTCTGAGTGAGCTGGGAAGCAACTGATATCTACTGAGCAGAGGAATGACAGGATTAGACTTACATTTTATTTTTTTAAAATAAAGCACCTTTTATTTTTTGTTTTTTTTCTTTTTTATTCAGACTTACATTTTAAATTGGTAATTTTGGCTTCTGTGTTCAGAGGATATTGTAGAGCAGCAAGATAAGAAGCAAGGAAACAAGTTAGGGGCTAAATAGCAATAAATCAGACAAGAAGGCTGGGGGGCTTGAACCAGGAGAGGAACAGCGGAGACATTTAAGCGCTGTATATTTTTCAAAGGTAGAGCCAATATGATTTGCTAAATGACAGAATGTGCAATACTACTGCTCAAGAAAGGTGCAGTAAGGCAACGATAGGAAGGAGGTGATGACAGCAGAGAAGGAGAGCATCAGTTTAACTGCTCCGTCAATTGTACTGGCATTTTAACAATAAAAACCTTTACTCATTTAATAATGAGAAACAGAACTTCATTGTTTTCATTTTTATTTCTTCAATCCTAGAAAATTCTGTTTATTTTGCTTATTTGTTATATTTCTTCTGTGGTAAATTTTCTCCTCATATCCTTTGCTTACTTATATGTTAGAGACAGTGAAATCAGATACAATTAATACAATTAATTCATGAAGAACTCTTTCTTTTGTTGAATTCTTATAGTGTTTAGGGTATACATTTCCTGGCTCTTCAGATTCGATGATTATTACTCCGTGTTTATGCCAATCCTACATTATCATAATTACTGTTGTCGTAAGTTTTACTACCTGGCTTTTTTTCCTCATATTTCTAATTATGATTCTTTTTTATGCTCCAAATATTCTTCGATGGTCTTCTAGATGAATTTCTGTATTGTCAAGTTTTAAGAAAAATCCTATAGGAATTTGACTATAATTGCAATAAACTTATTAGTTATTTTGAAGGAACACTGACATCATTATAATATTCAGATTTTCCTTCCACAAATGTATAAATGTTAATTGCAATATCCCTCCCTCTCTTTCTTTCTTTCCTTCCTTCTTTCTTTCTTTGTTTTCTTCACATGGGTCACCCCCATTCTTTTTTTCCTTCAGTGTCTCAACTTTGTTGCTATGTGAATGGATCTTGAGCTGTTGTTTCATCCTCTACTTTCTTGCCTTCGAACCCCAGATGGTGGCTCCTATAAAACTATAAAACTAAATATCATGCAGCGTGGTTGAAGCTCAAGTATGATGAAGTTCCATAGTAAAGGGAGTACCCAGTAATTTTTAAGTGAAAATACAAAGGTGCCAAAGAGGAATAAGTGTTATGGGACAAAAGACTAGAACATGGCAATGGAAGGAATTACCTTTTAAAAGATGTACACCCAGAAGACAGGGAAGAAAGAGCACCAAACACGAAAAACTATGCATCTTTTCATAAAGCCAAGATTTTGAAAGAGCTTTTGGGTAAGGATAAAAGAGAAGGGAAAGGACTTCCTGGGTGGCGCAGTGGTTAAGAATCCACCTGCCAATGCAGGGGACATGGGTTCGAGCCCTGGTCCAGGAAGATCCCAAGTGCCACAGAGCAACTAAGCCCATGTGCCACAACTATTGAGCTTGTGCTCTAGAGCCTGTGAGCCACAACTACTGAAGCCATGCGCCTAGAGCCCATGCTCCGCAACAAGAGAAGCTACCACAATAAGGAGCCTGAACACCATAATGAAGAATAGCTCCCACTCGCTGCAGCCAGAAAAAGCCCGTGTGCAGCAATTAAGACCCAATGCAGCCAATAAATAAATAAATTTATTAAAAAAAAAAGAGATAAGGGAAATACAAAGGATACTGTCAAGAAAGTATATTAGGATAACTGTATGAGAGCTATTAGGGCTGTATCTTTTTTTTTTTTTTCTTCACTGTGCCTGGGGGCATACAGGATCTTAGTTCCCTGACCAGGGACTGAATCTGTGCTCCCTGTAGTGGAATTATGGAGTCTGTCAGGGAAGTCCCAGGACAATATCTTAATACAGGTGATAAAACTGGTCCAGAAGCAAAATACAGAACTGTTAGAAAATTTAAATATCCAGATACCTATTAAAACACATCAGATAAATTCCTAAATTGACATGTCTATATAATTTCTCTGAAATTTGAGAAACTAAAGAGAAGTATTTTTCTAGGTTTGAAAATAAGCAAAACAACCAGTTGATAAGGTAACATGACAGGAAATACAAGAAAGTATTTATGTAATATTAGAATCTGAAATAGTCAAGGAGGAGAGAACACTGGCCAGAGTCAGATGTATGCTTTTATTATTTTTTATTTATTTTTATTTTTTAATTTTTTTTATTTTTTTAAAATTTATTTCAGATGTATGCTTTTAGACGAGTGCTGTCTAATAAAACTTTATGCGCTGATGGAAACATTTCATGTCTGCCATGATATGGCTGCCATTAGCCACGTGGGGCCGTTGAGCACTTTAAACGTGGATAGTGTAACTGAAGCACTTAATTTTAATTTTATTTAATTAAATTTTTTTAATTTTGAAATTATTTTAGACTCACATAGAAGTTACAAAAATAATATAGAGAGTTCCTGTGTGCCCTTCCCCTAGTTTTCTCTAATGGTAACACCCTATATCATCACAGCACAATGATCAAAACCAGGAAACTGACTATTAAGAGACCTTATTTGGATTTCACCTGTTTTACATGAATCACTCCTTCCTTTTCTTTCCTTCCTCCCTTCCTTTTATAGTAAGTACCAATACAATCAGGATACAGAACTACCCCACAGCCCCTCAAAACCCCTCATACTACCCTTTTGTAATCATATAGTCAACAGGCCACTAATCTGTTCTCCATCACTACGATTTTGCCATTTCAAGAATGTTTTATGTGTGGCATCATACAGTGTGAAACTTTTGAGATTCTCCCACTGAATACAATGATTTTGAGAGTCATCCACTTTACTGCGTGTATCAACAGTTCGATTGCTGAGTCTATTGTATGGATATACCACAGCATGTTTGCCCATTCACCTATTCACAAGTATTTATGTTGTTTGCAGTTCTGATTATTACAAATAAAGCTGCTGTGAATATTACTGTGCAGGTTTTTGCGTGAACATGATTTTCATTTCTCTATGGTAAGTAACCACAGGTTACTTACAAATCTGGTTAGGTTGAATGTTAAGTATATTTTTATAAGAAACTGCCAAACTATTTACCAGAGTGGCTATATCATTTTACATTCCCACCAGTAATGCAATGGTTGATTCCACATCCTCTTCAACATTTGTGACTGTCATTATTTTCTATTCTAGCCATTCTAATAGCGGGTAGTGTTATCTCACTGGGCCTTTAACCTGCTGCATCTCTGTAATGGCGAATGATGCTAATCATCTTTTCCTGTGCTTACTGACCAGCCCCGTATCTCCCTGGAGCAGTGCTGTTTAAATCTTTTGCCTATTCTAATTAATTGTGATTAATTTTAATTTAGAAAGCCACATGTAGCTAGTGGCCACTGTATTATTCAGTATAGTTCCAGATAATAGGAATGCAACTTCCAGAAATTTTGAGACTTTAAAAGAAAATATGAAGGAAAAAGAGAAGATATGGCAAAAATGAAGATTGGTAGGTTTTAAAAATGAAATTTGATGAACCTGTTATAAGTAATCTTACTGAGACAGAGAAGTGGTAGGAGGAAGAGTTAAAGAACTAATTAAAAATTTAGGTCTTTGAGTTTAAGTTTTGAAGGGACGTGAACAGCAGTAAGAGGGAACATATAACAAAGCTAAATCCCAAGGGGTGGCACCAATTTCAATGAGAAGTTTATAGTCTAAAATGATCTGAGTTTTTTTTTTTTTTTAAAGGGCAAAGAAATGAAGTTTACTTCCCTGGTATTTGGTTCACATCTGTGGGTGTCAAATTCTGCCTTTTTATTTAGACCACTATTCAACTGATACCCAGTTGTCTGGCTGGAATCCTAGACATGGAATCTAATCCAACTATTCTCAATCAGAGATACAATCCAACTCAGAACCACGATGCTATTTGGTGTCTCTCAGTGAAAGCCAGTCTGCATGGGTTTGAATCCCAACCCTGCCACTTACAGCTATGCAGCCTTACAGAGGTTGGTTAACTTTTGTCAGCCTGTTTCACATGCAAAACAGAGATAATAATAGTACCCATCTCATGAGGATTAGGCTAAGATGTCAAATGCTTAGAACAGTGCTCAAGACACAGGAAATGCTCAATAACTGTTAGCTGTTACTGGTATAACAGTAATGCATCCAGCATTTTCTACTCTGAGCCAGGCGCTGGTGGGATTATGGTGAGTGATTCATGGTGATGGCTCTCAGCACACTCACTGTTTAATGAGGGCAACGAGGGAGGCAAGCACAAGAGGGTATCAGGAACACTAGGGTGGGGCTCCTGTTTTCCCCTGTTTTGCTCTCACAGTTAACACATGTTCTTCTCAGAAAACTTAGAAAATTAGAAAAGTTAGAAAAACATTTTACTCATATCACCATTCAGAAATAACCACTGTTAATACTTTTATGAATGAACATCCTGAAATTTTCTTGTGAAAATATGTTTTACAAAGAAAAGTTATTTTCTTAGGATAAATTCCAAGGAGTAGAATGCTGAGTCAAAAGGGGTGTGTGTGTATGCAGACACTTTTTAATGGTTCTTAGAAACACAGATACATACACCCATTTTCTGCCCTTTGGAAAAATGGCAAATTTATACTTCCAACATAAGTGTAGGAGTGGGCCCATCTCCCCACATGCTCCTTGAGTGATAGCACTCTTTAAATCTTTGCCAATTTAATGGATGGAAAAATGAAGTGCACCATTTTACTCTGCGTCTGAACATGTTTTTATTTACCTGGTAGACATTTTGTGTTGTTCATTCACAAAGCCTTTCTTCATGCCCTTTGTCCATTTTGAAAGAGAGTAGCTAAATCAGACCTAAGAGTCAGGAAAGGCTTCCTCAAATAAGGGATGTATGTACCTGGTTTTGAGGGATGAATGAGAACTCATTAGACAAAAAGGAAAGGAAGCATACTCTAGGCAGACGGAAACATACATGTGAAGGCTCAGGGGCCTAACATGGCACAGTGAGTTCAGAACTATGATAGTTCCAGCTGATTTCACTGGGGGGAGTGTACAGACATGCAAGAGGGGGAAACCAGAGAGCAGCAGGAACTGGAACACAGACTGTCTCGTGTGCTAAGCTAAGCAGTCTGAACTTTATTCTGAAAACTATGGGAAAAGAAGCAAAGACTTTTAGGCTGGGGAGTAACATGATGAGATTTATGTTTGAGAAAGACCATTCTAGCAGCTGAGTGGAGGCGTGGAAATCAATTAGAAGGCTACTCTAATAATCCGTGCAAGAAGTGGTGAGACCCTCAACCAAGTAGGTGGCAGTAGTTAACAGAGAGGGGGGCACTGACTCAGTAGTGAGAAAGAATTCACAGAAAAGGAGGAGGAGCAAGTAAGAGGGAGGAATCTTCGGTTTCTGGCTTGGGTATTGGGGGACTAATGTTGTCACTTCCAACACAGACTTTTTGTTTTTGTTTATGGGAGGTGGCCATAGAAGAGATGAGGAATTTTATTTTGAATGTGTTGTTTGAAGAGGTACCTGTGGAACATTCAAGTGGTGATGACTGGATGAAATGTGCATAAAAAAACCTGAGTTAGCAGCAAGATCTGGGTTGGAGAGGCAGCCCTGAGAGGTCACTCATGGTGAGTACATAAAGTGAGAAGGGCTCTGGGCTGAGGATCATTGACATTTCTGGGTTAAAGAGAAGAACAGAATTCTTAGAGGGATCCTAAGAAGCAATTTCAAGGATGTTGAAGGAGAAACTTTCAAAATGGAGTCGCTAGTGTTGGATGCTGCTGAGAGGTCAGGGAAAAATAAAAATATCCTACTGGATTTGCCATTGTGAAGGTCACTGGTAACCTTGACAACTAAGATTTCAAAAAAAATTCTTAAAGACTATGTATGCACAAGAGTTATGTATAATTAAAAATATCTGTCAATGGAAGTCTAGTTTGAGTTTTTTCTTTCCTAATGGCACAGAAAATAAGAAGTGCTTTACAATCTTCAATTTGATGAAATATCAGTCTAAACATGTTATATCAGGGGTAGAAAGCATAAAGGGAAATTAAGAATTGATACATTGAATGTTTACATTTATTCCTCCTCAGGTCTTGCTGCACACTGCCTGCCCATCTCCCCCAAGCCTTTCATTTTCCCTGGTTCTTTCATCCCTCCAATGGGCCAGAGTCTGTTTTCCCAATTTCTGTTTAAGTGGTTCATACACAACTTCAGAGTTCATTCAACACTTCCTATCACTTCCACTTTAATCAGTGTATGATTACTCTAACAAGTACTTTCCAGTGGCTCCTGGTATTCCTCCAGAGCAAACCTCCTGATGAAGTGGATTTCTCGTGAAATAAAGGTACAGAGGCAGCCGACAAGAAAAGTTAGGAGGGAGAACTGGATTTTGAGAGATAAAAGCCTTAGCAGGTGAAGAAGGGATTAAACTGGATCTTACAAGCGAAAGGAGTTCTACAAAGGTACAGAGATATGAAGAAACCTTGCGTGTTTGGAGAATTAGCAGGAGTTTGGTATTGCTGAAGTTGAAAATGTATGGTATGGATTTTACAGTTTTAAGGTCTCCTCCAAACAGTAAGAACAAAAATAGGAAAGTAAACTCCATCTTTAAAGAACCTAAGAGACACCTGTAATCCCAAATCACTGTATATGAAGATAAAAAATAGCAGCAGAATGGTAAATGACCTAGCAGAGTAGAGGAGGAAGGAATACTAATGGCAAACAAACCAATTCCCCCTGCCCAACCCCCAAAAGGCCCAGGTTAGGAGGTACCAAGTACCACAGAAAATGGGCTAGAGTAGAGGATTGAACACGGGGATTGTCTGAAAGTCTGCAAAGGAAGAGTCAGAGTTCTCCCCAACCCTACTCCACAAACTCAGAAAATCATCCCTCCTTCATCCTGCTAAGACAGGAATCTTATTTGCTGGTGAAAAAAACTGAATCAGAAAAGCACCAACCCCAGGGCTATCACGCACAGAGAGGGTGGTAAAGACCTTAAAGTTGAGTAGAAGTCTACTTTCTGAATAAGCCCACCAGCCCCCTTTCCCTGCCCAAGTCCACGTCAGAAACCAGGCTTATTACCTCCAACTCCCAGCCCCCACTATGGATTAACAGATCCTCTTCTGGAGATTAGAAATCCCACCTAACCACATGATCACCTTATAGTGAAGCCCACTAACTGACAAACGCTACTCCAAAACGGAGAGCTTCCTCTCAGCTCTTTAGAGCCTCACTTCTATTTTAAATCGGCTTTACTGATGTATAATTTACATACAGTAAAAATGTTCATATTGTGTATTTCAAGATTTAACAAGCACCAATGCCCTAAAAAAGAAAGAACATTTACATCACCCTAAAACTATTCCTGTGCCCTTTCCCAATAAATTCTCCTACCCTGCAATATCTGACAACTACTGATCTGATTCCTATCACACCAGATTGTTTGCCAGTTCTACATCTTCACAAGAATGTGATCATACAAAATGTATACTTTTTAGTCTGGCTTCTCTCACTTCAAACAATGGTTTTGAGATTCATCCATGTTATTGCACGCATCAGTTGTATACACCTTTATACTGTTTAGTAGATATTCTACTATATAATTAAGTAAACCCAAATTTGTCTTATCTATTCAGTTAATGGACATCTGGGTTGTTTCTGGTTTGGACTACTATGAATTAAAAGTGCTATGAACCTTCAAGTAAAAGTCTTTTTGTGAATATGCGTTCATTTCTTTTGGGTAATTAACAATGGAATTACTGAGTCACAAGAAGTGTATGTTTAACTTCATAAAAACCTGTAAAATAGTTTTCCAAAGTGGTTCTACCATTTTATGCTCTCATCAGCAACACTTGAGAGCTCTAGTGGCTCTACAACCTTTTGGATATTTGTCAGTTTCCTTAATTTTAGCCATTTTAGCAGGTGTGAAGTGGTATCCTACTGTGGGTTTAATTTGCATTTCCCTGATGACTAATGATATTGAGCATTTTTCATATGCTTATTAGCAATTCATATGTATCTTTTTTTGTGAAGTTTCTATTCAAATCTTTTGGGTTGTCTTTGCCTACTGAATTCTAAAAGTTCGTTTACATATTTTAGAGGTAGATATTCTCTCTTGGACTGTGGCTTCCCTTTCCATTTTCTTAAGCATAGCTTTTGGTTTTAATTCTACTAATTTTATTAATCCAATTAATCAAATTCTCTTCTATAGTTAATACATTTGTATCCTATCTTAAAATCTCTGCCTATCTCAAGGCCACAGATGTTTTCTTTTAAAGTTTTCTTGGGATCTCAAGTTTTATGTTTAGGTCTATCATCTATTTTGAATTAATTTTTATGTATGGTATGAGGCTGAGTTTGAACATCAGCCAACATCACCTGTTCAAAAGACTATCCTGTCCCCATTAAATTATGTTGGAGCCTTTGTTGAAAAGCAAATTACCATATATATGGATTTATTTCTGGATTCTCTATTCTTTTGTCTTTATACAAACCAATACCATTCTGCCTTTTTTTTAAGATTTATTTTTATTATTTATTTACTTTTGGCTGTGTTGGGTCTTTGTTGCTGTGCAGGGGCTTTCTATAGTTGCAGCGAGCAGCAGCTACTTTTCGTTGTGGTGCGTGGGCTTCTCATTGCGGTGGCTTCTCTTGTGGAACATGGGCTCTAGGCACATGGGCTTCAGTAGTTGTGGCGCATGGCTCAGTAGTTGTGGCTTGCAGGCTCTAGAATGTAGGCTCAGTAGTTGTGGCGCACAGGCTTAGTTGCTCTGCAGCATGTGGGATCTTCTTGGCTCAGGGCTTGAACCCGTGTCCCCTGCACTGGCAGGTGGATTCTTAACCACTGCACCACCAGGGAAGCCCCCCCCATTGTCTTCATTATTGTAGCTTTACAGTAAACCTTAAAATAATCATGTAAATCCTCCATTTTTTTCTTTTTCTTTTGGCTATTCTAGGTCCTCTGCACTTCCATATCGATATTGGAATCAGTGTGCCAATTTTCACAAAAAACCTGCTGCGGTTTTGACTGGGATTTCACTGAATATAAATCTCCACCTGGTGACAAAGGAGACTTTAACAATATCAAGTCTCCAATCATTACAATCCATGGACATACTGTATCTCTCCATTTATTTAGAGTCTCTTTAACTTCTCTGAGCAATGTCTGTAGGCCTTTCATTAAATTTACTCCCAAGTATTTCATGCTTTTTGATGCTAATACAAATGGTACTGTTATTTTAATTTCATTTTCAATTACGCTTCTTGCTGGTATAGAGAAACACACTTGATTTACGTGTATTGATCTTGTCACTTGCCACTTGGCTAAATTCACTTATTAATTATAGTATTTGGGGGGTAAATTCCTTGGGATTTTCTATATAGACAATCATATTGTCTGAGACTAGTGTTACTTTTTCCTTTCCAATATTTACTGCTTTGCTGACTATTGCACTCGTTAGGATCTTCAGAACAATACTGAATACAAGTAGTGAGTTCAGAAATCCTTGCCTTGTACCTGATCTTAGGTAAAAGTATTCAGTTTTTCACCATTAAGTAGGATGATAGCTGCAGGTTTTTGGTAGATATCCTTTATCAGCTTGAGAAAGCTCTCTTCTATTTCTAGTTTGTTGAGAGTTTAAAAAAATCTCATAAGGTGGTTTAATTCTGTTAAATATTTATTCTGCATCTGTTGAGATGCTCACATAATTTTTACCCTTTATTTTGTTAATGTGGTAGACTAGGGGTGAGAGAATTGAAATTCATATTAGGAAGGCAAGACAATATGTAAAATTAATTGATGAAGTTGCAATATATAAGCATTTATAAATAAGAAGGCAAATAATGGGAGAAATAGCTAAGAAAAACTTGGCAGTGGTTGTTTCTGAGAAGCAGGCCTACTTAGGAAGAAAAACTGGTATTTTCCAAAGGTCTTTTAAGGACTGACACTTTAAATATGAGAATATGTAATATTTGAAAACAAATTTTTAACAATGGGTTCTAGGGAGATGTAAAAATGAGGCTGGGGCTGCTTACTGTGTGCTAAGGCTGGGTGGCAAGGTGTAGGGGAAACATATTCAGCTTCAGGCATGGGTTGTTTTGGTGGGGAAATACCCAGGAGAGAGATTTCCCATTCAGATGAATATACATGGCAGAGAAGAGACAGGAGTTGAAAATAAAGACTTGGGAGTAAGCACCAGATAAAGGTTTTAAAGCCATAAGAGTGGACAAGACTGAATCTGCACAGGGTGAGAAAAGAGCCAAGGACAAAACTCTGAAGAAAAACAAAAATAAACAAATGGGATCTAATTAAACTTAAAAGCTTTTGCATAGCAAAGGAAACCATAAACAAAACAAAAAGACAACCCTCAGAATGGGAGAAAATATTTGCAAACGAAGTAACCAACAAGGGATTAATCTCCAAAATATACAAATAGCTCATGTAGCTCAATATCAAAAAAACAAATAACCCAATCAGAAAATGGGGAGAAGATCTAAATAGACATTTCTCCAAAGAAGACATACAGATGGCCAAAAAAGCACATGAAAAGATGCTCAACATCACTAATCATTAGAGAAATGCAAATCAAAACTAAAATGAGGTATCACCTCCCACTGGTCAGAATGGCCACCATCAAAAAATCTACAAACAATAAATGCTGGAGAGGCTGTGGAGAAAACGGAACCCTCCTACACTGTTGGTGGGGATGTAAATTGGTACAGCTACTATGGTAAACAGTAAGGACCTTCCTTAAAAAACTGAAAATTGATCTATCATATGACCCAGCAATCCCACTCCTGGGCATATACCTGGATAAAACCATAATTCAAAGAGATACATGCAATGTTCACTGCAGCACTACTTACAATAGCCAGGATATGGAAGCAACCTAAATGTCTATCGACAGAAGAATGGATAAAGAAGATGTGGTACATATATACAATGGAATATTACCAAGCCATAAAAAAGAACAAAATAATGCCACTTGCAGCAGCAAATGGACCTAGAGATTGTCATACTGAGTGAAGTAAGTCAGACACAGAAAGACAAATATCCTAAGATATCACTTATATGTAGAATCTTTAAAAAAAAGGGTACTAGTGAACTTATTTACAAAACAGAAGTAGAGTCACGGATGTACACAACAAACTTATGGTCACCAGGGGATGGTGGGGGGAGGGAAAAATCGGGAGACTGGGACTGACATATACACACTACTATATATAAAATAGATAAATAATAAGAACCTGCTGTAGAGCACAGGGAACTCTACTCAACACTCTGTAATGTGATTTGTATGGAAATGCAAAAGACCCTGAATAGCCAAAGCAATCTTGAGAAGGAAAGACGGAGTTGGTGCAATCAGGCTTCCTGACTTCAAACTATATTACATGGCTACAGTGATCAAGACAGTATGGTACTGGAACAAAAATAGAAATATAGATCAATGGAACAGAATAGAGAGTCCAGAGATAAACCCAGGCACATACGGGTATCTTATCTTTGAAAAAGCAGGCAAGAATATACAATGGAAAAAAGACAGCCTCTTCAATAAGTGGTGCTGGGAAAACTGGACAGCTACATGTAAAAAAATGAAATTAGAACTCTTCCTAATACCATACACAAAAATAAACTCAAAATGGATTAAAGACCTAAATGGAAGGCCAGACACTATAAAATTCCTCAAGGAAAACACAGGCAGAACACTCTATGACATACATCAAAGCAAGATCCTTTTTGACCCACCTCCTGGAATAGTGGAAATAAAATCAAGAATAAACAAATGGGACCTAATGAAACTTAAAAGCTTTTGCACAGCGAAAGAAACCATAAACAAGACAAGAAGACAATCCTCAAAATGGGAGAAAATATTTGCCAACAAAGCAATGGACAAAGGACATATCTCCAAAATATACAAGCAGCTCATGCAGCTTAATACCCAAAAAGCAAATAACCCAATCCACAAACAACCCAATCAAAAATTGGGCAAAAGACCTAAATAGATATTTCTCCAAAGACATACAGCTGGCCAACAAACACATGAAAAGATGCTCAGCATCACTAATCATTAGAGAAATGCAAATCAAAACTACAATGAGGTATCACCTCACACCAGTCAGATTGGCCATCATCAGAAAATCTAGGAATAATAAACGCTGGAGAGGCTGTGGAGAAAAGGGAACCCTCCTGCACTGTTGGTGGGAATGTAAATTGGTACAGCCACTATGGAAAACAGCATGGAGGTTCCTTAAAAAACTAAAAATAGAACTACCATATGACCCAGCAATCCCACCACTGGGTATATACCCTGAGAAAACCATAATCCAAAAAGGTATATGTACCACAATGTTCATTGCAGCACTATTTACAATAGCCAGGACATGGAAGCAACCTAAATGTCCATCAACAGATGAATGGATAAAGAAGATGTGGCACATATATACAATGGAATATTACTCAGCCATAAAAAGGACTGAAACTGAGTTATTTGTAGTGAGGTGGATGGACCTAGAGTCTGTCATACAGACTGAAGTAAGCCAGAAAGAGAAAAACAAATACTGTATGCTAACTCATATACATGGAACCTAAAAAAATGGTACTGATGAACCCAGTGGCAGGGCAAGAATAAAGATGCAGATGTAGAGAATGGACGTGAGGACATGGGGTGGGGCAGGGGGGCGAAGGGGAAGCTGCGACAAAGTGAGAGAGTAGCATTGACATATATACGCCACCAAATGTAAAATAGCTAGTGGGAAGTTGCTGCATAACATAGGGAGATCAACTCGATGATGGGTGATGACTTAGAGGGCTGGGATATGGAGTGTGGGAGGGAGTCATGGGAGGGAGGGGATATGGGGATATATGTATAAATACAGCTCATTCACTTTGGTGTACAGCAAATCTGGCACAGCAGTGTAAAGCAATTATAATCCAATAAAAAGCTTAACACCCCCCCCCCCACCAAAAAAAACCCAGTATTTAAAAAAAAACAACAGGTCTGTAATGGCCTGTATGAGAAAAGAATCTTAAAAAAGAAGTAGATATATGTATATTGTATAACTGATTCACTTTGCTGTACACCTGAAACTAACACAATATTGTAAATTAACTATACTCTGGTAAGAATTAAAAAAAAACAACAACCATACAAGCCCCCCCCCCCCCAAAAAAAAAAAACCTCTGAGGAAGGCTGCTATATACAGGGTGAGGACAAGGATGAAAGGAAGGAGATGGAGAATGAATTTTCAAAGGGCAGGAAGAGAACCAGCCAAATATGACCTGGAAGTCAAGGGAGGAAAGTGCTACATTCTTCCATTTTGCTGAATTCCAAAGAGTTTCTGTACCAACAAACATTAAAGCTATACTTTTGTTTTATAGGTGTTTCTCCCTAATTTCATGTAGAAGTTTGGGAAGATGATCAAAGCTTAAACAACATAAATATAATGATGGAAAACAGGGAATGATGTTACACATATTTTTATGTTGCTATTTATGTGTCCTATTTCAGGAAACATCTGGAGCAGAGAGTATGAGGTAAAGAACTTCCACTGCTTATCTCAACTGATTAAAGAGTTCAAGAAGAAAATGATCCACATAAATTGCAGATGCAAGGGAAAATTGGCTGAATGTCCATGTCATTTAAATGGGACATTTTGAAGACTAGAGGAGGAAAAATTGTAGAAAAGTGACTAAAACTTTTTCTTTAACAGAGTACATAAGGTGTGATGATTCAGAAGGAATGAGTCATTTAGAAATAATAAAACAGTTTGCCTGGAAAACACAGGCACTCTGTGGTGGATGACTCAGTATGGAAACTGATCCCAAGAGAACAATTTAGAGGACTACAAAAACATACCCTATAGAACTACTTCAGGATAAAAAAGGAGACCTGCAGTATTTTATTTGTTGTGTTCACTTCAAAAACAGTAGAGAAAATAAATTAATAAATCTCCTAGAAGGCAGTATTTTTCTGATGCTCAAAGAAACTATATACATGAACATGAAAGAACAATTAATGCTCTCGGTTTAGGGCTAATGTCTTAATGAGACTAAAAGTAAAAAAAAGAACATCTCAGCAGCAGGCCTAATTTGAGCATACAGGAATTAGGAAGCACTTAAAAACTTACTTTTATCTTTACTCCAGTGGAGAAAGAGGAAATGTGGCTGAGGGGAAAAGCACCAGGTGGGCAGTCAGGGGCTCCTTGTCCCAGCTTCTGCTTCTGCACTGTCCAGCTCAGTAAGAAGGTCAAGTCACTTCCCTCACTGGGATTCACCTTCTCTTCTAGAAAAATAGGACGAAAGATGGCTCTGGGGTCAAGGGAACACAAGAAAAGCAAAAAAATTCTTTCTTACTTAGAATTACAAAAACGCTGTATTTTATCAGAAAACTATTTTGTATTCTTTGATTTGAGAAGCACAATGAATTGGCTATTACTTGTTAATGCATGTAATTTGCAAAGCTACTGATTTCTCTGAGTACTGGCACTAAAAGGAAAATTAGGAGGTTAAAGTTTGACCATCTTATAATTAAAAAAAAATTCTCTATAATATATTCCAAAACATCAACAACAGTTGTCCCTGTGTGCTGGTAGTATTTTAAGTTACTCTAATTCATATATTTTCTTTTTCTAAGCCTTTTTCTTATTTTGGAGGAGATCATATAAAAATGAAATCACATTCTGTAGATAAAAATCCTTTGGATGGTTTAGAAGAACATATATACAACACTGTTTAATTAACATTTGAATGCTGCTATAACCCAGGTACTCTTCAAGATAAGGGACTACAAATCCTATATTTTTGCCTTAAACAGCTTACAATGTGAGTGGGCAGAGAAAGAGAATATCTTTTATATCAAGGAAGGCACCCCAGAGAGAAGGACTGCCAAGCCCAGTCTGGAGCTGAGCAGAAGTAGTGGCTGCAGAAAGCAAGGGAAGATGCTTTGTAGACAAAGGGAGCAAGGCAGGAGGTAGCCTGGGAGGTATTAGGAGCTACCAGGAGGCTTTGGCATTATTCCAGTGTCAAGTTTGAAGAGAGGCTTCTAGGTGCTACCACTGAAGGGGTGGGGGAGAGGCAACATAGCATCAGAGAGTCCCTGAGAGGTTTCAGTGGGGGTGGGGTGGGGAGCAGGTCAGATTTACACTGGGTATATCACTCTGTGTAGCACTGTGGAGGACAGAGTTGGGGAAGCGAGACCAAAGCCAGGCAGACCAGGTAGAAGGGCTCTGCGGAGAGTCCAGAAGAGAATCAGTGAGGCTACAAATGAAGGCAGCTCAGAGGCTTAGGTGACTACCCATGATCATAAATCTATGAGTATGATCTGAATGTAAGTTATCTTTAAATCCTGTTCTTTTCTGTATCGCTATGCAAGCACAAATTCTGGTCAAAGTGGACAACAGATCCTACATTCACTTTTTTTAAAAATTAATTAATTAAATTTATTTATTGGCTGCGTTGGGTCTTCGTTGCTGCACATGGGCTTTCTCTAGTTGCTGCGAGCGGGGGCTACTCTTCATTGTGGTGCACAGGATCCTCATTGTAGTGGCTTCTCTTACTGTGGAGCACGGGCCCTAGGCACATGGGCTTTAATAGTTGTGGCATATGGGCTCAATAGTTGTGGCTCACAGGCTCTAGAGCACATGCTCAGTAGTTGTGGCACATGGGCTTAGTTGCTCCGTGGCATGTGGAATCTTCCCAACAGATCCTACATTCACTTTTATTAGGTAAATTATGGATCTTTAAAAAAAAAAAAAAGGACTATTCATTAATGTATATTAAGTACCCAAAATGTTTAGGGCATTATAGAAAACAAGCAAAGCTCCTGATTGTAGGAACTTATAAAATAAATGAGACAAAAAAGAATAGATCAATTCATTCAACAGGTATTTACTGGGGCACTTCTAGGCCTTGATGGAGACCACATTCTAGAGACAGTTGCTTTTAGAATATAATTTTTACATCCTCATTTCCTTTTCTGACAAGTTTATTTGGGTACAAGTGAGCAGGGAAGCTCTCCAGAGCCAAGTGGGCAATTCTAGGAGATGACCAGGAACTGGAAGTAAAATAAATAGAAGCCTGGGCCAGGGGAAAACTTGCTTGAATGGGACGATAAGAACAGAGAAAAATCCCAAAAGATGACATGGATGGCAGTGAGCTGGGGAGGAGCCTGGGATTGCCTTTGACATAGCTTGGATTTGACAGACCAAAGTTATTATTGCTTATTTTTTTAAACAATAGTTTTAATCTTTATAAAAGCAATGACTGTAGAAATAAGACACGACTGCTAGGAAAAAAAGAGAGAGGAAGAGAAATACAAAGAGGAAAATAAAGATCACACCCAGAGACAGTATCTATTCAATATGAACATTTTTGCCCTTTTTGACTTTCAACACATGCATAAACATACACATAAATAGACATGGGGATTTTTGTGAATATTTATTAATTTTTTAAACAAAAGTGAGACAGTTACAGTTTATTATCTGCTTTTTCCACTTAATATAGGGAAACATCTTTTCATGAATATAAAAATCTATACCATACACCTTGTATACATTCTGTGGATATACCAAATTTACTTGTTCAATTCTTTACTAAGGCACATTAAGGCTATATGATAAGCAAGGTGCAGAAAGGAAGCAAGCAGCAAACAAATGATAAAACTGACTTCAGCTGTGGCAGCATTTTCAATATTCTAAAGGTGGAAAGAGGTAAGACACATGGAAGCTCATGAGATTTTAGTGTTCCAGACATGAGATGAATAATGTCTGAATCTGGAATTCTTTGCGGATGAAGAATTTCCAAAAGAGAAACAGAGAAAAAGACTGCAGCCCAACACACACTAAAAATGAAGTAACTTCAAATCTTCACATCTGCAGAACAGATAGAATGTCAAAGACAGCACTCAGGCAACTAAAAACAGTGTGTGGACTGCCAGGGAAAAACCAAGTGCCATTCTAGTGATCATCCACAACCACGGCTTTCCCAGGAAGTGACAGCTCCCCACACTGTGCTCTAACACGAAGTACACAGAGCCTTTCTCATGAGATGCTAGGCTGCCTTAAGACTTCATGAATCCTCTTTGGGTCTCCATTTCCTCCAGCGCTTGGCTGGGCTCTGTGAATTACAAACTGCGCTCGTCAGAGTTCCCTTCGACACTGCCAATAGTAGCCATTTCCTACTGCAACTAGAATAGCTCTGCTCTTATCTGTTTTATATATTGGATGGATCTCTAAAAAAATGTTGTTTGAAAAAACACTTACATAGCTAAAAAATATTCTTCCAAATCAGATGATTAAAAAAATAACATTCACCCTTCAGATTGTTAATCACAAAGGTAAAAATATAGATTTATAATGGAGGGATCTGAAAGTCACCATCTTAACACCTTAAACTTAGAATTACTAATGGTGGGATAATCAGATATGTACCTCCCAATTCAATGCAATATGAAGACTGAATATTACGTATGGACTTTTCTTGCCAGGAATATTTAGCTTTAATCAAACTTTTAGATTTAATATCCAATTACAGGAAATACAGGCAATAGAGAAATAAGTTACACACCACCATGAGTAAACAGAGGAATTCATGATATGGCTCATTCTGTAAGACAACTGGCCTGGTCTCTTCAATAAGTCAGTATCATGAGGGAAAAAGCATATGTGTGGAGCTGGGTTGTGGGGGAAGTGGTAGAAAGAACACCAATTATAAAGGCTATGAAGTGGGAGCATGTCTTGAATATTTTAGCAAGAGTGAGAATGCCAGTGTGACTAGACTTTGACTTTTACTGAGTTGAGATATGAAGCTACTAAAGAATTCTGAGCAGAGAAATTACATGATCTGACTTACTTTTTAAACAAGATCATTCTAGTTACTCTTATGGGAATGGACTACAGGGGACAAGAGTAGAAGCATGGAGACCAAAAAGGGGGCCAAATTTGCCTATAATAATCCAGATAAAAGATGATGTTGGCTTGGACCAGGTGGTAGCAGGAGAAGGGTGAAATGTCAGATTCTGGATATATTCTGAAACAAGAGCCAATGGGACAGATTTGTGGGTTTTGTGGAAAAGAGGGAGGTCAAGGATGAATCTAAGGGTTGATTTTGTTTTTTTAAACTGTTGTTTGTTGTTTGCTTGAACTGGAAGAAGAGAACTGACAATTCAGACCAGGAAGACTGCAGGAAGAAAAGGTTTATTGGTGGGAGAAGGAACAGTGGTGGTGAGAAGGTCAGTAGTTCAGTTTTGGCCACTACTTTTGAGATGCCTATAAGACATTCAGGTAAAGATGTGCAGAATGCTATTAGAGAATTAAATCTGGACTTCTGGGGAGAGATTTAGGCTTATACAAATTTGAGAGTCATATTTAAAGCCCTCAGACTGGATGAGATCAACTAGGGAGGGAATATAGAAAGAAAAGAGAAATATATATAAATATTTATTCTATAATAAATCTTATTCTACAAGATTCTATAGAAATCTATATTTCAATAAAGGAGTAGAATACAGAAAGAAACATCCAAAGGCTGAGCCTAGGGGCACTCAAACACACAAAGCAGCGCTGTCCAACAGAACTTTCCGAGATGATGAAATATTTATATATCTGTGCCATTCACGTGGTTATTGAGCACCTGAAATATGGATAATGCAACTGAATAACTGAAAATTTAATTTAAATAGCTACATGCGCTAGTGGTTATTTTACTAGACAGCTCAGACCTAGAGTCTGGGGAAGTGAAGAGGAATCAGCAGAGGAGAAAGAAAAGAAGTTGTCAGAGAGGGAGGAATTGTGAGACAGTTCTCCATGGGTCTCTCATGTTTCTGTACTCATTGCAAGCAAGGCACTGCCTGACTTGATAGTCAGTGATACGATATTTTATATGATAGGATAGTTCCATATGATCTTTTTAAAGAACGTCTGTATAGCAAACAGCCTTGGAAAAACTTGGTACTGTCTCTCTCTGGAGCAAAGAGAAGGCATGCTTATTGCCCATTATAAAAGATTTAGATTCTCTAAGATCAGGTTTCCTTTCTAATAACTCAACCCACCATGTGTGCAGGTGCAGTCTGGCCCTCTCCACACTGCCTCAGACTAACTGGGCCTAAGGCAACCAGTACAAAGAGACTCCTACTCTGGTTACTGCTATTACTTGCTGTAAGTAATAAACTGTCTTTTGTCTTTGACCCAGAAGTCTTGTGTCTTCTACCACCATTCAAGAAACTGGCAAGCTAACTTGTTAGCTTACAAATAGGGTAAAATCTTAGATCCTGCGTAGTTCTTGACAAGTATTTTTTTTTCCAATCTTTACTGGAGTACAATAGCTTTACACTGTTGTGCTGGTTTCCTCTGTACAACAAAGCGAATCAGCTGTATTTATACATTTATCCCCAGATCCCTTCCCCCTTGAGCCTCCCTCCTGAGCATCCCTCCCACCCTCCCTATTCCACCCCTCTAGGTCATCAGCAATCATTGGGTTGATCTTCCTGTGTCAGGCAGTTGCTTCCCACTAGCTATCGATTTTACATTTGGTAGTATATAAATGTCAGTACTACTCTTTCACTTTGTTCCAGCTTCTCCTTCCCCACCTCCCCATGTCCTCAAGTCTGTTCTCTACCTCTGCATCTTTATTCTTCCTCTACCACTGAGTTGATGAATACAAATTTAAAAAAAATTCCATATATATGTGTTAGCATACAGTATTTGTTTTTCTCTTTCTGGCTTATTTCAGTCTGTGTGACAGACCCTAGGTCCATCCACCTCACTACAAATAACTCAGTTTCAGTCCTTTTTATGGCTGAGTAATATTCCATTGTATATATGTGCCACATCTTCTTTATCCATTCATCTGTTGATGGACATTTAGGTTGCTTCCATGTCCTGGCTATTGTAAATAGTGCTGCAATGAACATTGTGGTACATATACCTTTTTGGATTATGGTTTTCTCAGGGTATGTGCCCAGTGGTGGGATTGCTGGGTCATATGGTAGTTCTATTTTTAGTTTTTTAAGGAACCTCCATGCTGTTTTCCATAGTGGCTGTACCAATTTACATTCCCACCAACAGTGCAGGAGGGTTCCCTTTTCTCCACAGCCTCTCCAGCATTTATTGTTCCTAGATTTTCTGATGATGGCCAATCTGACTGGTGTGAGGTGATACCTCATTGTAGTTTTGATTTGCATTTCTCTAATGATTAGTGATGTTGAGCATCTTTTTTTTTCTTATTAATTTTATTTATTTATTATTTTTTGGGGGGTACACCAAGTTCAATCATCTGTTTTTACACACATATCCCCGTATTCCCTCCCTCCTTTGACTCCCCCCCCCACCCTCCCTCGAGTCCCCCCCACCCTCCCCGTCCCAGTCCTCTAAGGCATCTTCCATCCTCGAGTTGAACTCCCTTTGTTATGCAACAACTTCCCACTGGCCATCTACTTTACAGTTGGAAGTATATATATGTTTGTGCTACTCTCTCGCTTCGTCTCAGCTTCCCCTTCACCTCCCGCCCCCTCCCAAACCTCGAGTTCTCCAGTCCATTCTCTGCACCTGCATCCTTGTTCTTGTCACTGAGTTCATCAGTACCATTTTTAGATGCCGTATATGTGAGTTAGCATACAATATTTGTCTTTCTCTTTGTGACTTACTTCACTCTGTAGGACAGACTGTAGGTCTATCCACCTCATTACATATAGCTCCATCTCATCTCTTTTTATAGCTGAGTAATATTCCATTGTATATATATGCCACATCTTCTTTATCCATTCATTTGTTGATGGGCATTTAGGTTGCTTCCATGTCCTAGCTATTGTAAATAGTGCTGCAATAAACATTATGGGACATGTTTCTTTTGGGATTATGGTTTTCTTTGGGTATATGCCCAGGAGTGGGATTACTGGATCATACGGTAGTTCTATTTGTAGTTTTTGAAGGAACCTCCAAATTGTTTTCCATAGTGGTTGTACCAACTTACATTCCCACCAACAGTGCAGGAGAGTTCCCTTTTCTCCACACCCTCTCCAACATTTGTTGTTTCCAGATTTTGTGATGATGGCCATTCTGACTGGTGTGAGGTGATACCTCATTGTAGTTTTGACTTGCATTTCTCTGATGATGAGTGATGTTGAGCATCTTTTCATGTGTTTGTTGGCCATCTGTATGTCTTCTTTGGAGAAATGTCTATTTAGGTCTTCTGCCCATTTTTGGATTGGGCTGTTTGTTTTTTTGATATTGAGCTGCGTTAGCTGCTTTATATATTGTGGAGATTAATCTTTTGTCAGTTGCTTCATTGGCAGATATCTTCTCCCACTCCGAGGGTTATCTTTTCATCATATTTATGGTTTCCTTTGCTGTACAAAAACTTTTAAGTTTCATTAGGTCCCATTTGTTTATTTTTGTTTTTATTTCCTTTACTGTAGGAGGTGGGTCAAGAAAGATCTTGCTGTCATTTATGTCACAGAGTGTTCTGCCTATGTTTTCCTCTAAGAGTTTTATAGTGTCAGGCCTTACATTTAGGTCTTTGATCCATTTTGAGTTTATTTTTGTGTATGGTGTTAGGAAATGTTCTAGATTCTTTTACAAGTAGCTGTCCAGTTTTCCCAGCACCGCTTATTGAAGAGGCTGTCTTTTCTCCATTGTATATTCTTGCCTCCTTTGTCGAAGATAAGGTGACCATATGTATGTAGGTTTATCTCTGGGCTTTCTATCCTGTTCCATTGATCTACAGTTCTGTTTTTGTGCCAGTACCATATTGCTTGACAAGGATTTTAAAGTGAAGAAGGTATTTCAAGGAGGAGATAGCAGTTAACTCTGCTCCTGAATGTTAAGTCAGATAACTATAGAGAAATGTTTTGATGGAATTTTGGGAGCAGAAATGTGACTGGCTTGAGTACCAAAAAGAATGCAAAGACAAAAACTAGCAACAGAATATAGACAATTCTTCCAAGAAGTTCTGCTGTGAAGCTTAACTGGAACAAGGCAGTAGTTAGAGGGAAAAGGGAGTCAAGGAGGATTATTTTTAAGATGGGGGAAATACAAACATATTTTCATGTTTAAGACAATGATTCAGAAAGGGTAAAACTAATATAAGAGAAAGAATTACAAAGCACTTAGGTTAGTGCTTTAACAGTAACAGGAAAGAAAGCAGAGTATATGGATACTACTGCAAGTAGTAGGTAGGAATGGTGGTGAAAGCTGGTGAAAGCTCTTTTTCTTCTATTTCTTTTCTGAACTAGGAAGCAAGGTCATCAGTTGAAAGTGAAGATTGGGGAGGAGATGGTGAACGTGTAAAGAGATTGAAGACATGCAATAATCATCTAGGAGGAAATGAAACGGAAAATGACTGGGGAAATCTAGTATGATTGCCAGGCAGCATTACGGGCCCACCTGAGGTTATGGTCATTAATTTAATGCAAGCTCAGCAGCATGATTTTACAGGCATGGAATAGGCAAAGAATTGCATTTAATCAGTGCTGTGGTTTAGCCAGGCAAGGCTGCTGAAGTGAGAGAGAGGCAAAGGAACTGAGGATGTACGCAAGGGAGAGATGATGATGATGATGGACTCCAAGCCTCTATCCTATCTCCAGAAACCCTAACCCTTTCACTGAGCCCTTGTGGGACTCATGGGTAGATAGCAGCAAAATTCCCAGATCCTGGATCTCTTCTCTGAAGCTTTCTTCAACTTCCTTTACCTTCTTATTTAAACTGAAACTGTACTTTCCCCTGAGGATTCTGATTTCCCTGTAGCCCTCTTAGATGACGACTCTTTTACTCTTCTACACCCTTCAAACATGAGGCCTGGTAGGTGCCCTTCTTGTTCCTCATTGCTACTTCCACACCATTCTCCCACTGCCCTCTCCCCAAATTCCCTGCTCTGAGTCACATACCATTAGACCCTACCACTCATCACTCTTCCTTACTGCAGGATTTAAGGCTCCTTTCACTCCTCAATTTTAGCTTTTGGCTCACTGTGACTCCAATACTATTTCTAGTGTAATTCTTATTGATTTCAACATTCAAATAGATAATCCATCTGATATCCTGGCCTCTTAGGTTCTTGACCTTTTCTCCACAATGTTAAATATGTTAATCTTGTCTTCTACCCTGTTTTAGCCACTTTCTCCCATGATCCTGCCCCACACCTTTAGAACACTTAAAAGTATATTTTAATAACCACAACATCTGAAGGCGTATCATTTACCAAAAATTTACTGGTGAGTTCAGAGTAAGAACACCCTCTCTAAGCCTCCACTGGCAGAGTCAAGAAAATGGTCATACATCAGGCATAAGACCATCCTCTGCAGGAATTCATGCTACCATCATCAGCAGATAATGAGAAAGCCAGGAGAATTTGACATGCTTCCTCTTATCCTGGGCTTGTATTCCTTAGATGCAGGGAGAGGTGTGCGTGAAGGACTGGGGGAGGGGAAGAGGCATGCTGCTATGTTGACTGATCCTTCTTGTACTGGGCGTGCAAAGGGAAAATTAGTATTATTACACCATCATTTAAAAAGTACTTATATGCTAGGTATTGTGCTGAGCACTTAACTGCATTATCTAATTTAATTTTTATGCCAGCATTGAGCACAGTGTTATCTCCATTTCAAAGATGAGGAAGCTGAGGCTAAGAGAAGTTAAAAAAAAAAAAACCAACTTGCTCATATTACATACTTATTGGGTTGGCCAAATGCCTTTGGTTTTTAAGTAAAAATAAGACACATTTCTATCTTCACTGAGAACGTCATTGAACAAAGTAGTCACTCTTTTGTTCCATGACCTTCTGACATTTTCCAGGCAACTTTATACTCCAACTTCCCAAAACTTTTTATTTTTTTGAACAAAAAACTGTTCCAGGTGCCTTTTACAGTCTTCCAGGGAATTGAAATTTTTTCCATTAAAAGAATTTTGTAAAGACTGAAATAAATGGAAATCTGAAGGTGCAATGTCTGGTGAATACAGTGGATGAATCAGAACTTCCCAGCCAAGCTGTAACAGTTTTTGCCTGGTCATCAAAGAAACATGGGGTCTTGCATTATCCTGATGGAAGATTATGCGTTTTCTGTTGACCCATTCTGGATGCTTTTCGTTGAGTGCTGCTTTCAGTTGGTCTAACAGGGAGCAATATTTGTTGAAACTAATTGTGTGGTTTTCCAAAAGGAGCTCATAATAGAGGACTCCCTTCCAATCCCACCATATACACAACATCACCTTCTCTGGATGAAAATCAGCCTTTGGTGTGGTTGGTGGTGGTTCATTCTGCTTGCCCCATGATCTCTTCCGTTCCACAGTATCTACTCTTCATCGCCCGTCACAATTTGTTTTAAAAATGGAACATTTTCATTACGTTTAAGCAGAGAATCACATGTGGAAATACGGTCAAGAAGGTTTTTTTGTTTAACTTATGTGGAACCCAAATATCAAAGCGAATAACATAACCAAGCTGGTGCAAATGATTTTCAGCCCTTGATTTGGATATTTTGAGTATGTCGGCTATCTCCCACGTGGTATAATGTTGACTGTTCCCAATTAATGTCTTGATTTGATCACTATCAACTTCAACTGGTCTACCTGACTGTGGAGCATCGTCCAGCAAGAAATCTCCAGCATGAAACTTCGCAAACCACTTTTGACAAGTTAAATCAGTCACAACACCTTCTCTATACACCGCACAAATCTTTTTTTTTGCATTTCAGTTGAGTTTTTACCTTTCTTGAAATAATGAAGCATAATATGCCAAAAATGTTTTCTTCCATCTTCAATATTAAAATGGCTAAATGAAAATTCACCAATTTTGATATCTTTTTTAAAATGCAAGCTGATATGACAACAATCTAACAAAATTGTTTCAAATGAAGTTAAACACAACTAAGTGCTACTAGAACCATTTTACAGAAAAAACCTAACGAACCTTTTGGCCAACCCAACAGAAAGTGAAAAAACTAATTTGAGCACAATTTTCTCTAACATCAAAGCCCCTCTGTCCTATACCATGTCCATATTAAAGCCAAAGGAGCTGGGGTAGTCAATACCTGAGTCCCTTCCACAATTCCACAAAAGGTTTTTTTTAACCCCAATTTTGTGTTTCAGAAACCTTGAAAATTTAATTTATTAGTGAATGATGAAACTGACACATCAAATAGCCATATAAAATAAAATCATAACAGATAAGACAATAAAGTTTAGACCCTTAAAAACCAATGAATAATGTTAATGCTATTGTACTTATCCGAACTTCAGATGATAAGCATATTACCAAACTTTATAAGCATAATTAAGACAATGAGCTTGTCTAATAAAATTGAGAATTAAAAGCATATTCACAAATGGCACTATATCCAGAAACAGAATTATATACAAGACATGTCATAAAGCCAAGCACAAAGCTTAATTTTTCTTTTAGAACAAGTGGCCTATGAGATTAAATCAACAGGAGGGAAATAAAAAATGCAGAAGACTCTAAACATGGAGGAGCTGCAAACATCAGGGCAAGAAGAAAACTAATGCAAGTGTGAAATATGAGATTTGATTTGGAGGAAACATAAATACAAAGATTTAGTGCAAAGAGTCTCTGAACAAAAGAAACAGAAATAATTTCCATTTATTCACAAGGTTATTTATTAAGCATGTATAGCACTGCTACAGTTTCTCAGGAAGGGAAATGATGGGATTCAGATGGCACCGGATCAGGGAAGCTGAAGCAGAGATGAGTCAGAAAGCTGCCATTTACTCATCCTTATATCCCCAGTGTGGAGCCAGGGCACAGTGTAAGATAGGAATTCAGTGTTATCTTCTTAATGTATGAATTGTCAGATGCTGTGGAGCACCCCAAAATTCAACTGGGGTAGGGGATCAGGACAAAAGCCCAATGGAAATATCTACAGGCAAGAAGGAAATGCAGATGATTTTGAGTTGACAACCTTCACAGTTTTCATGTGTCCCTCCACAGAACCCACTGCTTCCCCATTTCTTTGTTTCTGCCCTGGATACAGCTTGGGGATCTTATTTATTGAGCCAACTGATTCCCTCTATCTAATCAACCTTGACATATCTAAGCTGAACTCGTATCACAAATAAGATCACTGGTTCACTTTTGCACCAATCCAGTGAATCTCTGAGCATGCCCATTGGAAGAGTGCAGGAAGCACTTGTCTTTCTGTAAGGCAATTTCAGGCAAGAGGTTATGATCCTGTGGGCTCAAGAGTAGTACCTAACTAAACAAAACAACACTTGGGGCACAAGTCTGAGTCATCACCTCTAGAGGGGCTCTGTGGCCATAATTTCAGCAGGAAAATTTTCATTCAATATCATAATAAGTGTGTTTGGGAGAGCGGGGAGCTGGGAAAGAGGATACTGAGATCAGACAGGAAAGCAGAGCTGAGGACAAGGGTCAAAGGGGAGACATGACGGGCATCCAAACCAAAAGGCTAGAAGCAGGTACAGAGGTTGAGCATAGAGTTAGAAATAGAAGAGCAGGAGAGCTGAGAATAAACAGAGAGTTATCTGCTATAACAGAACAAGTGAGGTTGTTCATGACTTGCTTTATATTTGCTGGTCATACATGTGGTATGTTAGACTGAACTGATAGGTCCAAGTCTAGGGTCAGGGCAGCCACCAAGCCTGCCTCACCGACCTGTCATTCAGCCTCAAGTATCCTGAGGGATATGATGAGAACCCTGAGACACTCCCAAAGTTCTTCATTCAGTTGACATTCTACATGTGGGACTAAGGGACCTCTGTGTTCCTGCAGATGAGGTCTAGCAAGGGTTTGTTATTAATTACTTACTGTATAGACAGACAACCCAGTATAGCCTGTTACATACACAACCAGAGTACCTTATGCGGGCAATAGATCTTTTTACAGATACCTTGGTAGGTATTTGTAAGTCCAAAAAAGAGCAATGGCCATCTGACACATGTGTAGGCCATACACAGATATAAATTCACCAAGACCTATCAACCCTATCTCCAAAATCTCTCAATTTTGACCACTTCTCATTGGAATCTTGCTATAATCTTGGCCCAAATTATCCAGCTCTCTCACCTGCACTACCATCGTGGCCTTCTAACTGGTCTCTCTGCTTCCACTCTTGCCTCTCCATACTCCAGTCACTTTCCAAATAGCACAACTACAGCAATACAAATCAGAGTGAATTGCTCTCCTATTTAAAATGCTCCAATGGTTACCTAACTCCATTTTGAACAAAATCTAAACTCCTCTACCATGGCCCAATATAGCTCCAGAATCTGCCTACCACTTCCCTGACCTCATGTTGTACTGCTCTTCCTTGGCCTTTGTTTTGGTTCCTCCAACAGACTCTTCTCCCTTGACCAAGGCCCCATTTCATTACTCTCGACCCCATTACCTGGTAATGTATCAGCACTTATCAGTACCAGTGATTGTTTTATTTATTGTTTACACATTTATTGTATTTATCCCTGCAACAGAATGTAGGCTCCACGAAGGCAAAGGTCTTGTTTGCTTGTTCATCACTGTATCCCAACACCAGTACAGTGCCTGGTATAGAGGAAGAAATTAATGAGGAAGGGAAAGAAAAAGGGAAGGAAGCAATTTGCTAATAAACTACCATTTCTGACTCTTTGGACATGACTTAGACTAGGAAAAAGGTCACCTTTTAAAACTAGTTTCAGGAGGGACTGATTGACACCATCTAGGATGAAGCGGCCCTCTTGGACATTTCTGATAACTGCTTAGCCTAACCTTCATTTTACTTGATGAAAAGGTTTAACATGTGCCTCATACCTAAGACCAGTATCTCTGGGCCCTATCACAAATGCACTAGTACTGAGAGGCAACATACAGAAGACAATTCACTAGAAGTGCATGACCCAGCACTCCCTCCCAATACACTCTGAGAAAGACTGCCTGCCAAAGGGAGGATCGATTATTCTTGTACTATAGCTAGGAAGCATCTTTTATAAAAGTCTACTCATCAATAGATCTTTGGTTCACCAGTAAGGGGGCTCTGTACCACCCTGATCTCTAAACTTAGCTAACACATGTCCAAATCCCTGGAGAATGCATTCCTATATAAGTATTTGGTTACCAAAGTATGAGAACATATTGTCAACCACGTCTTCGTCCTTTTAGAAAAGTGACACATCCACACTGATAAGAGACCATTAAGAGCTTTTGCTAGTAGCACTGTCACTCAGTACATCTACCCCTGGTGATCCTCCATCTCATGAATGCCCTTGCTACTACTCACCTGTGCTATGCATGAAGGGCTCAAGACAAAACCAATCCCATTACTTTGGAGTGGGAGGACTAGGACATTTGAAGGTTGATGGTTACCAAGCTAGGTGAGCTGGATGGAACTTAATGGAGCTCTCTAGTCTGACTTGTTGTGCGTCTGCCTAAACAGACTTTTATCGTGACTGCAGCTGGGAAACAGACTTTAGACCAAGGTCTCTGTCTATACCTTGACAGACATTACAGCACAGGTCTTACGGAAAATTTTGGTTATATTCCTAAAGTTTTAGTCATTTATTACTTCATTTCATCTCCTAGGGCCCTCATTCCTGTTGGGTGGGAATCAGCTGTATAGATTATTGGGGCAACAAAGTTGCGTAGGGTTATAGAATGGACAATGGGTGGTTCATGTTGTAAACTGACCTAATAATTTTTTTAAATTGATGTACAGTTGATTTACAATGTTGTGTTAGTTTCAGTTGTACAGCAAAGTGTTTAGTTATACATACATATATATCTCAACTCTTTCAGATTCTTTTCCCTTATAGGTTGTTACAAAATATTGACTACAGTTCTCTGTGCTATACAGTAGTGCTTGTTGGTTATCTATTTTATATACAGTAATGTGTATATGTGAATTCCAAACTCCTAGTTTATCCTGACCACCCCCCTGCCTTTCCCCATTGGTAACCATAAGTTTTTCTATGCCTGTGGGTCTATTTCTGTTTTGTATGTAATTTCATTTGTATCATTTGTTTTTATTTATTTTCTTTTAAAAAATATTTTAAAATTTAAGTATAGTTGATTTACAATGTTATGTTAGTTTTAGGTGTACAGCAGAGTAACTGTTATATACATATTCATTTGTATCTTTTTTTTTTAATTTTAGATTCCACATATAAGTGATAACATAGGATATTTGTCTTTCTCTGGCTTCACTACGGGATAATCTCTAGATCCATCCATGTTGCTGCAAACGGCATTATTTCTTTTTTATGGTGTGTGTATATGTATATATACACACTCATACTACATCTCCTTTATCTATTCATCTGTTGGTGGACATTTAGGTAGCTTCCATGTCTTGGCTATTGTAAGTAGTGCTGCAGTGAACACTGGGGTGCATGTATCTTTTCAAATTATAGTTTTCTCTACATATTTGCCCAGGAGTAGGATTGCAGGATCACATGGTAGCTCTATTTTTAATTTTTTAAGGAACCTCCATACTGCTCTCCATACTGGCTGTACCAATTTACATTCCCACCAACAGTACAAGAGGGTTCCTTTTTCTCTACACCGTCTCCAGCATTTATTATTTGTAGACTTTTTTATTTTTTATTTTTTATTTTTGGGGGGTACACCAGGTTCAATCATCTGTTTTTATACACATATCCCCGTATTCCCTCCCTTCCTTGACTCCCCCGCCTCGAGTCCCCGCCACCCTCCCTGCCCCAGTACTCTAAGGCATCTTCCATACTCGAGTTGGACTCCCTTTGTTATACAACAACTTCCCACTGACTATTTTACAGTTGGTAGTATATATATGTCTGTGCTACTCTCTCGCTTCATCTCAGCTTCCCCTTCACCCCCCGCCCCCTCCCGTACCTCGAGTTCTCCAGTCCATTCTCTGTATCTGCATCCTTATTCTTGTCACTGAGTTCATCAGTACCATTTTTAGATGCCGTATATGTGAGTTAGCATACAATATTTGTCCTTCTCTTTCTGACTTACTTCACTATGTATGACAGATTGTAGTTCTATCCACCTCATTACATATAGCTCCATCTCATCCCTTTTTATAGCTGAGTAATATTCCATTGTATATATATGCCACATCTTCTTTATCCGTTCATCTGCTGATGGGCATTTAGGTTGCTTCCATGTCCTGGCTATTGGAAATAGTGCTGCAATAAACATTATGGGACATGTTTCTTTTGGGATTATGGTTTTCTTTGGATATATGCCCAGGAGTGGGATTACTGGATCATACGGTAGTTCTATTTGTAGTTTTTTAAGGAACCTCCAAATTGTTTTCCATAGTGGCTGTACCAACTTACAGTCCCACCAACAGTGCAGGAGAGTTCCCTTTTCTCCACACCCTCTCCAACATTTGTGGTTTCCAGACTTTGTGATGATGGCCATTCTGATTGGTGTGAGGTGTTACCTCATTGTGGCTTTGACTTGCATTTCTCTGATGATGAATGATGTTGAGCATCTTTTCATGTGTTTGTTGGCCATCTGTATGTCTTCTTTGGAGAAATGTCTATTTAGGTCATCTGCCCATTTGTGGATTGGGTTATTTGCTTTTTTGGTGTTAAGCTTCATGAGCTGCTTGTATATTTTGGAGGTTAATCCTTTGTCCGTTGTTTCATAGGCAATTATTTTTTCCCATTCTGAGGGTTGCCTTTTAGTCTTGTTTATGGTTTCTTTTGCTGTGCAAAAGCTTTTAAGTTTCATGAGGTCCCATTCGTTTATTCTTGATTTTATTTCCCTGATTCTAGGAGGTGGGTCAAAAAGGATGTTGCTTTGATGTATGTCATAGAGTGTTCTGCCAGTGTTTTCCTCTAGGAGTTTTATAGTGTCTGGCCTTCCATGTAGGTCTTTAATCCATTTGGAGTTTATTTTTGTGTATGGGGTTAGGAAGTGTTCTAATTTCATTCTTTCACATGTTGCTGTCCAATGTTCCCAGCACCACTTATTGAAGAGGCTGTCTTTTTTCCATTGTATACTCGTGCCTCCTTTGTCAAAGATAAGGTGCCCATATGTGTTTGGGCTTACTTCTGAGTTCTCTATTCTATTCCATTGATCTTCCTTTCTATTTTTGTGCCAGTACCATACTGTCTTGATCACTATGGCTTTGTAGTATAGTTTGAAGTCAGGAAGCCTGATTCCACCAACTCCATTTTTCCTTCTCAAGATTGCTTTGGCTATTCGGGGTCTTTTGCGTTTCCATACAAATCGTAAGATTTCTTGCTCTAGTTCTGTGAAAAATGCCATTGGTAATTTGATCAGGATTGCATTGAATCTGTAAATTGCTTTGGGTAGTACAGTCATTTTCACGATGTTGATTCTTCCAATCCAGGAACATGGTATGTCCCTCCATCTGTTTGTGTCGTCTTCGATTTCTTTCATCAATATCTTAAAGTTTTATGCATACAGATCTTTTGCCTCCTTAGGCAGGTTTCTTCCTAGGTATTTTATTCTTTTTGTTGCAATGGTGAATGGGAGAGTTTCCTTAATTTCTCTTTCTGCTCTTCCGTTAGTGTATAGGAATGCAAGAGATTTCTGTGCATTAATTTTGTATCCTGCTACTTTACTAAACTCATCAATTAGTGCTAGCAGTTTTCTGGTAGAGTCTTTAGGGTTTTCTATATATAATATCATGTCATCTGCAAAGAGTGACAATTTGACTTCTTCTTTTCCAGTTTGGATTCCTTTTATTTCTTTTTCTTCTCTGATTGCTGTGGCTAAAACTTCCAAAACTATGTTGAATAATAGTGGTGAGAGTGGACACCTTTGTCTTGTTCCTGTTCTTAGAGGGAATTCTTCCAGTTTTTCCCCATTGAGAATGATGTTGGCTTGTGGTTTTTCATATATGGCTTTTATTATGTTGAGGTCATTTCCTTCTATGCCCATTTTCTGGAGAGCTTTTACCATAAATGGATGTTGAACTTTGTCAAAAGATTTTTCTGCATCTATTGAAATGATCATATGGTTTTTATCCTTCAATTTGTTGATATGGTGTATCACGTTGATTGATTTGCGTATATTGAAGAATCCTTGCATCCCAGGGATAAACCCCACTTGATCATGGTGTATGATTTTTTTAATGTGCTGTTGGAGTCTGTTAGCTAGTATTTTGTTGAGGATTTTTGCATCTATATTCATCAGTGATATTGGTCTGTAGTTTTCTTTTTTTGTGACATCTTTGCCTGGTTTTGGTATCAGGGTGATGGTGGCCTCGTAGAATGAGTTTGGGAGTGCTCCGCCTTCTGCAATATTTTGGAAGAGTTTGAGAAGGATAGGTGTTAACTCTTCTCGAAATGTTTGATAGAATTCGCCCGTGAACCCATCTGGTCCTGGGCTTTTGTGTGTTGGGAGATTTTTAATCACTGCCTCAATTTCTGTACTTGTGATTGGTCTGTTCATGGTTTCTATTTCTTCCTGATTCAGTCTTGGAAGATTGTATTTTTCTAAGAATGTATCCATTTCTTCCAGGTTATCCAATTGGTTGGCATATAGTTGCTTGTAGTAGTCTCTCATGATGTTTTGTATTTCTGAGGTGTCCGTTGCTACTTCTCCTTTTTCATTTCTAATTCTGTTGATTTGCATCTTCTCCCTTTTTTTCTTGATGAGTCTGGCTAATGGTTTATCAATTTTGTTAATCTTCTCAAAGAACCAGCTTTTAGTTTTATTTATTTTTCTTATGGTTTCTTTCCTTTCTTTTTCATTTATTTCTGCTCTGATCTTTATGATTTCTTTCCTTCTGCTCACTTTGGGGTTTCTTTGTTCTTCTTTCTCTAGTTGTTTTAGGTGTAAGGTTAGGTTGTTTATTTGATCATTTTCTTGTTTCTTAAGGTAGGACTGTATTGCTATAAACTTCCCTCTTAGAACTGCTTTTGCTGCATCCCATAGGTTTTGGGTTGTTGTGTTTTCGTTGTCATTTGTTTCTAGATATTTTTTGATCTCCTCTTTGATTTCTTTAGTGATTCCTTGGTTGTTTAAGAGTGAACTGTTTAGCCTCCATGTGTTTGTATTTTTTGCCGTTTTTTTCCTGTAATTGATATCTAGTCTCATGGCATTGTGGTCTGAGAAGATGCTTGATATGATTTCAATTTTCTTGAATTTGCTGAGGTTTGATTTGTGACCCAAGATGTGATCTATCCTGGAAAATGTTCCATGTGCACTTGAGAAGAAAGCGTAGTCTGTCGTTTTTGGACGGAATGTCCTATAAATATCAATGAAGTCGAGATGGTCTAATGTGTCATTTAAAGCTTGTGTGTCTTTGTTTATTTTCTGTTTGGATGATCTGTCCATTGATGTAAGTGGGGTGTTCAAGTCTCCCACTATTATTGTGTTACTGTCGATGTCCCCTTTTATAGCTGTTAGCATTTGCCTTATGTATTGAGGTGCTCCTATATTGGGGGCATAGATATTTACCATTGTGATATGTTCTTCTTGAATGGATCCCTTGATCATTACGTAGTGTCCTTCCTTGTCTCTTTTGATAGTCTTTACTTTCAAGTCTAATTTGTCTGATATGAGTATTGCTACTCCAGCTTTCTTTTGACTTCCCTTTGCATGGAATATCTTTTTCCATCCCTTTCCTTTCAGTCTATATGTGTCCCTTGGTCTGAAGTGGGTTTCTTGTAGGCAGCATATAGAAGGGTCTTGTTTTTGTATCCATTCAGCCAGTCTGTGTCTTTTGGTTGGAGCATTGAATCCATTTACATTTAAAGTGATTATTGACATGTGTGTTCCAATTACCATTTTCTGAATTGTTTTGGGTTTGTATTTGTAGGTGTTTTCCTTTTCTTGTGTTTCCTACTTAGAGAAGTTCCTTTAGCACTTGTTGTAAGGCTGGTTTGGTGGTGCTGAATTCTCTTCACAAATTTTGCTTGTCTGGAAAGCTTTTGATTTCTCCCTCAAATCTGAATGAGATTCTTGCTGGGTAGAGTATTCTTGGCTGTAGGTTTCTCTCTTTCAGGACTTTCAGGATATCCTGCCATTCCCTTCTGGCCTGCAGAGTTTCTGTAGAAAGGTCAGCTGTTATCCTGATGGGTTTTCCCTTATATGTTGTTTGTTGCTTTTCTCTTGCTGCTTTTAATATTTTTTCTTTGTGTTTAATTGTCGTTAGTTTGATTAATATGTGTCTTGGTGTATTTCTCCTTGGGTTTATTCTGTATGGGACTCTCTGTGCTTCTTGGACTTGGTGAATTATTTCCTTTCCCATGTTGGGGAAGTTTTCCACTATAACCTCTTCAAATATTTTCTCAGACCCTTTCTTGTTTTCTTCTTCTTCTGGGATGCCTATAATTCGAATGTTGGTACGTTTAAGGTTATCACTGAGGTCTCTGAGACTGTCTTCTAATCTTTTTATTCTTTTTTCTTTTTCCTGCTCTGTGGCAGTTATTTCCCCCATTCTATCTTCCAACTCACTTATTCGTTCTTCTGCCTCAGTCATTCTGCTGGTTATAGCATCTAGAGTATTTTTAATTTCAGTTATTTTGTTATCCATTGCTGTTTGTTTTTCTGAGTTCTTATGAACTGTTTCTTGTACTTTCTCTATTTTGTTATCGAGATTTTGTATCATTTTTACTATCATTACTCTAAATTCTTTTTCAGGCATTTTTCCTATTTCCTCTTCATTTATTTGGTCTTGTGGGTTTTTTTCCTGCTCCTTTGCCTGCATGGTGTTTCTTTGTTTCCTCATGGTTGTCCAAACTTTTGGGATTGCTTGTCCTGGCGATAGAGGTGTTTATAGAAGACTGTCCAAGCCTCAGACTAATGTCCAAGTATTGGATTAAACGAATATTAAGTCTAGGAAACACATACATGTATAAGACACACTATTACTGAATCCGTTAGGACATAAGGCTCTAGAAAGACCTGACAGAACCCCAGTGTGCTATCAGATATTCAAAGAGAAACCCAACAGAAATTGACAACTGAAACAGAACAAATCAGAGACAAAAGCAAAAGCAAACAAACAACAAATAACACCCTACACATACAAACATCAATCCAGGGAGATTTTGTAAGCTAGGATCAAATATAAAAAAGAGCTGGAGTACCACCAGAGAGAATGGAGATTCTCAGAATGTAATTAGACAACTGTACTAAGAACTAAGATAAAGACAAAAGCCTAATATTAGATACCAAGGCAGTGCGTCATCTGGAGAATAGAGCAAGGAGTCTGAGCAGACCGACAGTGTTGCTTATAAGTATGTTAAGATAAAATAAACTTAAAAAGGCTGGAAGAAAGGGGAACAGAAGAGCGTAATGTGGTTGGAAATATGCAAATAAAAAGAAAGGAATAGAAATGTATAAAAGATAGGGATGAAAGGAAAGTATGAGAGATATATTGTCCGTACTACCAAAAACTTAGCTAGATATAGAAGTATATAAAAAGGCAAAAAAAAAAAAAATATCATTAAAAAATTATGTTATAAAACTTGTAGATCCCTTAGGGCTAAGATCGTATTTAATAAGTCCAAAAAAAAAGAGAGAGAGAGAGAAAGGAAAAAAAAAAAAAAATCCAGAACTGATCCCAGAATGGACCAGTTCAACAGGTATTGATACTACTATTTCTCTCTCCTTAGCGTCTCAGCTGTAAGTGTCCTTCTCCTTGCCTTGGGTTTTTTTTTTTTGCGTTATTCTGTGACCAGCAGAGGTTCCTTTATTGTTCGTCTGTAAGCGTCGGTGTGTGGGGAGGGAGAGGGTACAATAGTGGCTCCTTCTCCTGGGAGTGAGTGAGCAGTGGCGCACTGTTGTTTCAGTCAGGCTTGGAGGTGCCTGTTGCAGAGGGCGCTGGTGGCTCAGGCGTACACAGAAAGTCTTAGAGTTGGGCCTCTCTCGGGGTTTTTTTCTTATTGATGCTGTTGTTGTTGTTTTTTTTTTCTCGGCAGCCTCCTTGCTGCTGGCATTGCAAGGGGTTTTAATTTAGCCCCGCCCGAGTGCCTGAGGGTGCTTGTTATCCCTGAGTGCCTTAGGTGGCCCACAGGGCGTCTCTCCACTGCCTGTTGCAGAGGCGCCGAAAGAGAGGGAGAGGCTATGCGCGCGGCTCCTCCCCCCTGCCCATGAGCCTGCAGCCTCCAGCCGCCATCATGGCCGGGCAGCTCTCAGGGACGGGCACTCCTCTCCGCGGACCTCCTCCCTCCTGTGCTCTCGGTCGGTCACCCCACCGGCAACAATGTTTCTCACCCTGAACCAGCTCTCCAGTTCCCACGCTCCCGCTCCTGGACCCTCCGTTCAGCCGCGGATCAATGTCTTGGTCCGGGAACGCTGAGCTGCGCTGCGGACCCTCCGTATGTTTCTCACTCCCTCCCATCTGCCACAGCTCCACCGCTTCACCCTCTTTGAGCCCTCGTAGATGCCTCCCTAACGGCTATGTCGGGCTCCCCACAGCCCTTTCTGGTGTCCGAGGACGTCTGCTGGTGTTCAGCTGGTTCTCTGTGGGAATTACTGCATCCTTCCGTGCATTCCCAATGCATCTGTGGAGAGGGATGCACTCCACGTCTCTCTACTTCGCCGCCATCTTTTCTCTCCTGTAGACTTTTTGATGATGGCCATTCTGACTGGTGTGAGGTGATACCTGATTGTAGTTTTGATTTGCATTTCTCTAATAATTAGCAATGTTGAGCATGTTTTCATGTGCTTTTTTGGCCATCTATATGTCTTTGGAGAAGTGTCTGTTTAGATCTGTCCATTTTTTGACTGAGTTGTTTGTTTTTTTGATATTGAGCTGTATGAGCTGTTTGTGTATTTTGCGGATTAATCCCTTGTCAGCTGCATAGTTTGCGAGTATTTTCGCCCATTCTGTAGGTTGTCTTTTTGTTTTGTTTATGGTTTCCTCTGCTGTGCAAAAGCTTTTGAGTTTAATTAGGTCCCATTTGTTTCTTTTGTTTTGTGTTTATTTCCATTACTCTAGGAAATAGATCCAAAAAGATATTGCTGCAATTTATGTAAACTGACCTAATCTTCCTAGGAAGATTACACTTGGGAGACTATTACACCCTTACTGCCATTTTATTTTTTTTTGTGGGGGCATAGATATTTTATAATCCTTTTTTTTCAGAGCTCAGGCACCAATCTATTCCTTCCCAAACAAGTCTTCTCTCCTATATACCAAACAAGAGATGTCCCTACTTCTTGTTCACAGGCTAGGGGGGACAACTTTATGAGTCACATGCTCTCCAATCCCTGGTCAAATTTAGTTGGGACACTGACTCAAGGTAGAGCAATCATGTTTTCTCTCCTGGGGACTTGGAATTGAAGCACTGAAACACTGTCAATTAGCTGAGAGGTCTGGGTCTTAAAGTCCTACAGAGTTGATGGCTGAGACCACTGTTTGGGGGCATCCATAATGAGTAACATGGCAGGAGAAGCTGGTGTTAAGAAAATAGAGCACATATAATATACATAGAGGAGTATGTTCAGTTTCTAAAACTGCAGTGAACTGATGTGCTCCCTGTATATTTTTACTATAATCTTTTTCTTCCCAGATTGTTATTGGAGTAAAATTGCTGTACACTGTTGTGCCAGTTTCTGCTATACAACAAAGTGAATCAGCTGTATTTATACATATATCCCCATATCCCCTTCTTCTTGAGCCTCCCTCCCACCCTCCCTATCTCAGCCTTGTAGGTCATCAGCAATTATCGAGTTGATCTCCCTGTGTTATGCAGCATCTTCCCACTAGCTATCTACTTTACATTTGGTGGCATATATATGTCAACACCACTCTCTCACTTCATCCCAGCTTCCCCACCACCCCGCCCTTCCCCGCCATGTCCTAAAGTCCGTTCTCTACATCTCCATCTTTATTCTTGCCCTGCCACTGGGTTCATCAGTACCATTTTTTTAGATTCCATATATATGCATTAGCATACAGTATTTGTTTTTCTCTTTCTGGCTTACTTCATTCTGTATGACAAACTCTAGGTCCATCCACCTCACTACAAATAACTCCATTTCATTCCTTTTTATGGCTGAGTAACATTCCATTGCATATATGTGCCACATCTTCTTTATCTGTTCATCTGTTGATGGACATTTAGGTTGCTTCCATGTCCTGGCTACTGTAAATAGTGCTTCAGTGAACACTGTGGTACATGTATCTTTTTGAATGATTGTTTTCTCCAAGTACATGCCCAGTAGTGGGATTGTTGGGTCATATGGCAGTTCTATTTTTAGCTTTTTAAAAATTTATTTATTTATTTATTTATTTATTTATTGGCTGTTGGGTCTTCATTGCCGCGCATGGGTTTTCTCTAGCTGCAGCAAGCGGGGGGCTACTCTTCGTTGTGGTGCGCAGGCTCTTCATTGTGGTGGCTTATCTTGTTGTGGAGCACGGGCTCTACATGTGTGGGCTTCAGTAGCTGCGGCACAGAAGCTCAATAGTTGTGGCTCATGGGCTCTAAAGCACAGGCTCAATAGTTGTGGCACACGGGCTTAGTTGCTCCGCAGCATGTGGGATCTTCCTAGAGCAGGGATCGAACCCATGTCCCCGGCATTGGCAGGCGGATTCTTAACCACTGTGCCACCTAGGAAGCCCCTCTATTTTTAGTTTTTGAAGGAACCTGCATACTGTTCTCCACAGTGGCTGTACCAATTTACATTCCCACCAACAGTGCAGCAGGGTTCCCTTTTCTCCACATCCGCTCCAGCATTTATTGTTTCTAGATTTTTTGATGATGGCCATTCTGACCGGTATGAGGTGGTACCTCACCATGGCTTTGATTTGCATTTCTCTAATGATTAGTGATGTTGAGCATCTTTTCATGTGTTTGTTAGCCATCTGTATGTCTTCTTTGGAGAAATGTCTATTTAGGTCTTCTGCCTATTTTTGCATTGGGTTGTTTGTTTTTTTGATATTGAGCTGCATGAGCTGCTTGTATATTTTGGAGATTAATCTTTTGTCAGTTGCTTCATTGATGAATATTTTCTCCCATCCTGAAGGTTGTCTTCTTGTTTTGTTTATGGTTTCTTTTGCTGTGCAAAAGCTTTTAAGTTTCATTACATCCCATTTGCCTATTTTTATAAATAATCTTTTTACTAACATATCTTTAAGTGGATATTTATTCCTTACAATTAATTATTTTCTATGACATGCAAACATACACCTTCATTGATATTCTCTCTCCATTCTTCTTTCAGCTCTTGCTTTCATAATACTCTTCTGCTTTCCCTCCCCTGATCTTTCTTCATTTAATCTATAACCAAAAAACTTCATCATATGCAATGGATATTTAACATGGTGTTTTTTTTTAAGCAGCCTACAATCTTTTTGACATTCTAATCTTTGATTACAGTGGGGCTGTTGAGCAATAATATGTGTTCATCTGCCTGCTTTTAAGACCAAAGCAACAACATGTATTGAAAAAGGGAAATTATTACCCTTCTGAAAGTGAGCAGCAATACTGGGCTCTTCGGTTAAAGGGCCACATCACATGACACACCCTGTCCCTACATTTTGATGATGGTACATGTCTTTTCTAGGCTGGCCATTCTGGATCCAGGCCCAATCTGACATCAATTAGTACAATTTAAGTGATCAGGTCTACAATGCAGATCACTGTTTCCCAACCTTTTTTTATTTTCAACTTATTTTTATTTATTTTTTATGTATTTATTTTTTTTTGCAGATTAGGAAGAGGACTGTATTCATGTTATGTTTTTAAGAACTTTTATTGAGATAAAATTGACATACAATAAACTATGTATATTTAAAGTGTAAAATTTGATATTTTTTTCTTATTAGTAATGTATATATGGCAATCCCAATCTCCCAATTCATTCCCCCCAAACCCCCAACCTTTTTTTAAAAATAAATGTTTTTAAAAATAATATTGTGAACCTCCTTAGGATTTTAAAAAATTAAAAAACTTTTGTATGACACAAGATAAAGCAGTTTTAAGTAAAACTATTTCATCTTAGATCAACATGTTATTAAAGCTTTATTATAAAGTTCATGTGGCAAAGTCTTTAATTATACTTATAATATTTAAGGACAAATTTTGACTTCTAGTCATAGTAGATGAACTGTTTTATGGTGTAAAGAAAATCACATGTTGTCAAATAAAATTGCCAAAAAATTAAAAGATGGATTTACAACCAGTATCCAGAGAAAAACCATAGTTCAGAAAGATACATGCACCCCAATGTTCACTGCAGCACTATTTAGAACAGCCAACCTAAACGTGTAAGCAACCTAAACATCCATCAACAGATGAATGGATAAAGATGATGTGGTACATATATACAATGGAATATTACTCAGCCATAAAAAAGAATGAAATAATGCCATTTGCCGCAACATGGATGGACCTAGATTATTATCATACTAGGTGAAGTAAGTCAGAGAGAGAAAGACAAATATCCTATGGTATCACTTACATGTAGAATCTAAAAAAAGTGATACAAACCAACTTATTTACAGAACAGTAACATACTCACAGACTTTGAAAACAAACTTATAGTTACCAAAGGGGAAAGGTGGGGAGAGGGATAAATTAGGACTTTGGGATTAACACATACACACTACTATATATAAAATAGATAATCAACAAGGACCTACTATATAGCACAGGGAAGCCTACTCAATATTCTGTAATAGCCTATATGGGAAAAGAATCTAAAAAAGAATGGATATATGTATTTCTATACTTGAATCACTTTGCTGTACGCCTGAAACTAACACAACATTGTAAATCAGCTATACTCGCATATAAAATAAAAATTAAATTTAAAAATGGACTTGGCACCAAATGTATATGGAAATGTAGGGTGAAATTTAATCTGCATTGTAGCATCCAAAATAAATAAGCTTTAAAAACCTGACACTTGGAATTCTTCCATTTTGAGCATATAAAAATCAAGTGCTTTTGATAATTTGGAGCTTTAGTTTTTAAATATCAAGGTAGAAGAAGTGGTTTCATGCTGCTCTTTGAGAGAAGTTATTAGCAAACAAATACACTATAGATCTTTATCACTAATAAACAAAAGCCAGTTGGATAGAATAACTCTGTATTTTTTTCTTTTTCATATTTCAAGTGTTTAAATCTTTCCTTTTTAGAATTTTAAGTATCTAAACACAGTATGATCAATTATAATAAAATAAACATCCAGCTGTCTATAACACTAGTTGTATAGTAGGTTGAAAATGAATTTTTAGAGCACACCTCTTCCTTACTTCATAACACATGGAGTCTCTCAATTGACAATCCATTTTAGAAATGAAACCATCTTAATTTGATTAGACCCCATATAGGCTTCATGATTCTCAATATAGTATCTTTACCTTGCTATTTGTATTTGGTTAACCAACCTGAAATTATTTTCTCTAGAGTGGCTTTAAGAATATGAGATAGTAAATACCAATTATATGCATGTATGAATACGCATATGATTTTAAACTAAGGCATTCCTGGCTAAAGTTTTTATATTTAAAATGATTAAAAAAACCTTTTTATTTTGAAATAATTATAATTTCCAGAAGAACTGAAAAGAGAATACAGAGAATTCCCTTATACCCTTCACCCAGCTTCCTTTAATCATGTAGTTTCCTAGTATTAGAAACATCTTGATATTTCATAAAAATTTTGATCAGATGAATGCAAATTATGTATTTCATAAAGAGCATCTTGAAATAGTTTTGCAGAATTATCATTTTTCATGCTCCTCATTAATTTATGATATTTTGACATGTGTTTCACACATGTTCCATCTTTAACCAGCAGTCCATTATGAGTACAAATTAAACTATACTTACAACTAAGAACAACACTTAAAAGCAGTATAATGGTCCTTCTTAAACTCTTCCAAAAAGTAGAAGAGGAGGGAATACTTCTAAACTCATTTTATGAGGTCAGCCTTACCATTAATTCAACCAGACGATGACACTATAAGAAGAGAAAATTACAGGGACTTCTTAGGTGGTAGAGTGGTTAAGAATCTGCCTGCCAATGCAGGGGACACGGGTTCGAGCCCTGCTCCAGGGAGATCCCACATGCCGCAGAGCAACTAAACCCATGCACCACAACTATTGAGCCTGCACTCTAGAGCCCATGAGCCAAAGCTTTTGAGCCCATGTGCCACAACTACTGAAGCCCATGCGCCTAGAGCCCATGCTCCACAACAAGATAAGCCACCAGAATGAGGAGCCCATGCACCACAATGAAGAGCAGCCCCCCACTCCCTGCAACTAGAGAAAGCCTGTGTGCAGCAACGAAGACCCAATGCAGGCAATATACAAATAAATAAGTAAATAAATTTATAAAAAAAAAGAAAGAAAAGAAAATTACAGGCCAACATCCTTGATGGACAAAGATGAGATGAAAATCCTCAGCAAAATATTAGCAAACCGAAATCAACACTACAGTAAATGAATCATATACCATGGTCAAGTGGAATCTATTCCAGGGATGCAAGGCTGGTTTAATACCCACAAATCAACCAACATGACACACCATATGAATAAAATGAAGAATAAAAAGCATATGATCATCTCAATAAATGCAGAAAAAGCATTTGACAAAATTCACAATCCATTCATTATGAAAACTCTCAACAAACTGGGAATAGAGGAAATGTACCTCAACATAAGAAAGGCCATATACGACAAGCCCACAACTAGTATGAGACTCAACAGTGAAAAACTGATTTTCCTCTAATATCAGGAACAAGGATGCCCACTCTTACCACATTTATTCAACGTAGTACTTGAAGTCCTAGCCAGAGCAATAGGAAGAAAAAGAGATAAAGGAATCCAAATCAGAAAGGAAGAAATAAAACTGTCTCTATTTACAGATGACACAGTATTATATTTACAAAACCCTAAAAACTCTACCAAAAAACTGTTAGGACTAATAAACAAATTCAGTAAATTTGCAGGATACAAAATCAATATACAAAAATCAGTTGCACATCTATATGCTGATAATGAACTATCAGAAAGAGAAATTAGGAAAACAATCGAATTTACACTTGCATTAAAAAGAATAAAATACCCAGGAATAAATTTTACCCAAGAGGTAAAAGATGGATATACTGAAATACTGTAAGACATTGATGAAAGAAATTGAAAAAGATGTAAATAAATGTAAAGATATTCCATGCTCATGGATTGGAAGAATTAACACTGTTAAAATGCCCAAATTATTACCCCAAGCAATTTACAGATGCATTGCAATCTCTATCAAAACTGCAACAGCATTTTTTACAGAAACAGAACAAACAATCCTAAAATTTGTATGGAACCACAAAAGACCCCGGATATCCAAAGGAATCTTGAGAAAGATGGACAAAAGTGGAGGCATCATACTACCTGATTTCAAAATATATTACAAAGCTACAGTAATAAAAACAGTGTGGTACTGGAATTAAAATGGACACAGAGATCAATGGAACAGAATAAAGCTCAGAAATAAACCCATGCATATGTGGTCAATTAATTTATGACAAAAGAGCCAAGAATATGTAATGGGGAAAAGAGAGTCTCGTCAATAAATGATGTTGGGAAAACTGGATAGCCACATGCAAATGAGTCAAACTGGACCACTATCTTACCCATACACAAAACTTGACTCAAAATGGATAAAAGACTTGAATGTAAGACCTGAAACCATAAAATTTGTAGAAGAAAACATAGGCAGTAAGCTCTGTGACACTGATCTTTTTTTTTTTTCATATAAAAAGCTAGAATTTTATAGTCAAAGAACATTTAAGGCCATAAAGTAGGAATTTTATAATTTTTTATTCTGCATAATAAAATACTCCTGTCCCCACTCCCTCATCCTTATAGTAATAGATATTCACCACTTTTGTCCTAATTGTTCAGTTTTTGCATATCCAACTTGAGAATACCTTTTTTGAGAACTTATTATGTACCAAAGTAGGGGCCTCTTGATACTGACAATGCTGTGTTTAGTCCTATCCTACCATACATTTTATATTTGCTTAGGAGAAAAAGAGTAAACACAAACAAACAAAACCTAAGGTTGGTTGAGTATACAAAATGATAAAGTCCTTTAGAAAGAACTTTGGTCTTATGTATCAAGAGCATTACATAGTTATACCCCTTTAACCTTAGTGCATCTTCTGTTCTGAGAAAATTTAACAAACAAAATATTAATTTAAGAAAAAACAGTCACAATACAAAAATTTTTTGTTTTAGCATTATTTATACTAGTAAAAAATCGGTAACATCCTAAATGTTTACTAGTATAAACAATGTAATTAAATTGTCTGTGACACTGGTCCTGACAATAATTTTTTGGATTTGACACCAAAAGCAAAGGCAACAAAAGCAAAAATAAACAAATGGGACTATATCAAACTAAAAGTGTCTGCATGGCACAGGAAACCATCAACCACCAACAAAATGAAAAGGCAACCTAGGGAAGAAAATATTTCCAAATCAGCTATCTGATGAGGTGTTAACATATAAATATATAAAGAACTCACACAACTCAATAGCAAAAAAACCCCAACAATCCGATTAAAAAAATGGGTAGAAGATCTGAATAGAGATCTTTTTCCAATAAAGATATACAGATGGCCAATGGTACGTGAAAAGGTACTCAACATCACTCATCCTCAGAGGAATATAAATTAAAACCCTAATGAGTTATCACTTCACACGTGTTAGAACGGCTATTATCAGGAAGACAGCAAATAATAAGCATTGGCCAGGATGTGGAGAAAAGAGAACCCTTGTGCACTGTTTGTGGGAAAGTAAATTGGTGCAGCCACTCTGGAAAACAATATGGAGGTTTCTCAAAAGATTAAAAATAGAACTACCATACGACCCAGCAATTCCACTTCTGGGTATGTATCTGGAAGAAATGAAAACACTAACTTGAAAAGATATCTGCATTCCCATATTCACTCAAGCTTTATTATAGCTAAGACATGGAAACAACCCAAGTTGTTTCTTTTAATGGGAAAAACATTCATATAATTAGCTTATTAATTTCCAAAAAGCAATTGATACAGAAACTATTATTGCCTTCAATTATATGAATGTATTCTAAGATCAATTTATAAGCTAATTCTAACATGGAAGAGAAAATGTGAAAGAAAAGTCAAGCGAACCTTGGGGTGGGGGAACAAAGACAAAGTAATAGAAATATTTTTTCCTTAAACTGAGCAGTGGGTAATAAGTGTTCATTGTACTGCTATTCTTTACACTTTACAGATGTTTTATAAATATTGTGCTGTCGATGTTTAATATTTTTTAAAATGAACAAAGAAGGAAGACCTTGCCTACCAAAATTACAATATGTTATCAAGCTATAGTAAATAAAAGTATATTAATGGCACAGAAGCAAAGATCAATGGAACTAGAGTCCTAAAACCAACCTACACATATATGAGAATCTACTAACTGATAATTTGGCATGCCACTTATTAGAAAAATTATTTTTCAAATGGATAGCCAATTGAACAAGATTCCTCCCTTACACTATTCACAAAAATAAATTCCAGATGAATTAAAGACTTAAATTTTATATAAAAGTATAAGAAAATGTGAGATTCTATGTGTATATCTTCAGGGCAGGAAAGACAGCCTTTAAAAAGTTAATTAAAAAAAAAAAAGGCAGTAAAGTGAAAAGCCATAGAAACAAGGATAGGTAAATCTGACACCAAAATTAAAAACCATTACTAACAAAGGGAGAGGACTCCAACAGATTCTAGGAAAATGTACCGTTTTCATAAATAAAGAATGAGTATCTAGAACCCAAAGAACTCTTATAAATAAATAAAAAATATTTGCTATGCTGCATAAAACAGAAAAAAAAAATAAGAGTGTTTAAACAAAATAGAAGTTAAATTTCTCTCACGCAAAAGAAATTGAGGGCTGGTGCAGCAGCTCCACCAAATGCTCAGAGAGCCCAGACTTTCTGGCTCACTGAGCTACCACCATGATCCTCATAGTCTAGCATGGCTGTGAGAGCTCTGGTCATTACATCTGTGTTCCAATATACAGAATGGGTGAAGGGATGAGGGAGTGTCTTTGCTCTTAAAGGAGACTTCAGAAAGTCACATCAAACCCTTCTGGTTACATATTGTTAGCTAAAACTTACACAGTTATACTTAGCTCCAAGGAAGCCAAGGAATGTAGTCTTCTGGATGGGCAGCTATGGACCTGGCTAAAAGCCGGGCTTCCTATTACTAAAGATGAAGGAAGAATGGATCACAGGAGGTAACCAGCAGTCCTTGCTATGCAATCCAAATAGAAAAGAAAAAAAAAGAAATACAAATGGTCAAAAAATGAGAAAAAATGCTCAATCACAGGGGAATAAAAATCAAAACAAGGAGAGAGGAGTTTAAAAAACTTTTGAGAACGGCAAAAATTTCTAAGTTGGTGAAGGCATGAGGATTTTTAGCCTTTGTTAATTTTTTTTTACGAAGAGAATGTATTCTATACTTCTAGTGTAACTAAAAGTAATAAAAATATTTTATTAAAAAACAAACACATTACTGCTTTTAATTATATTCCATATTATCTAGTTATATAATATTAGTTTGGACACTGTGGGGACCAATTTGGCATTATCTATTAATATTTTGATTATACGATTATATTACCCAGTAATTCCATCTTTCAGAATCTATATGATATAAACAGTCACGTTTGCATAAGCACAAGGATGTTCATTGCAGTAATGTTTAAAAGAGGAAAAACTGGAAACAACCCAAGTGTTCACCATTAGAGGAACAGCCCTTCTTAATTTTCTTCACAGCACTATTACCACTATCTGAAATTGCATTATTTATGTATCTGCTTATTTGTCATCTAGGAAATTAGCTCATCTAGGAAAAGAGTAGAGGCAAGGAGAACATATTTATATAATACTTTTTTGGTTAAAAATTCATTAGAAATAACACATTATCTTTTAAAACAATGAATTAACAGATACCATTCCAGCCTTTAATAATACGATCCCACCAGAAGGCCCTCAGAAGGCCTGCAGGTCTGCAAACAAGCTGAGAAACAATGACCCCGATGAAGACTCTCAACTTGCTACCCAGAGAGACTGTCATTGGATGTGATCTGTTGCCCTTTTCTTTAGAGTCTGAGGCATTTCACAGTAGAATCAACACACTCTCTCCATTATGTGGAACCCTTAACTGCATTTAATACGTGGATTCCAATACTGCTGAGTGAACCTCCACTCACTGAGCAGGGCCTCCATGGGAAAGAAGTCTCAACTAGAATGCCAGGAGAATGCCAAGATTGCTAAGACCTACCATGCTGAGAGAATACAAAATGCTGACACCTGAGCCACAGTGCTTGAGTGGGGCTTGGCATTGGTAGGAGTGCTGTGTTCATCAGTACTCACAGCAGGAGCATTCCAGGGCTCCATCCTCAAGGCTGTGAAATACGGAATATGCCTGTGATCATGAAATAGAAGGGCTCAGTGTGGTTTTGCTATGATTTCTAAGTCCTTAATGACATACCCATTCACAGACACTAATCTCTGCTTTTTATTTTTAACCTCACAGACAAGCAGTTTTCAAACTGCTTTAAAAAAAAAAAAAAAAACTGGAGGAACTAGGTTCAAAATAAAGCTTTAAGATGAATAAACAAACAGTGAGGAGAGAAATAGCCTCAGTGCTCAGTCTTAGGGGGGGTGGTAGGAACACTAAGACTATTGAGAGCTCTGGGAAGAAGTGTTTCAAAGGGAACGGAGTGCTAGGGAAAATGAACTTCAGCAAAGATGTGAGAGAAGGAGCTTTGTAGATATTAGGAGAAGCAAAGGTCCTGAGGCAGAGATGTAACTGTTCTGTTGAAGGAAGAACAAGGTACCATTTGTGACTGGGACAAAGTAAGCACAGCGGAGAATAGTAGGAGATGAGGTCAGAGATATAAAAGGGGGCTTAGATTATGTGGGGCCTTGTAGGTAAGCATAAAGCCTCTGATCAGAGAACTCAGTTTTTTTTAAAAATTTTATTTACTTATTTATTATTTTGGGGGGGTACACCAAGTTCAATCATCTGTTTTTATACACATATCCCTGTATTCCCTCCCTCCCTTGACTCCCCCCCCACCCTCCCTCAACTCCCCCCCCCCCCCCCCGTCCCAGTCCTCTAAGGCATCTTCCATCCTCGAGTTGAACTCCCTTTGTTATACAACTTCCCACTGGCTATTTTACAATTGGTAGTATATATATGTCTGTGCTACTCTCTCGCTTCGTCTCAGCTTCCCCTTTACCCCCAGCCCCCTCCAGAGAACTCACTTTTAACAGGGTCCCTCTAGCTGCTAGAAGAGCAAGGACAGAAGCAGGGAAAAAGAGGCTATGGCAATAATCCAGGTGAGATACAATGGTGGTTTGGACAAGGTAGAAGCAGTAGAGATGTTGGGATGTGACCAATTCTAGATACATTCTGAAGGCAGAACCAAGAGGGTTTGCTGATAAACTGAATGTGGGGTGAAAGAGAAAGAAGAGAGTCAAAGATGACGCCAAGGTTTTTGGCCTGGGCTACTGGAAGAATGGAGCTGCTATTTACCAAGATGGGACAGGCTGTGGGAAGAGTGGGTTTTAGAGGGGGAAGATGTAAGTTCAGTTTTTAGATGTCCCTTAGATATCCAAATGGAGAGGTCAAGTAGGCACTTGATATCAGAGTATGAGATTCAGAGGAGAGGTCTAACTTGGAGTAAAAACTGGTAGTTCTTGGTGGTAGCAGCTGGTGTGGATTTAAGGTCATGAGACTGGGTGAAATGACAAGGACATGGAGGTGATAAGGAAGAAGAGAAGTTTGAGGAACAAGCAGGGCTCTGACTTCCAGAGGTCAGGAAGATGATGAGGAATGAGCGAAAATAATCACCAGTAAGGCAGGAAGAAATCCAGAGAATGCAGTATTCTGGAAGCTCAGGGAAGAAAGCATTTCAAAGAAAGAATACTCAACTGTGCAAAATGCTGTTGAAAGGTCAAGTATGAAAAAGACTATAAGCTTTCTCCCTGGAGTTAGCAATGTGGAGGGTAAAGGCCTCACTCAAGAGAGAGGACTCAAGAGAGACTGGTGGAAAGGAACTGGACTCGGTGAGTTAGACAGGAGAGAGGAACAGATATGGAGGAGGATGCAGGGTCAAAGGAGAGTTTGGGCTTGTATCATAAGGGACTGTATCTCTGGTATCTAGTAAAGTGCCGGGCACATAGTGGTAACAATAAATATTTGTTGATTGAAGTGAATGAGAACACTAACCATTGAATCAGGAAATAGTCTCAGTTCTAGATCATTTAAAAGCTGATACACTGAAATGTAAGAATTCTTGGTCCAATAAAAAGAATTGCCTTTTTCTCCTTCAACGCCTGAAACTCTTTAGTTTTGAAAACTATGACTCACACACCTAGAACAACTATCCCTAAATTTGAGAGGAACAGTAACAGAATTTGACAAATACATGCTGCACAAGAAAATATACTTTCATTTCTGGATGGGTACAACCTATCCAAATACCTTTTGCACCTGGAGCCCTGTGACTGGCTGGATCCCAGCCCTCTAGTTATGTCATGACTCATCTATGCACTAGAATGGAAGACTAGGTGGTTGCTGAAGGATCATATATCTGACAAGGATCTAGTAATGAGAATATATACAAAACTCTTAACTACTCAACAACAAAAAGACAAACAGCCCAATTAAAAAACGGGCAAAGAACTTGAATAGACATCTCTCCAAAGAAGATATACAAATGGCCAACAAACACATTAAAAGATGCACATCATTAGTCATTAGGGAAATGCAAATCAAAATCAGTGAGATATCACTTCACACCCACTAGTATGGCTATAACCAACACAAAACCAGAAAATAACAAGTGTTGACAAGGACATGGAGAAATTGGAACTTTCAAACATCGATAGTGGAAATATAAAATGGTGCAGTTGCTGTGGAAAACAGTTTGGTGGTTCCACAAAAAGTAAAATATAGAATTACCATATGATCCAGTAATTCCACTCCTAGGTATAAACACAAAAGAACTGAAACAGGTATTCAAGTAAAAACTTGCAAACGAATGCTCTTGGTAGCACTATTTACAGTAGCCAGAAGGTGTAAACAATCGAAATGTCCATCAACTGATAAACGAATAAACAAAACGTGGTATATCCATTCAATGGAATTATATTCAGTCAAAGAAAGGAATGACTATTATTCAAAGAAAGGAACACATGCTACAACATGAATGAACCTTATAAACATCATGCTAAATGAAAGAAGGCAGACACAGGAAGTCACATATTGTGTGATTCCATTTATATGAGATGTCTAGAATAAATAACTCTATAGAGAAAGAAAACAAATTGCTGGTTTCCAGGGAATGGGGATGGGGGAGGGGGAGGGATGGGAAGTGACTACTTAATGGGTACAGGGTTTCCTTCTGGGGTAACAAAAAATGTTCTGGAATTAGATAATGGTGATAGTTGCACAACACTGTGAATGTATTGAGATTCACTGAATTGTACACTTTAAAATGGTTAATTTTATGTTATGCGAATTTTAACTCAATAAAAACAATAAATCGCAGAGCTCACAGTTGACAGATCAAGGCCATGCACCCCAGAACTGAGTCTAAATCCTCTTACCAAGCAACCATTGTCTCCTTTACAAACCAAAGGAGCTCTGGACAACCTTGGCAGTGAACTTTTCCCTCCATCTACCACCATCAGGCATAGTACCTAACTATATTTGTGATAACAGAATTCCTACAATTGCCTAAGCACACACAAGTTTCTCAACAAAATATTTTCTTATTGTAGACTCCCAGTATAAACTTTCTTAAACCGAGATTTGCTATGCATGTCACCGAGTCACCATTCATTTTGAAGTTAACCATCATCCACCTAACTGATGAACCAATGACAGCTACGAAGGATCATCCCTTACAAGATGATACTCATGTTTGCAAAAAGACTATAGCAATGGGGCTTATGCCTTCAACTAATAAATATCATTCTTCACTAATAATCCTTGGCATTTTCCAACCCCTGTGGTTTATGTTCTGCTGGTAGATCACAACTCTTAGAAACATGAACTGTAAAACTGACCTTTAAACTCTCCTGTGCCAAATTAAGGTTGCCAATGAAGCAGAAATGGATAAAAGACAGATTGGTAGTGAACATCTGCATGACAACCCACTCTAAAGAGTCACTCTAACCCAAAGTCTTCAAGGTAATGGTATTCACCCTTTTGGAAAACAAAGTTTGTTTGGTGTTCTCTCCTTCTCCTTCTCTCAAAGTTCAATGACGGTCTACTTATCCAACTTACATCTATACCCTTTAATCACCATCAATGATAAAGATTTCAAAGTATGAGAAATGTTACATGGATGCATCTGGAAAACCAAACTGCATTATCAAGTTAATTAGAAAAAAACACAGCTGCAAAAACTATCCCTAGGAATGACAGCTAGATACATATTCCCTAACATAGCCAAGTATTCCATTTTCAACATGCCAACAATCTGGTCTTTGTTCATCAGTTCACTGAAAGGATGATGTCAGGATTACTGGAGCCCTGCTGGCCTTTAGGAGCTCTATGGCTTCCCAGATAAGAAAGAGACTAAGGGCCTAATCACCAACATCTGAATCTCAAGGGTCCTGACAAAATATCTTCTCAGTGAAAAGCACAAAGTCTCCAAAACAAATATAAGCAAGACCCCTCTGAAATGGGATAGAGAGGTAATCAGGTACCACTGAGATATCTCACTGAAAAGTCAGAAGAAGTGTTTGGATAACCAACACAGACTAAGCACCTACCATAGAGACATATAAGACACCTCTCCCTCCCTCATCACTCCCCTTTTGGGTAAACTTCTCAAAAGATTTTTCCAACAATCACCATTTCCACTTCCTTACTTTCTATCCACTTCAATCTGGTTTCTGTCTTTTTCAATTTAAAATGGTTGTTGTTGAGGTCAAAGACTCCATCTTGCTAAATTCAATGCATCATTTTAGGTCTACACCTTTACTTGATGACTCCTCTTTTTTTAAAAATACTCTCTTCCCTTGCCTTTCATGACACATCTTAAACTGGAATTAAATTCGAAAGTGAGCTTCTATGACAAAAATCAAATATAGTTAAAATTAGTCTTGAAAATTCTTTAAATGGCCTAGTAAGTAAAGCCTAATTTTTGTATACATAACTCTATGCAGCAATGAACAGCATATATGTGCACATGCCAAACAAATAGTAAGTATACGTGCAAAATAGAACACTTTCTTTCATCTAATTACTACAGAAACACCTTCAAGTGTATTAGATTAAGTTTGCATACCTTAACTGCAAGCAAGGTGCCATTCCACTGTACCTCTCTGGCCACTTCTCACCCCTCTCCTGGGGCTACCCTCCTTGACCCAACTTTGAAATGCTCAGTCTGAGCCCTCTTCTCGTCTTAATCTCTCTTGATGGTTCTCACTTCCACTGCTCAGTGGAATCACCTGAGGACCTTTTTAAAAACGCCAGGATCCAATTTAGACCAAGTATTAGAAATAGAAATTACGAGGTAGGCCCCAGCATCAGTATTTTTTAACCATTCAGTGTTTCCAATGCGTAGCCAAAATGAGAATCACTATTCTTTACTTTCTCCCTACAGCAGAGATCCCACACTCAAATGCCTACAGGGTCAGAGTAGAAAATAAACAAAGCAGGCCAGGAATAAGTTTCAGGGAGTGGTAGGCTCTTTGGTGGACTAGAAAGCAGCTGGGATCAGCTGTGACTTAGCTCCAATCAACTGTTCCCATGTGGGAAAGCCAGCTCAGTAGTGCTACATCTTCTCACTTTAAAGGAAAACCCCAAATCTAGATTTTCATGGGAGATCTTCAGATTTTAACTTACTGGCAACTAACTCAAAATTAAACAACAACAACAACAAAAACCATTGTATGTGAAAAACAACACACATCTGTAAACCAGATTCAGCTATGCCCTGCGCGTGTACAACCTCTGCCCAGGATGATTCCATCTATATCCTTCAATTTACAGCTAAATATTTGTTTCCCCAGTTCGTCCCACTCTTCTGGGCTCTGGATTTGAATTCTCAAATACTTATGTGACACCTGCTTCTCATCAGTCCCAAAGTGAACTGTAATTTAAACCACCACAACCATTTATACTTCCAATGTTCTCTAGCTCAGGTAACAATACCATTCACCTGGCTGCGTAAGCGAGAACCCTGGGCTTCATCTGATGCACGTATTTCTCCCACTCACTGCCTGTACCATATCAATCATCAAATCCTACCAATTCTGCCTCCTACTGCATTCATCTACTTCTCTCCATCTCCTCTGCTACCAACTTGGTCCCAGCTACCAGTTCTTCCTCTACTTTTCCACAGTGTAGTTTTCCCTCTGTATCCATGGATGCAAACCTGTAGATATGAAGGGCTGACTGTACTGTGCCATCTTACATAAGGGACTTGAGCATCCGTGGATCTTGGTATCCAAAGGGGTCCTGGAACCAATTCCCAGCAGATAGCAAAGGCTGACTGTATTTAGCCAGCCCAGGTTGCCATAATAAAATACCACAGATTGGGTGGCTTAAACAACAGAAATTAATTTTCTTACAGCTCTGGAGGATAGAAGTCCCAGATCAGGGTCCAGCAAGGTTGGTTTCTGGTAAGGACTCTCTTTCTGGCTTGTAAATGGCAATGTTCTCACTGTGTGCTCACATGGCCTTCCCTCCCTCTTCTTATAAGGCCACCAATTTTATTGGATTAGGGACCCACCCTTATGACCTCATTTAACCTTAATTACCTTCTAAAGACTATCTTCAAATATAGTCACATTAGGGGTTAGGGCTTTAAAAAGCAATTTTAGGGGGACACAATTCACTCTACAGCACACTGTAATCTTAGGATCAGTTTTCTCCAACGTTCACTCATTTCCTTTCAAGCCATTCTCTCCAGTCTGACCAGAGTAATCTTTTAGAACCACAAATGTTTACAGTGTATGTGTACATATTTCCAACAATGCCACTTCTAGGAATTTAACCTACAAATTTATTCACACACATGTGAACTAGCATATGCATAGTACTATCTGTTACAGTAAATTACTGGAAACAATTTAAATGTTGCTCATTAGAAGAATGGTTAAATAATCTGTGGTGTATCTATACAATGGAATACTATACAGTCATTCAAAAGAATAAGAAAACTATGTATTAGAGTGGAAAGATTTCCAGGACATTGTTAAGAGAATAAAATAAGGAACAGAATAGTGTATACAGTATGCTACCATTTGTATAAACAACAGGAGGAAAGAATATGCATTTACTTGAATGCCCACAGAAAATGTCTAAATAATAATACTGCTAAGAGTGGTTACCCCTTTAAAAGTATGGGGAACGTGGCTGCTGGGGGAGGGAGTAGGACCCACTGCAAACATTCTGATCTAATGGGCCTGGAGCATAGCTCAGGCACTAGTATTGGGTTTTTTTTGTTTTTTTGTTTTTCCATACACTATTTATTTATTTATTTATTTATTTATTTATTTATTTATATTTTTTTGGGGGGTACACCAGGTTCAATCATCTGTTTTTATACACATATCCCCGTATTCCCTCCCTTCCTTGACTCCCCCCACACTCGAGTACCCCCACCCTCCCCGCCCCAGTCCTCTAAGGCATCTTCCATCCTCGAGTTGGACTCCCTTTGTTATACAACAACTTCCCACTGACTATTTTACAGTTGGTAGTATATATATGTCTGTGCTACTCTCTCGCTTCGTCTCAGTTTCCCCTTCACCCCCTGCCCCCTCCCATACCTCGAGTTCTCCAGTCCATTCTCTGTATCTGCATCCTTGTTCTTGTCACTGAGTTCATCAGTACCATTTTTAGAATCCGTATATGTGAGTTAGCATACAATATTTGTCCTTCTCTTTCTGACTTACTTCACTCTGTATGACAGATTGTCGTTCTATCCACCTCATTACATATAGCTCCATCTCATCCCTTTTTATAGCTGAGTAATATTCCATTGTGTATATATGCCACATCTTCTACTAGTATTGTTTTAAGTTCCTCTAGTGATTCTGATTAGCAGGCTGGACTGAGAACTGGTGCTCACCAGTCTCCGCCTACTTTACCAGCTTCATTTTGTATCATCTGGCCCTATCACTCTCCATCCTCCAGCCATACTGGCCTATGAGCTCCCAGAAAAGGTCCTGTTCCTTCTGCTTGGAATGTAGTCCCCCTAAGCTTTGCCTTGTAACTTCTATTTATTCTTCAGAGTCTACCTCACCTTAGAGGTTATTTCCCAAAGAAATTTTCCCTAGTTTCCAAACTAGGTCAGGACCCCTTTTTTTATGTACTCAGAGCACCCTGTACTTCTTCCAGAATCTATCACAATTATAATGAGAACATGTATAATTATACATGTATGTGTCTGTCACTCTCCTTAGACTGTAAGGTCCAGGAGTGCAGAGACCACATCAGTGGCTTTTACCACTGTATTCCAAGACCTAAATTAATGTCTGGCTGGCAAAGTAGGCCCTCCCTCAGATGTTTGTTAAATGAGTGACTACTCTTACCTTCAAACCTAGCGGAATAAATTGACACAGAAGCAACAGGGCAATGTAGTGTTATTAGTGTTAAGACAGCAGTCCCTTTAGAACAGTGGTTCTCAACTAGGGGTGATTTTGGCCCTCCCAAGGGACACTGGGCAATCTCTGGAGGCATTTTTTTTTTTTTTTCTGGAGGCATTTTTGAGCATGACAACTGTCGGTTTGTGTGACAGTTTGACTGTCACAACTGTGTGTGTGTGTGTGAGGGGGGACTACTGGCAACTATTAACTAGAGGTCAGAAATGCTGCTAAACATCCTATAATGCACAGGATAGCCTCCACAAAAGGGTGATCAATTCTACTCCAGGTGGTGGATTTGTTTTTTTTTGGGGGGGGGGGCTGTGGGAGGGGAGAGGTGGGCTGGTGAGGATGTCAAGAAGAACTTCAGAGAGGAAGTAAAGCTTTAAGCTGTGTGTTGAAGGGTAGCAGGGACCGTATCAGTGTAGACTGTTTGCCAGAGGTAATGCGAAGCCACTGAAGAGTTTAAAAGCAAAGTTATGGTTTGATGCGTACCCCCCTCAAGTACCCCATACCCCAATATTACTCACACCCTTTATTCCCTTCTTGCTGAAACAAACCTTTCATTCTCTTAGGGCAGTGGTTTCAGCTAAACATTACGGCCAAACTAATTCAGACTAAGATAAAGTCAAATAGCCCTTTCACTCTCCAGAATGTTAGCTGCATATTAAAATATGCAAATACTTACGAATACAAATATATCTTTAACTGCTTAATGTGCAGGTTATTTGTAGATAAAGCTGTTTTTGAACTCAACAGACAGACTGGTCCTGGTAAAGACTTCTCCAAAGCTTTCCATTAAAAAAAACAACAACTTTCTTTTCCTGCGCTCAATTTCTGAGCTCCCAGATTTAGAAATCCAAGTTTTTCCACAAGTATCTCTTGCTATAAGTTCTTCTGCCAGAGAGGATAGGATGCAATAAGTGTGAATAAATTGTATGTATAAATTATGAATAGTCTATAGATTTTTACAAAGGCATTCACTAAAAGTCATGGATACTCCTGGAAGAAATGAAATTGAAATAATTTAAAATACTATGACCAAGAAAGAAAACCATGTTTTACTATAACACACGCCTCCTGCCTACTGAGCTGGAAGCACACGCTCTGCTCTAGTATGGCCATCCTCAAGGTCTCAGATTGGGTGCTCTCCCTACAAGAAACTGAGGCCTGAGACTAACGAAGAACAAAGAAAAATGCCTGGCAGGGAAGGTTTGGGCGATGTTCTGTACATAAATGATTCGAGGAGGAACACTTCCTCAGATTTTGGAAGACATACAAATCACTTTTTTTGCTTACGTGTTAAAAATTTTTATTTCGTGTTTCCAGACCATTTCCTAATAAGAAAATACCTTATAATTTACAAAGAGCAATTTCTCCTCCCTTACGTTTGCTGACTACTAAAACTGGATACAATTTCCTTAAGCTTTACCAGAGTCAAAGGACTGGGAATAACGTGAGCATAGCAGAGTTCAGATGCAACATCAATTCCAAGGCCGGCCAGCTGGTTTCCATCGAGAGGTCCCTCAGGAGAAAGCCCCTTCGAGGCGGCGGCCGGGGTCGGCGCGGGAGTGAGACCCACCCGGGTGGCCCAGCCGCGGTCACGGGGCAGGGCCGGGGTCTGCCCGGCCCCTGTTTACCTTTGTTCCAGGTACTCCCGCTCCCAGCCGGGCCCGGGATCCCGCCCGAGGCCCCAAGCTGGTGACACATCCTTCTTTGGCCAAGTCTGGCCGAGGTTGGGCAGGGGGCGGGGAAGGAAAATAAAGCCTCAGCGCCTAACGACGTGACTCTCAGTTCTTCCAAAACGTTGGCATTTGTTTCCCTGCCAAGCTTTCCTATTAACAAGTTCCCGAGGGCTGTACGGGCGAACTGGCCCCGGAGCTCCGAAAGTGGGAGGGATCAGGCCGTCCCCCGCCCTCCCTCAGCCGTGGGCGCCCCCCGGGCAGGCCGCTTCCACACCTCCCTGGCTGACAAGGCCCGGGACCGGGCTGGGCGTGCGGCGGCGCCCGCACCGCCTCGAACCCCGACTTCCGCGGCTGCGCCAGCAGGGTCAGCGCCGCGCGGCCCCGCCGGCCCCTCGGGCCAGGCCGGTCTCCGCCCCCAGGCCCGGGCCCCGCCCGCCCGGGCCTCCGCGCACCGCCCCCCCCGGCCTCGCCACAACCTGCGGGCCGGACCCGGGGCGCGAGGGCTCCGGACTTCGCGGCGGGCGGCCCCCATGCTTACCTCAGCGCCTGCGGCTCCTCCTCTGGCTGCCACCTCGGCTCACGGACAGCGCGGGCCGCCAGGGCTGCCGGTGGCGCGGGATGTGCGGCTGCTAGAGCGGCGCCTGAGGAGCTGAGGCCCAAGCGCGCCCCGCCCAGCCGCCCGTCCACCGCCTCCTACCCCTCGGCCCCACCCTCTGCTGCGGGCTCCCCGCCCCGTCCGCCAGGCTCCGCCCCTCCCAACGGGCCCCGCCCACTCTGCCGGCCCGGGCGTGAAAGGGGGCCGTCAGGGGCGCCACGAGAGCCGCCGTGGCCGCTGTCCGAGCAGTCGCCTGTATGGCGGCCCTGCGGGGACGAGATTCGTAGTGCTTACTACGATTTGGCGGATGCGAGTTTCACTCTCTGATTTATTATTACTGTTATCGTTGTTGTTGTTATCGTCATTAGTTGGTTTGCCCTCCTGTTGCAGACTGGATGGTTCCATTGGGGCCAGGCGCTCCCCGTCACTCCCATCCTACCAGTGCCAGCACCTGCGCCGTATCATTATAAAATAGCGAACAAGTTGTGTGCATTTTGAAAGAAGAGATATTTATTTTTAACTTATTGTTAAATATAACACAAATACGGAAATCCGTATAAAACCAATGTGCAACTTATGAATTATCCTGAGACATACACGCTTATAACTACTCCTGAGATTTAACACCATATAAAATGGTGTGGCTTAAAACATAAACCGCATTGCTAGCTGGGAGGACTCAGCTTAGGAAGGTCCTCCCAAAATTGCCTTCCTTGTAACTGGCACAGGAACTCATAGGCCACCTGCCACAATCATGTGCTAAGAGCACATGCGAAAAATTTGGAAAAGTGAAATTCTTAATTAAAAAGATAAGTCAATAAATACATAAACATGTAAATAACTTAAATAAGCCAATCAGGAGATTGAACAGCATAAGTAAGGAGCACCTAGGGGTGGGAAGTATGTGGGTGTGTGAAGACTTAAAAATAGCCAAGGATTAGGTGGCCTGTGAGGACAGGTCCTGGACATGTATCTGTCCTCACTGTGTCACTAGCACCTAGCACAGCGCTGGACATACAATAGGGGCTGTGTGTGTATTTATAGTTCAAGGAAAGAAAAATATTCTCTCTCTCTCTCTCTATATATATATATATATATACAGTTGACCCTTTAACAAGGTTGGGTGGGTTAGGGGCATCTACCACCCACCCACCTCCTTTGCAGTGGAAAATCCTCTGTAGTGCTATCTCTGCCTCAAAAACAAAGGAGTTGATATATGACTCACCCACGGGCAGGAAGCTGAAAAAGTTTGGATAGATTCAGGACTCAAACCCCAGTTCTTTTGATTCCACATATTGTAATCTCTTATCAAGCGCAAACTTTTCCACACATTTAAAGATCTCTAACATGAAAATACAAGTACTATATTTATTGAAAAATATCTGCTTTGTATAAACGGACCTGCAAAGTCCAAACCCTTGTTGTTTAAGGGTCAACTGTACAATCACTCAAAGTATGCTTTGCCTACTGAACAATTTCATCCAGGGCCAAATCTTCCAAGAGCTAAAATGATGTGCTCTGTAAGATGCCTTCATGCCTTGGAAAGACGTCATTATATTATACTTTAAAAAAAATCAATCAATTTTTTATTGCCTGTGTTGGATCTTTGTTGCTGCATGCAGGTTTCCTCTAGTTGTGGCGAGCAGGGCCTACTCTTCTCACTGTGAGGGCTTCTCTTGTTGCAGAGCATGGGCTCTAGGCACGTGGGCTTCAGTAGTTGTGGCAATCAGGCTCAGTAGTTGTGGCTCACGGGCTCTAGAGCGCAGGCTCAGTAGTTGTGGAGCATGGGCTTAGCTGCTCTGTGGCATGTGGGATCTTCCCAGACCAGGGCTCGAACCCTTATCCCCTGCATTGGCGGGTGGATTCTTAAGCACTGCGCCGCAGGATAGCCCCCATTATATTGTACTTTAAACCTCATACTGCTTTCCAGTTTAAAAAAGGCCGTTCCGTGTGCATTCGGGTATTTTACTAGAGACTTAGAGCAGTCTTGTGAGAAAGGCAGGGAAGGACAGAAGGACTTTACAAACGTCACAGTGTAATGCATACCTGCAATGAAGGGATGTACACAGAGAACTACACAACAATTTCAGTACTGCTGACGCTGCCAATCCCTGCTGGATTCCTGGTTTGTCTTGACAGTCTTATTACTGGAGTTTTCAACTTTAGAACTTTTGGGGCTCCTTTGCCATACGTTTACATTCAGTATGATGTGAATTTATAAAGGCAACAACATCTAACTTGAGATTTGATTCAGTACGACGGAGTCAGCATCTCTGTCGTAAGCACCTTGGCAAATTAGGGTAGAGAGTTGCCAATTCATCATCATTTATTGAGCACCCCAGCTCTGTGGTTGGTGATGGGAATTCAAAGAAGAGAAAATGAGTAAGACATAATCTTTGCTCTCAAGGGGTTTATGGCCGAATTAGGGAGAATGATTTGAAAATAAATGAGTACTTAATTTATTTGGATGATAGGGGAACAGTCCTGAGCACAATTAATTCTTTTAGGTGTAGGGAGAGAGTATGGCAAGACTTTTCAGAAAAGAGAACATCCAATTTTTTTTTAACTATGGAAAAATCAAATATTGCAAAAGCAGAAAAAATAATATGGTGAACTACTGTGCTCTCATTACTCAGCTTTAACAGTTATCTCATGGCCAATTTGTTCCATCTGTATCTTCACCTTCTCTGTCCCTCCCTGGGTCATTCTGAAGCAAGCATATTATTTCACCCATAAATATTTTACTATGTATCTCTAAAAAGTAAGGTCTGTTTTTAACAACAACAAAATCATTTATCTTTAAAAATTAATGATTTCTTAACATTTGGTCAGTATTCAAATTTCCCCAATTTTCTCATAAGTGTTTTAAATACTTTTTTTTTCAAGTCAGGATTCAAACAATCTCCTCACATTGTATTTGTTTTTTTGTTTGTTTTTGTTTGTCTTTTTAAATAATGCTCCTTTTAAATTTTTATTTTAGTTTAAAATTTTTATTTTATTTTTTGGCTATGCCACCCAGCTTGTGAGATCTTAGTTCCCTGACGTGGGCCCTCAGCAGTGAAAGCGTGGAGTCCTAACCAATACACCGCCAGGGGATTCACATCACATTATATATGGTAAAAAGTCTTAAACCTTTTTCTTTCTGTGCACTTTATATATTGAAGAAATTGGTAGTTAGTCCTGTGGATTTTCCCACATCCTGCACTTTACTGTTGACTCCCCTGAGGTGCTGTTTAACATGTTCCTCTACCCCTGTATTTCTCATAAACAGATAATAGAACTAGAGACTTGTTCAGATTTAGGAAAATACAATCCATAACAGAGAGAAAAGTCAATCAATCAAAAACAAACCCAGGACTGTCATAGATGTTATTATTAGCAGAAAAAGACATTAAAACAGTTACTCTAAATGTATTCCAAATGTTCAAAAAGTTAAACAGAGACATGAGATATATAAAAAGACCCAAATTGTACTTCTAGAGATGAAGACAACAATGTCTGAATAAAAATACACTGGATAGATTAGTGGCAAATTAGACATTGCCAAAGAAAACAGTGAACTTGAAGTCACACCAGTAGCAATTTCCGACATGAAGCATACATAGGAAAAACAAGATTTTGAAAACATAAAGAGATCAGTGAGTTGTGGGACAATTTCATGTGGCCTAACATATGTAAATGAAGTCTCCAAAGGAGAGAGATGGTGACAAAAAGTATTTGGATAAATAGTGGCCTAAAATTTTCAAAATTGATGAAAACCATATACTCACAAATCTAAGAATTTCAACCCACTCAAACACAAAAAACATAAAGAGAGCCACATGAAGGCACATCAAAATCAAATTGTTCAAAATCAGTAATAAAGAGAAAAATCTTAAAAGTAGCAGAAGAAAAGAGACATTATGTATAGAGGTAGAAAGAAAGGATGACAGCAGATCTTTTCTTAGGAATAATACAAGCAAGAAGATAGTGAAATAACATGTTGAAAGTACTGAAAAAAACTACTAATCTAAAATTCTATTCTGATCTAAAGATTTCTTAAAAATGGAGGCAAAATAGGACTTCACAGGTTGTGCAGTATTTAAGAATCAGCCTGACAATGCAGGGGACACCAGTTTGAGCCTTGGTCCAGGAAGATTCCACATGTCGTGGAGCAACTAAGCCCATGTGCCACAACTACTGAGCCAGTACTCTAGAGCCTGCGAGCCACAACTACTGAGCCCACGTGATGCAACTACTGAAGGCTGAGCGCCTAGAGCCTATGCTCTGCAACAAGAGAAGCCACCGCAATGAGAAGCCTGTGCACCACAACTAAGAGTAGCCCCTGCTCGCCACAAATAGAGAAAAGCCCACGTGCAGCAACAAAGACCCAACACAGCCAATAAACAGACAAATAGATACATAAATAAATACATAAATAAATTTATTTAAAAAAAAGATTCATGATACAAACCCTAAAGCAACTATTAAAATAACAAGACAATAAAAGCTAACAAAGCAACAAAGGAGTTAAAATGTAAATATTAAATTTTTTAATTACTCCAAAAGAACATGTAAAAAGAGGAGAAAGCAACAAGTAATCAATTGGAAAGGTAGAAAACGATTAACAAGATGATAGACTTTAACCAAACTGTATCAAAATCACATTAAATGTAAATGGATTGAACACCCCCAATTAAAAGGCAGAGACTGGATTAAAAAGAAAACACAACCTTATGCTGCTTACAAGGAATGCATGTTAAATACACAGACACAAATAAAAGTAAAAGGATGGGAAAAGACTTACTATGCAAACAAAAGAAAATTAATCAAAAGAAAAGATTTCAGAGAAAAGAATATTATTGGAAGTAAAGAAGGATATTTCATAATTATAAAGGGGTCAATTCATCAAGAAGACATAATGACTAATGTTTTTCTTTGTTTTTTTGTGTTTTTAAGAACTCTTATTGAGATAGTTAACAGACAATAAACAGCATATATTTAGAGTGTACAATTTGGTATCCCAATCTCCCAATTCACTCCCCCCAACCCTCCCTGCTTTCCTCACTTGGTGTCCATATGTTTCTTCTCTACATCTGCGTCTCTATTTCTGCCTTGCAAACTGGTTGATTTGTACCACTTTTCTATAGTCCACCTATATGTGTTAATATACGATATTTGTTTTTCTCTTACTGATTCATTTCACTCTGTATGACAGTCTCTAGGTCCATCCATGTCTCTACAAATGTCCCAGTTTGTCTACTAACTTTGGGTTTTGTTTGCTCTTCTTTCTCTAGTTTCTTTAGGTGTAAGTTTAAATTGTTTGTTTGGGATTTTTCTTGTTTCTTGCGGTAGGATTGTATTGCTATAAACTTCCCTCTTAGAACTGCCTTTGCTGCATCCCATAGGTTTTGGATCATTGTGTTTTCATTGTCATTTGTCTCTAGGTATTTTTTGATTTCCTCTTTGATTTCTTCAGTGATCTCTTGGTTATTTAATAGCATATTGTTTAGCCTCCATGTGTTTGTGTTTTTTACAGTTTTGTTCCAGTAACTGATTTCTAATCTCATAGCATTGTGATCAGAAAAGATGCTGGATATGATTTCAATTTTCTTAAATTTACCAAGGCTTGATTTATGACCCAAAATGTGATCTATCCTGGAGAATGTTCCATGTGCACTTGATAAGAACATGTAGTTTGCTGGTTTTGGATGTAATGTCCTATAGATATCTATTAAATCAAGCTGATTTATTGTGTTATTTAACACTTGTTTCCTTATAAATTTTCTGTCTGGATGATCTGTCCATTGGTGTAAGTGGGGTATTAAAGTCCCCCACTATGATTGTGTTACTGTCAATTTCCTCTTTCATAGTTGTTAGCATTTGCCTTATGTATTGAGGTGCTCCTATATTGGGTGCTTATATGTTTATAATTGTTATCTCCTCTTCTTGGATTGACCCTTTGATCTTTATGCAATGTCCTTTCTTGTCTCTTGTAACATTTTTTATTTTAAAGTCTATTTTATTTGATATGAGTATTGCTACTCCAGCTTTCTTTTGATTTCCATTTGCATGGAATATCTTTTTCCACCCCCTCACTTTCAGTATGTATGTGTCCCGAGGTCTGAAGTGAGTCTCTTGTAGATGGCATATATATGGGTCTTGTTTTTGTATCCATTCAGCCAGTCTGTGTCTTTTGGTTGGTGCATTTAGTCCATTTACATTCAAGGTAATTATCAATATGCATGTTCCTATTACCATTTTCTTAATTGTTTTTGTTTTTGTAGGTGCTTTTCTTCTCTTCTGTTTCCCACTTAGAGAAGTTCCTTTAGCATTTGTTGTAGGGCTGGTTTGGTGGTGCTGAATTCTCTTAGCTGTTGCTTGTCTGTAAAGCTTTTGATTTCTCTGTTGAATCTGAATGAGATCCTTGCTGGGTAGAGTATTCTTGGTTGTAGGTTCTTCCCTTTCATCACTTGAAATATATCATGCCACTCCCTTTTGGCTTGCAGAGTTTCTGCTGAGAAATCAGTTGTTACCCTTATGGGAGTTCCCTTGTATGTTATTTGTCATTTTTCCCTTGTTGCTTTTAATAATTTTTCTCTGTCTTTAATTTTTGTCAATTTGATTACTATATGTCTTGGCATGTTTCTCCTTGGGTTTATCCTGCCTGGACTCTCTGCACTTCCTGGACTTGGGTAGTTGTTTCCTTTCCCATGTTAGGGAAGTTTTCTACTGTAATCTCTTCCAATATCTTCTCAGGTCCTTTCTCTCTCTCTTCTCCTTCTGGGACCCCTATAATGCGAATGTTGCTGCAATTAACATTGTCCCAGAGATCTCTTAGGCTGTCTTCAGTTCTTTTCATTCTTTTTCCTTATTCTTTTCTGCATCAGTGATTATCACCATTCTGTCTTCCAGGTCACTTATTCGCCCTTCTGTGTCAGTTAATCTGCTATTGGTTCCTTCCAGTGTATTTTTCATTTCCGTTATTGTGTTGCATATCTCTGTTTGTTTGCTCTTTAATTCTTCTAGGTCTTGGGTAAATTTTTTGATCTTTGCATCCAGTCTTTTTTCAAAGTCCTGGATCATCTTCACCACCATTATTCTGAATTCTTTTTCTGGAAGGGTGCCTATCTCATCTTCATTTAATTGTTTTTCTGGGGTTTTATCCTGTCCCTTCATCTGGTACAAAGTCCTCTGCTTTTTCATTTTCTCTATCTTTCTGTGGCTGTGGTTTTCAGTTCCAAAAGATGAAATACTGCTGATACTGTTTGATACTGCTGTCTGCCCTCTTGCGGAGGAAGCTATCTAGGAGGCTTGTGCATGCTTCCTGATGGGAGGGACTGATGGTGGGTTGGGCTGGGTGGGCAGAGCTCAGTAAAACTTTAATCTGCTTGCCTGCCAATGGGTGGGGCTGTGTTCCCACCCTGGTGGTCATTTGGCCTGAGGCCACCTAGAACTGGAGCCCACAGTCTCTTTGGTGGGGCTAATGATGGACTCTGGGAGGGCTCACACTAATGAGCACTTCCCAGAACCCCTGCTGCCAGTGCCCCCATCTCCTTCGTGAGCCACAGCTGCCCCCCACCTCTGCAGGCAACCCCCCAACACCAGCAGGTAGGTCTGGTTCAGTGTCCTATGGGGTCACTGCTCCTTCCCCCTGGGTCCTGGTGAGCACACCTTTTTGTGTGCCCTGCAAGAGTGGAGTCTCTGTTTCCCCCAGTCCTGTAGAGGTCCTGCAATCAAATTCCGCTGGCTTTCAAAGTCTGATTCTCTGGGGGTTCCTTCTCCTGTTCCTGAACTCCCAGGTTGGGAAGCCTGACATGGGGCTCAAAACCCTCCCTTTCGTGGGTAGACTTCTGTGGTAAAACTGTTCTCCAGTTTGTGAGTCACCCACCCAGCATTTATGGGATTTGATTTTAATGTGATTGCACCCCTCCAACTGTCTCATTGCGGCTTCTCCTTTGTCTCTGGATGTGGGGTGTCTTTTTTTGGTGAGTTCCAGTGTCTTTCTGTCAATGATTGTTCAGCAGTTAGTTGTAATTCCGGTGCTCTTGCAGAGGGAATGAGCGCACGTCCTCCTACTCTGCCATCTTGATCCTATCTCAACGACTCTAATGTTTATATATTTAACATAATAGAGCTTTGAAATACATGAAGCAAACCCAGAAATAGACAAATTTACAATTGTTGTAGATTTCAAACCCTTCCTCTAGTAATTGATAGAACAAGTAGACAGAAAATTTGCAAAAATATAGAAGACTTGGATAACACAATTAAGCAGCTTCACCTAACTGACATTTGTAGGACACTCCATCCAATAAAATAATTCACATACTTTCTAAATACACATGGAATACTTACCAAGACAGACCAGATTTTGTGCTGCAAAACAAAGCTCAATACATTGAAAAGTATTCAACTCATACAAAGTATGCTCTCTGACCACAGTGGAATTATATTAGAAACCAGCAACATATCTAGAATTTAGTGTACTCCTTCATCCTTCCCCTCACTCCCAAACCTGTTCTTCTTTCCATGTTCCTTTCTCATTTTGGTCAAGATCCCGTTATCCACTCAGTTATAAAAGCCAGAAATTTTTTTTTTTAACATAAGCTAGAAATTCTTAATTCCTCCTGCTTCCTCATCTCTCTTGTGAAACAAATCTCCAAATTCTGCTGACTTTTCTTTCAAATTGTTCCTCAAATTTGTTTGCTCCTCTCTGCCTCTCTTACTGCTGCCTCAGCCACCGGTAGCTCAGGTCACCATCATCTCTCTTTGTGGGCCTGCACCAGCCACCTAACTGATCCCTCTGCCTCCCATCTTGCTCCTGTTTAACTCACATTCCACAGGTGGTTGAACATAGTGAACAGTCTGTCACATTCTTATAGTTTCTTAGCATCTGTGATTAGCTTTTCTTTATTTGGGGAATCTCTATTGTTAGGAGTTCTGACTCCCAGGTTGAAACCAGAACTCACTTTTCCCTCTTTCTTTGCAGCTATGGGAGGGTATGACCTAGGCTCAGTCAGATGCACCATACAAGATTTTAATTAGAAGAGCATGATATGAAGAACCAGGACATTTACAACTGAATAAAGTCATTAGATGTATGTGCGGAAGTTTCTAGGGACATTGTTTCCTTGCAGGGGGAGTGTGACTACTTTGGGAAATCTAAAAAGTTTGAAGTTTGTGTTTCATTTTCTTTTCTGTTTTTCTTTTTGTTTTCTCCCTCCTTCCAACCCTCCTTCCCTCTCTTCCTTCCTTTCTTCCTTCCTTCCTGTGACAATTTTATCAAGACATAATTCACACACCATATAATGTGAAATTCATTATTTTTTTTTGGTATATTCACAGAGCTGTGCAATCATCATCAAAATTAATTTTAGAACATTTTCATCAACCCAAAGAGAAACTCCATACCCATTAATCCACTCTGTTTTTACCCATCCCCCCTTCCAGCAACCACTGGTCTACTTTCAGTATCAATAACTGTTCTGAACATTTTATATAAATAGAATCATCTAACATGTGGCTTTTGTATCTTGCTTCTTTCATATCTGTAGCATAATGTTTTCAAGGTTCATCTGTATTGTACTGATTCAGGTGTCGACTTTATTCCTTTTTATTGCTGAATAATATTCTCAGTATGGCTGTAGTACAGTTCATTTATCCATTCACCTGCTAATGACCAGAATTAGGTTGCTTTCAGTTTTTGGCTATTACAAATAAGAACAGTCATATGTAAGTCTTTGCATGGACATATGCCTTCATTTCCCTTGGCTATATGTTTAGCAGTGGAATTGCTGGGTCATGTGGTAACTCTGTGTTTAAAGTGTTTGATTTTCTTTGCTTGAAGGTTAAGGAGATGGTTTTTAATGAGAGCCAGGATGTGGGAGAAGTTGGTTTTTCATTATTTCATCATTTACGTTTTTTTAAAGGGCAAGCTTTTGTATACAGAAAGAAAAAAAAAAAAAAAACAAACCAGAAACACTTAGAGCTACATTTGGTTAATTAATGTCAAATTAGTTAAAGGTAACCAGTTTTAAAATTTGGTTTTCCTTAGGCTTTTAAGTTTAAATATTAAAATTTTTTATAAATGTAGTATTCTGTTACACCTTAAAATTAGTTTATAAATACGATAAATTTCCCTAAACATTATTAACAATATTAACTTGATGAAATTATTAGATATTTCAAACTACAACTACAAGTGTGACATATTTGATCCTCTAAAGCACTTTAAACATTCAATAAGCAATTTTACAAATCTAAAAACCAATATTCCTAAGCACTTAAACTCTATTTACAAACTTAGTAACTCAAAAGTTACAGATTTAGTATCTCAGATTCTCTGAAAAATTCAAACACAGTTTATAATCATAATCAATTCAACTTTTACCCATCTCAAATTTGAATCCCCAATCTACTATCAATTAAATTCTTAAACATTTCAAATTGAAATCACAAGTCTAAATTCAACATTTCAAGCACCCCATCTGTCAAATAAAATATACCCAAATTGCCAAGATGATTAAAAAATATCTTGTTCTTGAACTCAACACAAAAAGTGTTAAATCTTAGGTTTGAGTCACTTCACTCTTATTTGGGGGTTGTGGAAGATTGACTAGTAGAAAAATTCAGCTAAAGTGAGGAATCATAAATAATAGTTCATACCTAGTTTAACATTTTAAGCTAAGGGTTTAAAACATATGTTTAGCTTAGAACATATAAATATACATTCATTTGCCATACCCTTTCTTTGAGTGAGTCTGAATTGGAGTTCTGAGACATTTTCATTGCATAAACCACTCTCAAGTTGTATCCTGTATGATTTCTAGTTTGGATTGTGTTAAAATGGAGCTAAAACTTGAAGCTACTTGCAAAGCAGTGTAATTGTGGATTGAGTTTAGATTTTTACATTTCCTTTCAGTCTTTCATTAGCTGTCTTGTCCAATTTTAGTTTAAGAATTTTTCTTTTTATCAGGTTGCCATTACCTAGTCTTTCCAAAGCATTCATCTTAATTTTCATACACACGACAACTCTTCCTTTCCATGCTCATGTTTCATGGGCTTATGTCACATTTAATTAAATTGGGTAATTAGAATAACAAGCACAACTAACATCGGTAAGTTTGGGAAAATATGCAGCTGATTCTTGGTTTATGTTGTGCTTAACTGATGGGAGCAGAAAATGCCGGTATACCAGAGAGGGTCTAGCTATAAGTACTCAACTGTAAAGTGTCCTGGATACAAATAGGTATATTTTAAGGAACAAATGGAGAATGTTGGTTAATTTAGTAATTGAGCTAAGTGGAGGCTGGTTTAAAAAGTTTCTATCATTTTTCATGGTTTTAAAAATTGAGTTACAATTTTTTAAAAAAAACTTGAGTTACAATTGTTACATACAATAAAATCTACCCTTTGAGTGTATAGTCCTATCAGCTCTGACAAATGCTTGCAGTTGTGTAACCACTACTACCATGATCAAGGTGTAGAAATGTCCTCCAAATGTCCATGTGTTATTCCTTTGTAGTCAATCACTCCCCCACACCCCCCTCCCCCCAGCCCCAGCTTCTGGCAACCACTGATGTCTGTGTAATTCTTTAGAGAGTCGCCCAAATTTCTGTGTGTGTCATTAGTTGTTCCTTTTTCTTGCTGAGTAGTATCCCATGGTGTGGATACAGCACAGTTTATTCGACTATTCACCTGTTGAAGGACATCTGAGTTGTTTCCAGTTTGGGTCTGTTATGCAGAAAACTACTAGGAATATTCATGTACAGGTTTTTGTGTGAACAAACAGTTTCATTTCTTTGTGTAGTGATATGTCTTTGTGGTTTAAATACGGCTGATAACGTTGAACATCTATTCATATGCTTATTCATCATCTCTAAATCCTTTTTGGTGAAATGTCTGTTCACGTCTTTTGCCCATTTTCTAATGAGATTATTTTTTCACTGTTGAGTTTGGGATTTCTTTGCATATTCTAAATACTAGCATTTTGTCGGACTTTTGTGGTTTGCAAATATTTTCTCCCAGTCTTTAGTAGCTTTTTTCTTTCTCTTAATAGAGTTTTTGTTGTTGTTGTTGTTGCTTTTTGTTTTTTTCCAGAGAAAAAGTTTCTAATTTTGACAAGGTCTAATTTTTCAATTTTTCCTTTCTGTATTATTTTTCTTTTAAGTCTAAGAACTACTTGCCTAGTCTAGATCCCAAATATTTTGTACTGTTTACCAAAAGTTTTATGGTTTTACATTTTACATTGCATCCATGATTCATTTTTACTTAATTTTTACACAAAATGTGAATTTTAGGTTGAGGTTATTCCTGCTCCCACTCCCCCATGGATGTCAAGTGCTACAGCACCATTTGTGGGAAAGATTATCCTTCCTCCACTGACTAGCTTTTGCATGTTTGTCAAAAAACAGTTGGGTATCTCAGTAACAGGGAGTACACCTAGTGTCCAGATTGTGGTTTCTAATATCATTCTCCAATAAAAGGAATAGTGCTCCTAGAGAAACTGTTGATTCTAGGGCTGTGGCAGAAAATATATAAGATGATACTGGAGCAGCTTATAGTATCAGAAAATAAGGAAGTGATTAAAAAGCAAAACACATTGATGGGGGTACATCAAAGGTGCATAGGAGCCAACCGGAAGAATTCCCAGTGGCCAAAGTTGGAACAATTTGTGCAAGAAAATAAAGTAATATTGGATTAAAGCTCAAAGAACAAAATAAATACCCATGATTCCATACCGAGGTAAATGATTGAATAACAAATAAATGGGGAGAATAGACAAATCTCCCATACAAAAGACTTCCAAATAATTGATGTAGATATTCTGACCTTGAGGAGGGGAACATAACTCCTCACTCTTTTGGGTGTGATCTGTGCATGGTGACTTCCTTTCAAAGAGCACAGTCTGGAAATAGGGGGAAAGCAACTTTACAGTGGAGAAATCTGACAAATACTAGCTCAGCCCGGTGATCAAACATAACATCAACAGTCATAAATCATGTTGATAATATGTACTTTTGATATGAGGTGATAAAAATAACACTTTACTTCTGTTATCGTCCTCCTAATAACCATTACCTAATAATAATGACCACAGTCTTATCAGGAGAAAAACATCAGACAAATTCCAATATTGGGGCATCCTACAAAATATATGACCTGTACTCCGCAAAGCTGCCAAGGTGGTAAAAAACAAGAAAAGTCTGAAAAACTGTCATAGCCAAGAACAGCCTAGGAAACATGACAACCAGAAACTAAGGAAATCTGAATATACTGTGACCATTAGTTAATAATAATGTTTCAATACTGGTTTCCTCATTGTAATAAATGTACCATCCTAACATAAGGCATTAACAATAAGGGAAACTGGGTGAAAGTATATGGGAATTCTGAACTATCTACTTAATTTTTCTATAGATCAAAACTTTAAAAAATATAAAGTCTATTTTAAACAATAAGATTTGTATGGGCAAATTTGGATGGCTCTGTTTCTGGGTTCTCTATTCTGTTCCATTGGTCAATTTGGCTATCCTCTGCCAATAACACACTGTCTTGATTACTGTGTGGTATTGCCAGAGGAATAGCTGTCTAGGAGGCCTTAATAATTATGTGGCTTTTGCCGGTTGTAAATTGAGTTGTTTGTTTTCTTATTATTGAGTTCTGAGGAAGTGCCAGTGGACTAGAGAGAAGCCCTCGAGTACTAGCACTAGCTGCAAGGGCTCATTGTATCTTGGGTATCAACTGTTAGGTTTTACAGAAGGAATGGAGAATGTTTGTTAATTTAATAATTTGGTAAAGTGAAACTTGGCTATAAAAACTTCTATTCTTTTTAGTTCTAGGTTCCTTTCCAGGGTTGAAAGGACCCCCAACTGAATTAACATCAGTCACTAGGGAGAAGATGTGGGTCTACCATATAGTCCAGATTGGGGTTATCTGTTGGAGGTCAGGATACTGGACACTGGCTCTAAGGTCACCTAGATTATCCCTCCTGAACCATCCTTTTTTTTTTTTTTTTTTAATGAAGAGACTCTCTAAGCCCATGCTTTTAACCTGTTTCATACTCTAGTGAATTGCATAGTCTCTAGGTATAACTAAAGTATATTTTTACCCCCTCCTTTTTTTTAAAAATTAATTAATTAATTAATTTTATTGGCTGTGTTGGGTCTTTTTTGCTGGGCGCGGGCCTTCTTTTTTTAGTTGCAGTGAGTGGGGGCTACTCTTCGTTGTGGTGCACAGGCTCCCCATTGCCGTGGCTTCTCTTGTTGCAGAGCATGGGCTCTAGGCGCGTGGGCTTCAGTAATTGCAGCCCATGGGCTCAACAGTTGTGGCTCACGGGCTCTAAAGCGCAGGCTCAGGAGTTGTGGCACACGGGCTTAGTTGCTCTGCGGCATGTGGGATCTTCCTGGAGCAGGGATCGAACCTGTGTCCCCTGCATGGGCAGGCAGATTCTCAACCACTGCGCCACCTAGGAAGCCCGTACTCCCTCCTTTTTCACCAAAGTCTTTTTCAAACATTTTTGAATTTGGGTTGATGGGAAGGAACTGTATCTCCCCAACTAGTCTGCAACTGCCTGATGAAAGGATTCTGAACCTTTTTTCCTTTGGCAGTCTATGAAGCCTATGGATCTCTTCTTAGAATAGTGTTCTAAAATCTATTTCATAAAATGCATAAGATCACAAAGAAAACCAAGTATTGAAATATAGTTATCAAAATATTAAAACAGATGTGCAGTATATTTATATATGCTTCTTTATTAACAGGTTAAATATTAAGATCTAGTGACAAATTTAATTTGCCATCATAATTTCAAAGTAACAATGAACAAAATGATATTTCAAGATTTTTGTCATAGCCATAAAATTAATTGAAGATATCTGTGAATTGTATTGGTGACTAAGTCACTGGTGCTATGAAACTGCTCTGGAATATTGCATCCATTCATTATCGAAGAAAATGCTAGATTTTCAGTTACAGGTTAGTGAAAATAAAGATGCAATTTTTTTTCTTCCTCTGAGTTCCTGGCTTAATGGAATCCCATTTCTGTTCTGTGAGATTCTTCACCCTTTTCACATTTTACTTTGTCTCATCTACTACCATTTTCTGTTCATTTTTATTAACCCCTCTGGGACGAGTTTCAGAAGGAGATTGAAGGGAGTGAGGAATATAGATGAGTACAGATTTACTCCTGGAACGGATACCTGCCCCCGCCCCCACAGGCCTAGCCCGCTGTTGCAAGCAACTCCTCAACCATAAATATCAGCCCTAGTCACAGAAGGCTTGGACTCTGTGTTGGTTTCTCTCTGTATGCTTTGTTGACTTATCCACAAGACCATAGCAAATTGTTCTCTCCTTATCCTCCTGAAACTTGTCACGTTGGAAAAGTGTTTTGCTCCAGACACCCTGAATCTGGGCAGGCCCTTTGAAATGTGTGAGAATGTGTTTTTCACTTTCAACCTCTATAGATCCTAGAAGGCAAAATAGAACCACACATTTAAATACCACAATAAAGCAGAATATTGAAGACTTTGCTATGGAAAATGAACCCTCAAGGATATAAGTAATATACTGCCAGTACTGTGAAGTTAAACAATGAAGGCAATTATTTTATTAAAGTGGGGACAACTGTTTAGCCTCTGCAACATTCTTCTCTCTTCAGTTGCAGTGCCTGGAGACTGGCAGTACAGTGGGACTCTCAGTGGTGAGAACGAGATGTATTTTCTGCCTTTGGTGACACTGCTGTTTTTACAGTGCTTTGCTTGCTGTGGGACTCTTGTTGATTTCTGCCCTAGAGGTCAAGGGCCGACATGTTCCAGCTCTCTTGACGAGTTCCCAGGGGACTGGGAGTGGACTGGATTCTGGCCAGGGCCATTTATTCTGGAAGAAATTAGAAACCAGCGGGATATGGCTCTGCTTATTCAGAAGGAGTAAGAAATAACCTAGTATGTGACAAGGGCAAGGAAGTTTATCTCCATCTAAACAAACTTTTATTTTTATAGGTCTGTAGGGGTGACAAGAATGAAGACCAGGAGAGAAGATATGGCTGGTAGTAAAACGAGAGTGGAGGGAGAGCGAGAGGGAGAGAGGGAGACAGAGATATACATAGAGAGAGAGACTGATAAGGCAAGTTTCTATCTAGTAAAGTTTGTTTTCATGTAGATTTAGGATTCTTCCTCCTTATTCTCACTCACAGTTTTTTTTTTAATTAAGAGATATTAGAATATATAAAGCATACAGAAGAGTAGAGTTAATTACATAATAAACATCCATGTAGTCACCACCCAGATGGGACAAGTGTTACAGATACTTGAATGGAGACGGAAGCTCTGATGAGCCAATGAAGATGCCCAAAGAGAAAGGGTCCCAGTTAAACATCTTCCTGGCTCAGAAAGTGTGAAGCCACCAAGCCTGCTAAGAACTGTTCCATCCCCTTCCTCTCCTTGCTGCCAAGGCCCTACCATTCGGGAGGAGAGCAAAACAGCAGGTGTTTAGTGGGTGAGGAAGACACGTAAGGAGAGTGGAGAGCAGAAGACCCTATTCCCCTTTCCTACAGCACTCTGCCAGCCTAGGGGGCTGGTGGAAGGGAGAAGGTTTACCACTAGGTGCATTTGTAAGTTTTGATTATTTCAGGGGATTGTGCATTCTGATTGCTAAACTGAGATTGTGTTTGTAACTTAAGATGACTGTGGGATTGTTCACTATTTAAGAGGGAACAGAAAAGCCATAGGACTCACAGAGTTTTTGTTCCGGAACAGGGAAGGTGACTTCCACTGAAAAAATGTGTAAAAGAAAAAGAGGGAGACAAAGCCAAGTTGAATTTCATTGCCAGGTGTCATGCTTGCTCCACATACCACATGGAAAACATTTCTCCAAATCTAAGATGCCATCGATACTAAGGCAAATTGTAATTTTGTTTTATTTATTAATTAATTAATTTATTATTTATTATTTTATTTTTTTCTTTGGATCCTTATTGGAGTATAATAGCTTTACACTCTTGTGCCAGTTTCCGCTGTACAACAGAGCAAATCAGCTGTATTTATACATATATCCCCATATCCCCTCCCTCTTGAGCCTCTTTCCTACCCTCCCTATCCCACCCCACTAGGTTATCACCAATCATTGATTTGATCTCCCTGTGTTAGGCAGTTGCTTCCCACCAGCTATCTGTTTTACACTTGGTAGTGTATAAATGTCAATAATACTCTTTCATTTTGTCTCAGCTTCTCCTTCTCCATCTCCCCATGTCCTCAAGTCTGTTCTCTACATCTGTGTCTTTATTCTTCCTGTGCCACTGGGTTCATCAGTACCATTTTTTTAGATTCCACATATATGTGTTAGCATTTGGTATTTGTTTTTCTCTTTCTGGCTTACTTCACTTTGTATGACAAACTCTAGGTCCATCCACTTCACTACAAATAACTCAATTTCAGTCCTTTTTACGGCTGAGTAATATTCCAATGTATATATGTGCCACATCTTTATCCATTCATCTGTTGATGGACATTAGGTTGCTTCCATGTCCTGGCTATTGTAAATAGTGCTGCAGTGAACATTGTGGTACATGTATCTTTTTGGATTATGGTTTTCTGCAGGTATATGCCCAGTAGTGGGATTGCTGGGTCATATGGTAGTTCTATTTTTAGATTTTTGAGTAACCTCCCTACTGTTTTCCGTAGTGGCTGTGTCACTTTACAGTCCCACCAACAGTGTGCAGGAGGAGCAAACTATAATTTTAGATGCTGCTAAGAATCTAAAAAAAAAAAATTGCTATCCATGATACATCAAAATTAAGGCAAAAATCAATGATGAACAAAATACCAAGTTTTAAATAGACAGGATCAGGAATACTGATTTTCCCTTCTGCCTCAGGCTTCAATATGTCTTGGTATAGCACTGTCACTGACCTTTATCTAAAAACGTGATATTTTGTTCATTCTTTTTTGGAATTAATTTTTTTTTTGAAAATAATTCATTAAAATGTATTTATCTTGATTTTTTTTTTTGGCCAAGCTGTGTAGCTTGCAGGATCTTAGTTCCCTGACCAGGGATGGAACCTGTGCCTCCTGCAGTGGAAGCATGGAATTTTAACCACTGGACCACCAGGGAAGTCCCTATCTTGATTTTTGAGGTTTTTTGGCACTCAATTAAAATTTCATCTGAGACAAGTTTCTCACTCATCTTACAAGCTTCACTCAGTTCCTCTGGGAGGTAGAGATGGAGGTAGAAAACAAAGAAGAAGAAAGGAAGAAAGAAAAAAAGAAAAAAAACAATGAAAGATCTTTTTGCTTATTTTCTTGCCCATGTAATTACAAATGGGAGAAATAGTTTCATAATTTTCTCAGACAGAGATCTCATCAAAATTCTGGCTGGAAAATATCAGAGTTGGTCTAACTGATAGTCCCAGATAACACTGAGGCGAGGAGCTCTAATCTTTTTTGAGAAGACTCCAATTTACTGCCTGGATGACAGAAGTCCACAATAACCCACTAAATTGGTGCTTTCACTGTTGCTGCTATTAAAGTAGGAAGCAAAATTCTTGTTGTGTTTATTTCCTCATTCCTGCTATTTAAGGAAATTCCCTCTAGTTCCAATGAAAGTGTAAAAGGAGATTTATGACCCTTGCCTGTAATGATAACACCTAGTTTACAGCTCTCTACCATTTCCATCGTCTCACTTAATTCCCATAATATTTCTCATTCAATTCTCAAAACTACCGCAGGGGGTAGGCAGGGAAGGTATTGCCCTATTTTGTGGACAAGGTATCAGTCTCGTTTTTCAGGTGAGGCTGACCTAAATCACATGATGAACTGCTACCAAATGGGAACCAGAACCCTGATCTTTCTACTTCAAGGACAGTCCCTTTCCTTTAGTGTCATATGCCACTGAAGACATGCAGAAAGACACTCTTAAGTGGCCGTGTTTGAGGGATTGCAGCTATAATCTGAGCTGGTTAGCAGCTGATCTCCCTGAGGCTATATCCAGTCTCCTAATGCTGTTTCATATTAAACAGGTTTGAGAGTGAGTCATTTGGCTGGCACAAACCAGCAAAGTGATTGCTTCAGCCCTGCTTGGAAACTCTAAGTCCTCCCTTTGCCTGGGGGAAGCAAACTCAATGCAAACCACAGCTATAATATTGCAGCTGCTCTGGGGCTGACTTTGTGTTTCACTTATATAATTTCAGGCTTCATTGAGCATTCACGAATTTTCCCCTTCCACGCTTATGTGATTTCGTACAGTGTTCTCTGATGCTAACACCCCGGTCTACACACGTTTTCCTTTGTTTAGGTGGTAGTGGAGTAGAAAGGAAGACATGCCCTATCCACAGAGCTCTTAGTCAGAAAAGGAAAGGAAGCCCTCAGTTAGCCCAAGTGGGCTGCTTGCTGCCTGACACCCAGGTGAGTCTTAGAGGTGATGGAATTTTGATCAGTTCGAGAAGGGAATTTGGATCTCCTGCTTCTTCTTGTCCAGGACTGAGGCATAGGTTGTTCTTGGTAATCGATTCGGGAGCTTAAAAAATACCCCCTCCTAAGCTCCATTGACCTTACTGCTGAGAAAGCATGTATCTGTCTTGAGCTAGAGGTAAACTAGGTGACCTCTCCCTCAGTTGCCACCCCTATGCCCTACAGAGAGGTGTGACACACCACTTGGCAGTGTTTTATTGCATTATTTTATGTTAAATGACTGTTTTCCCTATTGGACTCTGAGCATCTAGAGGGCAGGGACCATGTTTTATACTGTAATCCCCTGAGAGCTGGGCCACCTTGCAGCCAGTTTTATCATTGTGTGGCATCTGAGAGTAAAACACAATTCCAACTGTAAAGAAGTTCATAAAGTCTCCAAGAGACCGTGGGCAGAAATTACAATCTCTCACACAGATGTAGAAAACAAACATAAGGACACCAAGTTGGGGGGGGGGGGTTGGGGGGGATGAATTGGGAGATTGGGATTACCATATATACATTACTAATAAGAAAAAAATCAAATTATACGCTTTAAAGATATGCAGTTCATTGCATGTCAATTGTATCTCAATAAAAGTTCTTAAAAAGAAAACAAAAAGAAACTACAATCTCTCTCTCTTTCTCTGTCTCTCTCTCTCTCTCACACACACACACACACCCCCGTGCTATTCTGGCCTTCACAGGTGTATCTCCCCAGGTCTGTTCACTGATGCACCTGCTCCCAATTTTGTCACCACCTCAACTCCAGCCTCATTCAGTTCTTTCTCTCATTCTGTCTCCCTCTCTCCTCCTCCCCTTCCCTCTCCCTCCCTCCTTTCTTCCACTCTCCCGAACTCTGCTCTGTTCTCCTCCAGTCATCTCTAGCTCAATTCTTTATTATATGGTCTCCCCTGAGTTCTTTCAGTCTTCTTTCTCACCCATTCTCCTGACCAGCAGAGCACAGCACAGATCCAGAAGTGGAGTATGTGAGCAGAAACCTCCGTAAAATGGCTGGGAGTGTTGACAGAAGGGGAGGAGGAGGCTGTGAATACAAGTACGTTAACATGCTTGTCCTGTCATATTTGTCTTTGTTCCCTCAGCACTAAGCTCTGCATTTAGCACATATTAGGTTTTCAGTAAATGATCCATGAATGAATGAGGGATTATTACCATCAAAGCTGCTCATGAGTGCCACCCCTTTTAAGGAGAGATGGAGAGATCAGTAGTTTTTGTTCCATAAATCAGTGGGGTTTGGCTATAAATCAGAGATGCCAGGCTCCCTGTAGCCATCCTCCATCAGCAGGGGGCTAATTCCTCCCAAGCCGTCTTGTGACTGGGTGCCCAGGTCACTGGTTTCCTGAATGGTGCGTGGGGGTAGAAAGCCTTATCCCAATGTGCCTGCTAGGTGTCCTGGGCCTGTTTCACACAGTGATCCTGCCCAGCCTGTTTCCTGAGACCCGGCCCATGTTCCTATCTCTCCTGTGCCTCCGTGAACAGAATGCGTCAATGAACCTCTTCTACCCGGTGCCCCTCACTCTTTTGACCCAGTGCTTTGAGTGGGCTCTTCCTGTGGCCTCTCAACCCCTGGCCTGTAACTGGGCTGAGCCTGTTGCATCAGGCTCAGATTTTTGTCTTTTATTTTTGATCTCTGCTGGGCCCATCTCTACTTCCATCTCTGGCTTTTTTGCCTTACAATTTCTTTTCCTTTCTACAATCTCCTGGCAACCATTTTCCTAACCCTTTGCTGGATACAAATGTTGACAGTCGTCTTCTTACAAGATTTTGGGTCTCAACTCTAGAGAGCCATGGCTCGAAGTGGAGAAGGAAGAAGAAAACAGTGCCTGCCATCTGAATAGCAAGGCCTACCTGTTATGGCCAAGGCTTCCTGCAGAGACTTGATTTGAAGGTTAGTATTCATACATTTTGGCAAGAATATTGGATATAAGTGACTTTTTATAGTTTGACATTAAGAAGTATTTCTACATTATGATAAAAGAAGAAAAGTGATATAAGATGAATGGAGAGTTAGGTTGAAAAGGAGATAATTCCCTGAAGACATTATAACAATTCTTTAAAAAGATAAGGCACCAGGATAGTGCTGAGAGGAGAAACATTTGTTGGATAATAAAATTTTAATTTGTTCCTGGATAGACTCCTCTAAGTTGTATTGCTCCAACACTGCTCAAAATCCCACTGGGAGGTGAATTGGCTCTATTTAAATCCAAGTAGAGTTTACCTATAGGCATCTGATGTGCTTTTGTTCAGATTTACTAGTCATTAAATATTAGCCAGAGCCCTGTGGAAAAGCTTAAGATTACCTGGATAATGTCAATACTAGTACAAATGTTCTTTTATTAATATTTATTTTACATAGAACACTGTTCATCGTTTTTAGAGTTTCATTTATAAATAAGCTTGCCTGTTCTCAGGGGTCTCTAGCTCTGAATGGATTGATAAAATATAGTGGTAAAATACTGGTTTAACGGACAGCACATGGGGCCCACATACGTGAGATGGTGAAAGCAGATGGGAGAGAGATTAGAATAAAATAGAGGAGCCCGTGGGTTAGCCCGCGAAAGGAGGTCAAAGAGTAGTTGTTTTTGTTTGTTGTTCGTAAAAGAGAGAACTGAAAAATGGACTGGCACGGTGGGATATTAGAGTTTTCAGTTGGCAGAGTTGAAATAGCTCTGGGTAATGATTATGATCAGGGTGAAGCCACAGGTGCGACTGGTGAAGAGGCGAGCAGGTGAAAGTCACCTGTAACCTTGGCAAGACTCGGGGCAGAGAGTTAGACTGAGGTCCAGCGAATGTGGAGGGAGTGACCAAGGGGAGGGTGGATAACAGTGATGGTCACAGCAAAGGGTGGAGCGTTTTTCTAACTGAGTGAAGAACAGTGTTTGGATATGGCCATAGGGGGCCAGAAGAATAAATACGTTCCTTCTCCCAAATAGGCATGGGGTGTGTGAAGAATGGAAGAATAAACACCCTCACTCCCGGGGGGCTGTGGGAGAGGCAGTATCCTTCAACACGTGCTGTGTTTCAGTTAAGGCAGGAGGGCAAAGGAGCCCAAAGAAAGACACTGTAGAGAAGGGAGTTTGTCAGCGAATGAGGGCTCCAGAGGGCCCGCAGAAAGGGTTGGGAAAGTGGTGGGTTGTGGGGGAGGGCAAAGTGAGAGGATGAGCCAGGGGAGGATGGAGCTGATAATAACAGAAAAAGACGGGCCGTCAGAGGGGCTAGTATTGAGGGTGGAAGCAAAGTTTGCCAGCAGTGGAGAGATGGGGAAACCAGAATTCACTAGCCTGGAGGGTCTGTTTGGGCCTCTGGCATAAGGGGTTTCTAAGCCCGTGCAGAGAGGGTTCCGGCTGAGGTGAAGCTAGGTGCTACCCACACTCACAGTCTTGTCGGCAGCAAGAGGCCTCTGCCCAGGGCACCAAAGGTTGCAACATGGCTGTACGGTTGTGTGCATTTCAGCATGAACAAGCCTCAGCTAAGGAGGGTGGAATTGTTAGACCTGAATCAAAGGAATAGAATTATACACTCTCCCAAGCCTTTGGAGTGCATCTAATCATGGGTCCTGACAAAGTAGCCAAGCCTCTCCTCATGTTGGTGACACACCCTCATCCCTGGTGTCCCCTTGAAAGCCTTGGGCCTCAGCCACAGAGCCCTCAAGTTTGGGAGAGGAAAGAAACCAGCACCTAAACTCCTGGGCCAACCCAAGCGGACCAGGTGACCAGAAAATAAAGCTGCTTCCAAGAGTCTTTGTAATGATGGCAGTGGGTCTCCCCAGTACTGCTTCCCTTTGCTAGGGTGACCACACCTCACCCAACCCTGTCTGCGTAGGGGGCCAGGTGCTGGGGATTTAGGTATGAAGCTGGGAATTTGATCCAAGAGGGAAAAACTGTAAATTTGGGTTTTGGGAAAAATTGATATTAAGTTAAAACAGGAAAAGCAGCAAGATATATGCAGTGCTGAGCTGGTGAGTGGCTGATCTAATCTTTATGTAACTCAGATGTCAGCTGTAGTCACTCTGCCCCTTAGTATCTGTTAGGATTGGCTCAAGTCCAGCCTGGGGAAGTTCATCGCCCTCCTCGGGTTTCGGCACAGCCCCTCTAGCTGTGATTCCCAACTCTGGCTGAGTTCTTCTCCCCCGCCAAGTGGACCTAGTCATGGGTCTAGCTCCTTCTCCTTGGTTTCCTCCTAAAGCACCACTCGTAGAAGTTTGCAGCACATTGGAGAACTTCTGGTGGCCTCCAGATCAGCACTAGACAGTGAGAGACACAGAGTTAACATCGGATAGGCCTGTTGAAAAATCCCCTTTGCCATTTCTCCCAACTCCCAGATTCCAGACTCCCACCATGTTGCTTAAGTCTTTTTCTCCTCTCCCCTCTCTTCCAACCCCTTCCCCTTTCACTCTCTCCCACTCCAAGCCCCTTTTCAGTTTTTTTTTTTTTTTTTTTTTTTTTTAAGCAGAGACGTTTATCTGCTTCCATGTTAACTTCTGCCAGCTCCTGTCCCAGGGCTCACCCTTTACCACCACCTGGCTTTTTAAGGTATTTTCCTAAACAAGATAGTTGCTTCTCTAAGAGGAATTCTGGAGCAAGCTGGCTAAAAGATTTTCCTTACTTCTCTATTTTTATTGCCCCTATTGAAAGGCAGCTGGCTCCCAGAGTCTGCACTGGGGCTTAACCTACAGGTACATTTTAAGTGGTTCCTGATATGATGGGCAGAGGAGGGGTACTTAGACAGTGCTGGGCTCTTCCCATGACCTTCTCAACCAGGGCTTGGTTCTCACACGTTCTCAACTTTGTGGCCCCCTGAGCGATTTCTCTCATGGGAACTTCCAGACCACCTGTGTGCTTGCTCTTGGAAAATGCATCAGCTTGTCTTTTATTCACTCTCAGGTAACAGACTGGTTCTGCCTCAGTTCTCTCTCTGTCTCTGAACTCCTAGCGCAAAGATATCTTCCTCCTTTCTCTCCAGGAGGACAGACACAAAGCAACTCTTTGTTTAGGCTTGAAAACTCAGTGTCTCTTTTCACCTAATTGGAAGGAAGTATTTTTCCATTCACTTCATTTTCTCATTGGAAATTTTGCTACCTGGAGCTGAGGAGCTTAGTACGCACACAAAGTTGTTCATTAATTAACAGCCTTCAGGCCAGGTTGTCCTTATCAGGACTTAATATCTAACTCAGCACTGGCTAAACCAGAAAGAGTGCTGGAGATTGCTGGTAGCTACTGCTATGCTGGGAAAGGACTCTGAGGTGGTAGCAACTCTCTTTTCTGGGCTGGAAGCTATTCCAAAGATAAAGACCCTCCAAGGACTGTAAGCTGAAATGTTTGGGGATCCTTGAAAGAGATCAGAGATGGCCACTATGCTGCCAGTTTCCTGTAGTGATGAAGTAAGACAAATAAGTATCTAAGAGACAGAAAATAGTCAAAAGAGGTTTTTAAAAATCATTTTTCCACCAAGTCCTTTTTATTTTCTACTCAAGAAAGCACTAAGTAATTGCTAGCTATGGCTTCACTGGTTTCTCCATCCTCTGCTGTCTGGTTGTGATAGGCAGAATTTTGGCCCCAAGGTTTTTGCTCCCTGACATTATTCCTGTGGTATATTATTGGCCAAAGAGACTTTGCAGATGTAATTAAGGTTACTAATCAATTGACCTTAAAATAGGGATATTATCTGAGTGGGTTCAGTGTACTTATGTAAGCCCTTAAAAGCTGAAGGCAGAAGGGCAAGGCAGAGAGATTCCAAGCATGAGAAGGATTCAATGTGCTGGTGCTGGCTCTGAGATAGAGGGGCCATGTGCGTAGACCAGGGAGAGGCCTTTCAGAGCTAAGTGCAGCTGACACTCAGCAGAGAAACAGACCTTAGTCCTGCAACAGCAAGGGACTGAATTCTGCCAACAAGCCGAATGAGCTTGGAAGTGGATTCTTCCCCAGAGCCTCCAGAAAGGAATACAGCCTGGCTGACACCTTCACTTGAGCCTTGTGAGACCCTAAGCAGAGAACTCGGTTGACTTATGCGATATGCAGGCTTCTGACCCACAGAAACTGTGAGACAAATATGTGTTATGTGTTGGTTTAACCTTCAAAGTTTGTGGAAATTTGTTGCAGAAATGGACAATGGTTACATGGGGTTTCTGTTTTTTTGTTCAAAAGTTGTGAGCGGTGGAGACTAATTTCTTAGGAGGAGCTGACTAAGCAAGGGTCCTCATGGCAAGGTTCTGTGGGCAGACTTGGTCACGATGCTCAAAGGGGCGAGGTAGCTTGGCCTCTTGTTTTATAATCTAGATCTGTGCAGTCCAATATGGTATCACTAGCCATAGATGCCTTAAACTAAAATTTAAAAGAATTGAAATTAAATAAAATTTAAAATTCAGTTCCTCAATTGTATTAGCTATGTTTTAAATGTTGGATACCCCTATGTGGCTAATGGCTGCCAAACTGGAAGGTACAAATACAGAATATTTCTTTTATTGCAGACAGTTCTGTTGGACTGTTCTGGTCTAGATGATTAACAGGAATGACATCCAACTGCAACTGTTCTTTTTCTCATTTGGGGCACTGGGAAGGATTCCTCTACTCTCTCGTAGAATTATTTCAAAGCAGATGCCTGCAGATTTCTCCCAACTGCAGCAAGAAATGGATGAAGTTTGTGAAAACTTTCACGTCTCTACTTTCTTTCCTTATCACTTACATAAATTATTTCCTGAAGATAAAAAGCCCTGGACTTGCAGTACAACACTTTAAGGATACCAGCGACAGGGTATCAGGCCTCATTTTTTTCTGGATGAAGGAAGGGTTACCATGTGACAGATGGCCAGAAAGTCCTTGGCTTTGACTATAGTATTTTCTAAGGGTCTCCTGTACAGTAAGACAAAGATAGCTGCTAGGGAAGGCCAGTAAGGTCACCCCATAAAACAAACTTCAGAAGTCTATAGCGGTTAGACTGGCCTCCTTATGTTGGTTTCCAATGCCCAAAAGTGACACTAAAGAGGAAGAAGAGGCTTATTCTCTCAGAAGACTGAAGCATCTTCTGCCTCAGGCTCAAACAACAAAAGTTGAGACATAAGACTTTGTGGCCAGACTCCCTTGTAACTGGTGGTTGTGGACTAAATCTTGCAGTCAGAGATGTTTGGTACAGGCCAAGGGAAAGAATCTGGGTTTGGGCTTAGAACACTGAATTTGAATCCTGAATCCATGTTGCTTGTTATCCTGAGCTAGTTAACAAACCTTTGTGAGCCTCACTTTTTTTAATCTGGGACACAGGTGAAACAATTGGAGGATAACAACCTCTGATTCTTGGGGTGGTTGTAGGGCTATTGTGAGAATTAAAGGAGAGAACTGCATAGACTGTATGGGACATAGGGGTTGCTCAGGGCATATAGCCAATGTGTTACTCACACATGTGTCAGCCCCAGGTTACATCAGGAAAAACCTTTCATCCAGTACCGTGGCCAGTTACATATGTGGTCTTGTCTCCATTCCCACCTCAATCACTGCTTCTACGGCCAGAGCCACACGAGGCAATTCAACAATTGTACTCCCCACCAAAAACCGTACAATTTCAAACACCCCACTCATTCACCTCTACCTAATACACTCCTCTGAACATCTGATTCCCTATAGTCCTCTCATATTACTAATACCTCTGGTCCATTATTCCACTGGAAATATAGAAGCGGCCAGAAAAGAACTTCCAAAACCTCCCACCACCACAACCAACCACCTTCGGGCATCTGTGCACATAGACTCTGTCTTTCCTCCCGCCATGATGGGTGAACTGTGTGTGCTTCTAAGTCTGCCTCACTACCTCTGCACTAGATCCAGCCCCTCTTCCCTGCTCTAGAATTTCACTCCTGCAATTATCCTTCTCTCCTGCATCTTTATATTTTTTCTTTTTCACTGGATCATTTCCATTGCATCAAATATACCTTAATAGTTCTCATATAAAAAATCCTTCCTAAGCAACCTAAATGCCCATCAACAGATGAATGGATAAAGAAGATATGGTATATACTCATATGTATAATGGAATATTACTGAGCATAAAAAGAAGGAAATAATGTTATTTGCAGCAACATGGATGGACCTAGAGGTTATCATACTGAGTGAAGTAAGTCAGAGAAAGACAAATGTCGTATGATATTGCTTAGATGTGGAATCTGAAAATAAAAGATACAAGTGAACTTATTTACAAAACAGAGACTCACAGACATAGAAAACAAATTTATGGTTACCAAAAGGGGTGGGAGGGGGAGGAATAACTTAGGAGGTTGGGATTAACACACCACTATGTATAAAATAGATAACCAACAAGGACCTACTGTATAGTGCAGGGAACTATACTCAAAATTTTGTAATAACCTATAAGGGAAAAGAATCTGAAAAAGAATATATCTATATCTATATCTATCTATCTTTCTATCTATCTATCTATCTATCTATCTATCTATCTATCTATCTATCTATCATCTATCACCGAATTACTGTGCTGCACATCTGAAACTAACACAAAATTGTGAATCAACTATACTCCAAAAAAAAAAAAAAAAGTCCTTCCTAGATCCCTCTTCTTCTTCAGCTGCTACCTCTTTTCTCTGCTGGCTTTATAGTGTCCTTCACTGGTGTTTTCTCAACCCCCTGAATTCCAAATGTCAGAGTGTCACAGGGTTTGGTCCTCAGAACTCCACTCTTCTCTGCCTACTCTCATTCCCAGGGGGATGGACACAGTTCCATGACTTTAAACACCTTCCATGTGCTGCCACATTTGGTCTATTCTGACCCATTAATTTGAATCAATACATGCTTCTCTTTACTCTTTAGACTCATATAGTTAGATTTCAATATGTGGAATTAATATAATTGGGTAGAAACCTAGTTATCATTGTCAGAGATTTATAGAGTTCTTTACTTCCAAGCCCTTTTCTTCAATGCCAAGGGCAGCAATAATGCCTACAGGGGCCAGGACAAGGGTGAGGCCAGTGAAGAGCCTAGGGTGCAACATTTAAGGAATTGCTCCCTCTCAGGGCCATGCGAGTGCAGTTGAGCACCTGGGAATGAGGGCCTCCTGAGACATTGTGCTCTGGGCACCTCCATTGCCTCACTCCAGTCCTGGCCTTGCTGCCTACAGAGAAGCATTTTGGTTTATTAACCAGGCAGCTGTAGCATCAAGGGCAAGACCAGTTCCCCACTGTTTGGCCATGAGTGTGCAACAGAAAGCTGCTCTCAGAGAAAGCAAATGACATGGAGAGGAGCCATGTTCTGGAAGCTCTGCCAACTTAGAAATTAAAACCAGTGGGAAAATGGTGATGAACATTACGGAGTTTTGCTTTGTAATCAACTCAACAAGCCACTGGCATCCTGTTCGTTGAGGGTTACCTGGATCCAGTCATTCTGTCTGTAGCATTTCTATTGAATATCTAGTTTGCAATTTCTCAGATATGGCATTTAAAAAAATGTTTATTCGGGCTTCCTAGGTGGCGCAGTGGTTAAGAATCCGCCTGCCAATGCAGAGGTCACGGGTTTGATCCCAGCTCCAGGGAGATCCCACATGCCACGGAGCAACTAAGCCCGTGTGCCAAAAAAAAAAAAAAAAAAAAGTTTATTCTCTACTATCTTCTTTGCCTTCTTTTTACGTTACAGAAATTGACAGAAAAAATAATGGCTGCAGTGTAAATACTTTGGACTGTCAGACAAGGGCTTATTTTTAAGGTTGGGTTAACAAATTCCATTTTCAAAACAAGCCCAAACTGACTGAGTGATTCCAAATTAGCTCCTTAGTTTTTACCCTTAGCCACTGATAATGCCACTATTAATTTCAATTATTTAGAGGCAACATTAACATGTGTGAAACAAGAACAGCGATAAAGACAGAAAGGAATAAATTACACGCTGCAAGACAGAATGACATTTTGACTGGCACAGAGATTTTTCTTCCTTCACACACTTTGTGCTTTGACATTTCACTTGGCACAAGCATTTCACAAATTCTTGACCTAATCTGATGTACTGTTGTTTAGCAATTGCTGACATGACATGTTTTAACCTCAAGCTCACTGGATTCTAAATGTTACCTTTTCCTGTCAATCAGGGTTGGATGACCTTCAAAAAACAGTCCAGGCAAAAGTCTATGTACCTAGGAGGTTAAGTGTATTTCCTCAGAATGGAGAAAGAGTAGCTTGAAGTAGGATTTGGGGGAAAGGCAGGAAAGGAGGTGTCATTCAGGCAATTTGGGGTGAAAAGAGGCAGAAGACAAATCCCTAGGGAACCTTAACGTCTTGAGAGAGACAACAACCCCAAATATAAAATACCTAGGAATAAACCTAATAAGAAATAGGTGGGCGTACGTATGACAAAAATATAAAACTTAGGGATAGAAGAGATTTAAATAATAAAGAAATGCATTCTCTTCCAACAAAGGAAAACTGTGTTGTATAAAAATGTCACTTCCCAAATTACCTTTTAAGCATCACTTTACTGCCTCTAAGCCTCACTACCTTTGGATACTAGAAAGAGGTCACATTCTTATTATTACTCAGATTTTGCTAGCTCATTAGCTACTATTGACATCTTCTGCCTCCCAGGTGTTTACTGAAAAATAAACCAACTTACAATGTTTACCTTGATCTCCTTTTTAAAGGACTTTATCATTTAGAAATGCTTTCAGCTGCAAGTAATAAAACAACACCAACAGTGGTTTAAATAATAAAGATTTTCATCATCTCCATCATTAGAGGTAGGCAGTTTCAGGTGTGATGCACTGGCTTACTCAACAAAAGCATCATGGACATAGGCTTTTTCTGTGTTTCCCCTCTTGCCAACCTGGGAAAATTGCTTTTATTGGAAGAACCACAGCTCCAAGGATAATATCCTCACATAACTGTGTTCAAGGCAGGAAGAAGGGGCAGGGGCAAAGGAATTTTTTTTTTGCAAGGCTGTGTCTGTTTATCAGACAAGACAAAATTTTCTAGAACCACTCCCAGCAGAATTCCCCTTGCATCTCATTGCCTAAAGCTGAGTCATATTGCCTGCCAATACAGACCAATCACTGGCCAAGGGGAGACTGTAATTGCCACGATGGGCTTTGACCAAACATGATTCATTCACGGGTACTGGGAACATGGCTGCTGGAACCAAACTGTGGTTCCGTTAGCTATGAAGAAGGGGATGTGGCTGCTGGGTAGGCAGCCAACAGCATTTGTCCAAAGAGGCAATACCCACAGGCATTTAGAGAGGCCCCTCAGAAGAGCACTGTTCTGTTGGCTTCTCCAGACTCTTCTTCTTTTTACATTTTTTTTAAAAATAAAAAAAAAATTATTGGCTGCCTTGGGTCTTTGTTGCTGCACATGGGCTTTCTCTAGTTGTGGCAAGTGGGGGATACTCTTTGTTGTGGTGCACAGGCTTCTCAGTGCAGTGGCTTCTCTTGTTGCGGAGCTTGGGCTCTAGGCGCATGGGCTTCAGTAGTTGTGGCACAGGGGCTCAATAGTTGTGGCTCATGGGCTTTGGAGCACAGGTTCAATAGCTGTGGCACACGGGCTTTGTTGCTCCATGGCATGTGGGATCTTCCTGGAGCAGGGATTGAACATATGTCCCCTCATTGACAGGCAGATTCTTAACCACTGAGCCACCTAGGAAGTCCCTCCAGACTCTTCTTTGATCTACAAGCCACACTCTCCCAAGTGGTTGCTCCCAGTTGAAGTGTCCAGGCTGCATGGCTGCCTGTGGCAAGGAGGGGCAGAGTGGCCTTCTCAGCACTGTGTTGCCTGGACCCCACGGCAGCCCTCCGGAGACCAGCTCCTGCATCTCCTGCCTCTGGTCCCCCTTCTGTGGTGACTCGTGGCAGTCCCTGCAGGTAGGCTCACCCAATATGCTTTCTCATCTCCCTTCTCCCACCTCCATTCTAGAGGCTGGAAACTAAACATCATTTTGTAGCCTCCTTTTCAGGGGAGAGTAGTCACGTGTGTGACAGTTTTGGGTAATGCTATGTAAGCAGACATTTGCTGGGGGTTTCTGGAAAAACCTTTGCTTTCCTGATAAAGGCCTTGGCTTCACCTTGGATCATAGGGTCACTTAAGTTTAACATGACCTCAGTCAATGTATTAATGGGATTTTTAGTAGTGGGGTGAAATGACAGCAAAATTATTCTTAAGTTTACCTGAAAGAAGACACAAGTGATAATAGCTAGAATATGAGCTTTTTGAGGGCAGGGATTATACAAAAGTAATTTCCTTATTGTTTCTTCCAATGCTTTTATGATTTGAAAAGCCTTCCTAATTCTGATAACCATGAAATATTTATCTTATTTTTTTCTGGCTTCATTTTTTATATTAAAAAAATTATGTATCAAAAATCACCATAAACGGGACTTCCCTGCTGGTCCAGTGGTAAAGAATCCGCCTTCCAAAGTAGGGGATGAGGGTTCAATCTCTGGTCAGGGAACTAAGATCCCACATGCCGCAACTACAGAGCTCATGCGGCTCAGAGAGCCCACGTGCCCTGAGCCTGTGCACCACAACTAGAGAAGAGAAAACCCGCATGCCACTAGCGAGAAGACTGCAAGCCATAACAAAAGATCCTGCATGCCTCAATGAAGGTCCTGTGTGCCACAACTAAGACCTAACGCAGCCCCCCACCCCCCAAATATATATATGTGTGTGTGTGTATATATATATATATATATATATATATAGTCACCATAAACAAATCTGGAAAAAGTCTCCCTGTCTCAGCATAGTGACACAGGAGCATGATATCGGGGGGGGGGGGGGGTGGGGTGGGGGGTGGTGAGAGCTAGCGTTACTGGAGTCTGGGGGGGGGGTCTCCTTTATACCACAGGTGGGTGGTATTATCATCTCCCAATACTACTGTTGTTATTTATCTCCATTTTGTCAACAAGGAAATTAAGAAGTTAGGTAACTTGCCCAAGATCAAGTGGGAGGGACTGAAATCCAAATCCAGGTGTTGCTAATGATAAAAAGCCAAAGTCTGTGCTCTCTCTACTACACCTCATTGCCAATGAAATCTTAACTGAGAGAAGTTAACTTTCCACTGAACTAGAAATACAGGAGTGGGGCAGAAGAGGGTGGTTTGAGGGATACGGAGAACAGGAGGGTTATATATTAACGGGGAAAGATGAAAATGAAAGTTATCTGCACACATAGTCCAAATTGGGTCTAGGATCATTGGAAACAGGCAAGTAGGAAGGATGAACCCCAAATCTGTGTGGCTTGTGACCTGGATTGAATTCTTAGTCACACATAGCCAAGGTAAGGTATGGTGGAAAGTCCAGACCTTTTATATCCAACAGATCTTTGTTGATCCCCTTTCATCACTTACAAACCACAGGTCAAAATGAGGATAAAACTGAATCCTTAAGTAATCCAACCACAGCCTCCATCACATTGCAATTTTCTCTGCTCCGAGGATACTTGGACTGGGGCTCTTGCTCCAGTGTTCTGATTCCTGCTAGATTTCACTCCCAGACACCAGGGGTATATCCCAGAGCTACATTTAAAGCTGTAGGTATGGCAGCTTTTGTTGCCAACAAGAACCCAATAAGCACGATGTAATTCTGGTTGCAAGTATCCATCCAAATTCCATGCATTTAATACTCCACACTGTTTTCCTTGGCTTGGTATTGCATAAAGATTGCACAGTTGCATCCACAGCCCTCCAGAGAATAGTATTTTTTTTATAAGTATGTTATATTTAAGCAGGAGTGGCCATTGTGTATCGACAAAGGTAAAATGTAATTAAATAAAAATGATTATGCTCGCCATGGATAATTTATATTGGCTCTATTCATATGGATGAATAGTAAAATCCACAATGGAATAGTTCCATTTAAAACTAATGTTGTTCAATTCATGGCCAGCTTTTCAAAATCTTAATTTCAATCACTTTCTTACCCAACACAATTACAACCATAAATAATTTGAATTGATTAAATTTTAAAATGAAAAATTCAATTTACGAAAGGTTACAAAGCACAGTAAAATGTGGCAAATTTCTAAGTACGGATTAGGTAGTACATGGAAATTGGCTTATATTGTTTGCAAAGAAATTCTTAATACAAGTAATATGATAATATAACACCACCTCATCAAACTGATCAATGCACAAAACTGAAGATGATCACACTAATTTTTCTCATAAATAAAAGTGACTGATGTGAGAATTTATATTATCCTCTTCTTATATTTAATAATGAATAAGACTACTCAGTTAAGAATGGCCATATTCTTTTCCTAGTTTAGTGTATTTGCTTATTACTTCACAACCATTCTGAGCTATTGCTTTGATGTCTGTAAAAGCTTTAATTCTGCTACAAATCTTGAAATTAATTTAGAAACATTTTGATGTTCAATTTTTCAGTAAACAATTAAGGAACAAGCTGGTAAAACTAATCACAATGCATCAGTATGAACATATTTAATGAGTGTGTGTGGGTGGAAAAAACATATTCTTGCTTCAGATGATTCTTAAATATTTAAATATGAGCACACATACAAAGGCAGTTCCTGGTATATAATAGGTACTTAGGAAATGTTGAATAAATGATTAACACACTTTATCAAGCAAATAAGAGCACATCATCATGTCATAGACATACTCTCTGAAAATCATGGAATTTTAAACATTAAAAAAGTATTCTAGTGTGAAAATTTGACAATTTGGAACTAAAATGAGGAAATCCCAGATGTTCTGAGGCTGTTTGTGTTTGGCCAAAACAACAAGAAAGTGATTCAGGAGCATTTGCCATTTTTTTATCCTAGGGTGGCTTCCCTCGCCACCTCTAGTGCCAAGTCATGTATCTGCTCTCTCGTGTGTGCTCAGAGAATGCAAGCTTATTTCAACACTAGCCTAAACAAACCAAAATGAGGAGGACACATAGACGTCAAGTAATATCACACATTTTATTCCAATTCCAAACTAAATTGTTTCTGAGTTATTCCTTTCCCTGGCACAAATAATTGTGACTTGATTAAATGCAGAGATTTCAAGTGACAACATTGGCTATTGCTAGCTTTTTATTGGGAAATAGGAGATAATATGAACAGGACAGTCACAAGAACAAAGAGAGCAGATTGACAATTAATAGACAAGTACAAGACTTTAAAAGAGTTCCCATAAGCCTGCTTTACTTAACATGAAACAATTCCTCACTGGGAATGAACATTTTTTCCCATTTTTGTTGAGATATAATAAACATACAGTACTGTGTAAGTTTAAGGTGTACAGCATAATGATTTGTCTTAATACATCATGAAATGGTCTATTGAACATCTATCATCTCATATAGATGCAACATTAAAGAAATAGAAAAAATATTTAAAAAATTATTCTAATGATGTGTGGCATATTTACTCGAGGGAGTATGGCACAAAGTCCTCAGACAAATGTGACCTCATATCTATTTTGTTTGTTGCACAGCATGTCAATTCTAACCACCTTTTCCAGACCCCTTCCCATTTCTGCACCTGTGAACTTAAACTCCAATATTATTAGAAGGTTTCATTCTTCCCCTAGGGAAGCCACATTTTTCACTTCTTATTTTAGAAAGAATCTCTGTTGGATTAAATGCACTTGTACAATTTTCTCTGGCTTTTCAAAACTTCTTATAAAACTTCTTCCATCATGGGTCCCCAGACCTGAAAAAAGCCTCTAAACTCAATACTACTTTTGTCTTCCAATTTATACTACTGCTGCTTCTTAGTGAGTCATAACCTTTTTGTTTCCTACATTCATTTTAAGTCTCTCAAATCCATACAATTTTGACTAATGCTTCATTCCAAATGTTTAGTGACCATCCATCAATCCAACTGCATGTTGGTGTTTTTAGAGTAAAAAGGGATTTCCTTTATTTTACCAGCACATTGGCCTAACATATAGTCATACTTGAGGACACAGAAAGCATCACTTCTGCAGGAAGTGTCACCAGGGATCACTAGGGACCCTGAGCCAAAAGGGCTCCTGGTGGCTGGGGTAGGTATGGGGTACAATGAGCAGGGCCTAGAGCATCTGAGGAGTCAGCCAGGAAGAGCTTACATCAATCACTGAAATAGAATTTACTCAAGACTCTTACTTTGTTGTGGGGGAGGGAGGATGGTCACGGGACGTGCCACATTATGGAGGACTTGACTTCTGCCTCTCGGCTTCTCTCCTGAGGACCTTGGGGATGCCCACGTAAGTGCCAGACAGTGTCGTTCTGCCCTACTCACACCCTATGTACTAGATGCTGAATTGTCCATCCATTTCCCCCTTTACCCTTCCCCACAGGCCCACTTCCATTTAGGCATCCATGTCTCCTCCCCCACGCCCCCCATGCTCACTGCCTCAAGGAAGCTGACTCTCCCTCTGTTCCAGGGCTGAGCCTAATTGGCCCAATGGGACTCTCATCCCCTTTGTCAGGAATTGGGTAGTGAATGAGCATGTGACCCAATTTGAGCCAATGAGGTTTACTGTGACTTCTGGGGAAGGACTTCTTGGATTTCTGGGAGAGCTCCTAGCAGCAGTTGGCTTTCTCTTCCTACAGCTGTTGTTACTCACAGTTGGGAGGCTTCCAGCCTGAGGAGGAAGCCAAAGCACAGAGGAGGGCATTGTTGGAGGGCAGAGGAGGCAGTCTTTGTCCTTTCCCTACCTCCTTTCCCTCCATGAACAGGGACTTAAATTATGGTAAAATATACACAACATAAAATTTTACCATAGTAACTATTTTAAGTGTACAATTCAGTGCTATAAAGTACATTTTTATTGTGGTGAAGCCATCACCACTACTCATCTCCAGAACTTCTTCATCATCCCAAACTGAAGCTCTGTACCTATTAAACATGAAAAGGGACTTTTATATAGTATGTATGGGTGTATGTATGTATGTATTTTTACTGCAGTATAGTTGATTTACAATGTTGTGTTTATGGTGTACAGCAAAGTGATTCAGATGTATATGCATATGTGTATTTATATATATATCTGTTTCAGATTCTTTTCCATTATGGTTTATTACAAGATATTGAATATAGTTCCCTGTGCTAAGCAGTAGGAATTGTGTATCTATTTTATATATAGTAGTGTGTGTCTGCTAATCCTAAACTCCTAATTTACACTCCTCCCCGCTTTCTCCCTTTGGTAACCTTAAGTTTCTTTTCTATATCTGTGTCTATTTCTGATTTGTAAATAAGTTCACTTGTGTCATACTTTAGATTCCACATATAAGTGATATCATATGATATTTGTCTTTGTCTGACTTACTTCACTTAGTATGATAATCTCTAGGTCCATCCATGTTGCTGCAAATGGCATTATTTCATTCTTTTTTATGGCTGAGTAATATGCCATTGTATATATATACCACATTATCCATTCATCTGTTGATGGACATTAAGGTTGCTTCCATGTCTTGGCTATTGTAAATAGTGCCACTATGAACATTGGGGTGCATGTATCTTTTTGAATTAGCATCTTCTCCAGATATATGCCCAGGAGTGGGATTGCTGGATTATATGGTAACTCTATTTTTAGTTTTTTAAAGAACTTCCATACTGTTTTCCATAGTGGCTGCACCAATTTATATTCCCACCAACAGTGTAGGAAGGTTCCTGGGAAGGGAATTTTTTAATTTTTTTTAAATTTTTTTGGGGGGGTACACCAAGTTCAATCATCTGTTTTTTTTTTTATTATTTTTTTGGGGGTACACCAGGTTCAATCATCTGTTTTTATACACATATCCCCGTATTCCCTCCTTTCCTTGACTCCCCCCCCTCGAATCCCCCCCCCCACCCTCCCTGCCCCAGTCCTCTAAGGCATCTTCCATCCTCGAGTTGGACTCCCTTTGTTATACAACAACTTCCCACTGGCTATCTATTTTACAGTTGGTAGTATATATATGTCTGTGCTACTCTCTCGCTTCATCTCAGCTTCCCCTTCACCTCCCGCCCCCTCCCATACCTCGAGTTCTCCAGTCCATTCTCTGCATCTGTGTCCTTGTTCTTGTCACTGAGTTCATCAGTACCATTTTTAGATTCCATATATGTGAGTTAGCATACAATATTTGTCTTTCTCTTTCTGACTTACTTCACTCTGTATGACAGACTCTAGGTCCATCCACCTCATTACATATAGCTCCATCTCATCCCTTTTTATAGCTGAGTAATATTCCATTGTATATATATGCCACATCTTCTTTATCCATTCATTTGTTGATGGGCATTTAGGTTGCTTCCATGTCCTGGCTATTGTAAATAGTGCTGCAATAAACATTATGGGACATGTTTCTTTTGGGATTATGGTTTTCTTTGGGTATATGCCCAGTAGTGGGATTACTGGATCGTATGGTAGTTCTATTTGTAGTTTTTTAAGGAACCTCCAAATTGTTTTCCATAGTGGCTGTACCAACTTACATTGGGAAGAGAATTTTAATCCAGCTGGATTTCAGGATATAGACTGGGCCCTTGCTTCCTGGAGGAGGAGGTCACAGTGTATTTGAATATCATACACATAGGGGTGGCTCTTTCTCTGGCTTTTCCTTCTACCCACATAACAGGAGGATGAGCTGAGTCAAGGCCCTCTCCCTTGGGGAGACCTGGACATCTTGGTCCCTCTACTTCTACTTGTAAGAGAAACGGTTGGTGGTTGGTTGGACAAAAAAAAAAAAGTCATTCGTTGTTTACCTGAAATTTCACTTTAACTGGGCATCCTATATTTTTATTTGTAAGGAGAATGCAACCACTTGAATGTGGCAACTGGAGGCCTTGAAGAACAATGGGTGGCAGCAGTGGACCCCAATGCGTGGCAATAAGGATTGAGCAAGAAACTGGTTATCTTGGCAGAGACCAGCATGGAGGGAGGATCATGGGCCCAGCTGATACTATCCTCATTCCTGTTGTCAGGATGGAATATAAACTACACCTCACATTCTACCTGAACTTAGATTGTGGAGGGGTGGGGGAGGAGAACAGAGAGAAAATCCTTAGCTGGTTGAGTAGTAACTCAAAAAGACCTGAGGTGGGGAAAAACTTGAAAGTGACTGAGTTATTCTGCGTTGGCAAGATCGAGTAGAAATGAGAACTTAAGACCTAAGTTCAGTCATAGTGTATACAAGTCACATTTTCACACCTAAGTCTGGGAATGAAAATTTGTACCTATTACACATTAAAAAATGGGACTGATGAGAATGTCTCCAAAGTCCCTTCTGTACTGACAATTCTGTAGCTATAGAAATGAGGCTTGAGGCTCTGAAAGGAAAAGCAAGACATGAATTAGATGAGGGTGGGAGTATTTCAAAAACCCCTATTGAGTGCCAGGTTGCAGGAGACCCAGCAAACAAGCCTGGGTGGGAAGAGGCCTGAGAAAACCATAACCATTTTGTGTTTAAGCTGTCCCTGTGTTTTGAGTTTGTTACTTCTTAAACATTGAGAACTTGCTAGAGTTAATTATTATTAACAGTGAGAGGCACCTGATTTATGCTGATTAAGCTGATTTAAGAGCTGTTTTCTTAAGAGAACTATGAGCGGGTTTTTCAGGGAACCAACTGGTGAACAAGCACGTTTTTACAGGGAGAGCCACAAAGGACTCTCAACCCAGGAAGTCTGAAAGCCGAGGGAATTGTTGCAGAGTGCACCATGTTCAGCTTCCTACTTAAGCAAGCAGTATGTGCTGCAAGCACAGGGTGTTTTTCCTGCTTGCAGAGAGGGTGAAAAGCTTCATCTGGGGTTCCCCAACCCCCACAGAGGAGAAAAGGTACCTAGGTAGTGGGGAAGACACATGTCAGGCAGGAAGCCAGAAAGAAAGCCTTCCTGAGAGAGGTGGGGGTTTATCCAATTTTAGCGGGCTTGAAAGAAAAAGTGATCCAGTGGAGTGACTGGTGGAGTAGAAACATCTCTACCTGGGATCAAGGAGGCAGCTATGTGCTCCTCACTAGCAGTGCCCCACACTTATCTGCAGTCAGAGAGCAGGTCATGCACTGGCAGGAGCAGGAGTGAGCAAGGCTGTTCCTACCCAGCGAGGAAGAGGTGAGTCACAGAGCTTGGTGAACAACTCCCTTTGGGGCAACCCTGTGGCCTGGCACAGACAGCAGGGGTGAATTTTCATGCTGGAGCATGCAGGCAAGCAGGACATGGCTGACACCCACCAGTATATATCAATCCTATTGATCAATACTCATACCTACAGATTTGTATATAAGGAGTGAGTGAGGCAGGAGAATCCTGCCATGTATACCTTTATTGGCTTTGAAGGCTCTTATAAAATACACGGAAGGCTAAAAGTAGAGGTGGGCAAAAGTCATAATTATGTCACCCTGCATTTTAAAGGTTGCCACTTGTGAGAAATAATGAGGAGTGAAAATTGAAGTATCGGCTACTCCTGGTATTAAGTAGCAGGCTTTGGTTTTCTAGATTATGGCTTTTGATACCAGAACTTCTGGCAGAGATTTTGAGCACTTTGGACTAAATCTGGGAAGACCTGTTTGACAGGAAACTCCTACTTAATTGAGAGATTCCACCCCAAATTGGAAGGAGTGGGAAGAAACTGCCCTAATAACACCATGGAGCCAAGTATCATGGAAGATAACCACTATAGCAGAGAGAAATTTTCAGATGAGAGCATCTGGTACATGGGTTAGAAGCAGTGTCTGTAGGCCTCAATATGTAGTCTGTAAGGTTCGGAATCAGGCAAACAAACAAGATGTCGTTAACATTTTTACACAGTGAGGTAAACATAATCCCATAGATATGAGGTACAGTGGGAACCAATGGCTGGTTCAGGCCTGTCATACCCATGAGAAGAGCATCAGGAAGGATAAAGCCAAGAACAAGACAAAACTTGTGGGAAAAAAGGGCTAGAGACAAGCAAAAGGCTTTTTAAAAAATTATGTTTGGAACAAGAAGTACATGGAGGATATAGGCTTGCTGTTTGGGAAATTTAGTGCGATATTTGCAGACAGTAAAGACCAAGGGAAAATATGTAATAAAGGTAGTGGATAAATCTCTTATAAAGCAAGCTTGAAGGTTAAAAGACAAAAGTAGCAAAATTAACTAAAATTACAATAATTAGTTAAGGGATGCATGAAATAAAAAGATGTAAAATATGTTATCAAAAGTATAAAATGGGGGGGTAAAATGATAAAGCTTTAGAATGTGTTCACATTTAAGTTGCTACCAGCTTAAAACAGGTGACTATTTACATAGAATGTTATATGTGAACCACACAGTAAGCACAAGGAAAAAACTTATAGCAGCTACACACAAAAAGTGAGAAAGGAATATAAACACAGCATTAAAGAAAATCACAGAAACACAAGGGGAGAAAAAAAAAGAGAAGAAGAAAGGGACAGAGAAGAACTACAAAAACAGCCAGAAAACAATAAACAATGAACATACCTATCAATAATTACTTTAAATGTAAATGGACTAAATTTGCCAATCAAAATACATAGAGTGGCTAAATGAATAAAAAACAAGACCCATCTATATGCTGCCTCCAGGAGACTCACTTCAGAAGAAAGGACACACACAGTCTGAAAATGAAGGGGTGGAAAAAGATATTCCATGCAAATGGAAAGGAAAAGAAAGGTGGAGTAGCTATATTCATATCAGACAAAATAGACTTTAAAAAAAGACTTAATGATAAAGAGAAGATGCACCATTTTCAACATTTATAAGCATATATGCACCTAGCAGAGGAGCACCAAGATATATAAAGCAAATATTAATGAATTTAAAGGGAGAAATTGGAAGCAATATATAGTAGTAGAGGATTTTAACACCCCACTTACACCAAATGGATAGATCATCCAGACATAAAATCAATAATGAAACATGGAATTTAAATGACACATTAGACCACATTACTTTATACACACACACACACACACACACACACACACACACACACGGTATTCTATCCAAAAGCATCAAAATACACATTCTTCTCAACTGCACATGGAAACATTCTCCAGGATAAATCACATGTTAGGTCACAAAATGAGTCTCAATAAATTCAAGAAGATTGAAATCATATTAAGCATTTTCTCTGACTACAGTGGTATTAAACTAGAAATCAATCACAAGAAACAAACAAGAAAAAACACAAAAATGTGGAGATTAAACAACATTTTACTGAACAACTAATGGGTCATCAAAGAAATCAAAGGAGAAATTTTAAAAAAACCTAGAGATAAATGAAAACATAAGTATGGCATACCAAAATCTAAGTGATACAGCAAAAGTATGTTCTAGAAGGGAAGTTCATAGTAATATAGGCCTACCTCAAGAAACAAGAAAAATCCCAAATAAACAATCTAACTTTACACCTAAAGGAACTAGAAAATGAAGAACAAATGAAGCCCCAAATTAGTAATTAGTAGAAGGAAGGAAATAATGAAGATCAGAATGGAAATAAGTGAAATAGAGACTAAGAAAACAAGAGAAGGTATGAAAGTAAGAGCTGGTGCTTTGAAAAGATAAACAAAATTTACAAACCTTTAGCTATATTGAGAGAGAGAGAGAGAGAGAGGAAGAGAAGAGAAAAGAGAAGAGGAGAGGAGACTCAAATAAAATCAGAAATGAAGAAACAGTTACAACTTGTACCACAGAAATGCAAAGGATCATAAGAGACTACTACAAATTATATGTCAAGAAATTGTACAACCCAGGGGAAGTAGGTAAATTCCTAGAAACATACAATCTTCCAAGACTGAAACATGAAGAAATACAAAATCTGAATGACCAATTACTAGTAAGGATGTTGAAACAGTAATCAAAAACCTCCCAACAAGCAAAAGCACAGGACCAGATGGCTTCACTGGTGAATTCTACAAACATTCAAAGAACATCTAATCCTTCTCAAACACTTCCAAAAAATTTAAGAGGAGAGAAAACTTTCAAAAACATTTTACAAAGCCAGCATTACCCTAATACCAAAACCAGACATGGACACCACACAAAAAATTACAGGCTAATATCCTTGATGAACATAGACACAAAATTCTCAACAAGATATTAGCAAACAATCAAAAATACATTAAATAGATCATATACCACAATCAAGTGGGATTTATTCCAGGGATACAAGGATGGTTCAACATCCACAAATCAATCAATGTGATACACGACATTAATGAACTATAAAAATCATATTATCACCTCAATAGATGTAGAAAAAGCATTTGACAAAATTCAACATTCATATATGATAAAACCCTTAACAAAGTGGGTATAGAGGGTACCTCAACTTAATAAAGGCCATGTATGACAAGCCACAGCTAACATCATGCTCAACTGGTGAAAAGCTGAAAGCTTTTCATCTAAGATCAAGAGCAAGATGAGGATGCCTAATCTCACCACTTTTATTTGACAAAGTATCGGAAGTCCTAGCTGCAACAATTAGTCAAGAAAAAGAAATAAAGGTATTCAAATTGGAAAGGATGAAGTAAAACTGTCACTATTTGCATATGAAATGATACTATATAGAGAGAACCCTAGAGACTCCATCCTAAATCTGTTAGAACTAGTAAATGCATTCAGTAAAGTCACAAGATACAAAATCAGTATACAGAAATCTGTGGCATTTCTATACACTAATAAACTATCAGAAGGAGAAAATAAGAAAACTATCCCATTTACAACTGTATCAAAAAGAATAAAATACCCAAGAATACATTTAACCAAGGAGCTGAAAGACTTGTACACTGAAAACTGACATTGATGAAAGAAATTGAAGATGACACAAATAAATGGAAAGATATTTTGTGTTCATGGATTGGAAGAACTAATATTGTTAAAATATCCACATTACCCAAAGAAATCTACAAACTCAATGCAATCCCTATCAAAATTCCAGTGGCATATTTATCAGAACTTGAACAAATAATTCTAAAATGTATATGGAACCTCAAAAGATCCTGAATAGTCAAAACAATCTTGAGAAAGAAGGACAAATCTATAGACATTATGCTATTGATTTCAAATTATACTACAAAGCTATAGTAATCAAAACAGTATGGTGCTGGCACAAAACCAGATGCACAGACCAATAGACCAGAATTGAGAGCCCAGAAATAAACCCATGCACATGTGGTCCTTTTTTGCTTACAGAAAAGGAGTAAAAAACATACAATGGAGAGAGGATATTCTCTTCAGTAAATGAAGTTGGGAAAACTAGACAGCCACATGCAAAAGAATGCAAATAGACCCATTATCTTTCACCACACACAAAAATTAACTCAAAATAGATTAAATACTTGAATGTAAGACCTGAAACCATAAAACTCCTAGAAGAAAACATAGGCAGTAACCTCATTGACAATGGTCATAGTGATGTTTTTGTAGATAGGACTCCAAAGGTAAGGGAAACAGAAGCAAAAATAAACAAGTGGGGCTACATCAAACTAAAAAGCTTCTGCACAGCAAAGGAAACCATCATCAAAGCAAAACGACAACCTATAGAATGGAAGAAAACATTTGGAAACCATATATCCTATAAGGGATTAATATTCAAAATATATAATGAACTCATACAGCTCAGTAACAACAAAAACCCAATTAACAAATGGGCAGAGGATTTGAATAGACATTTTTCCAAAGAAGACGCACAAATGGCCAACAGACACATGAAAAGATATTCAACATCACTAATTATTAGGGAAATGCTAATCAAAACCCAATGAGTTATTACCTCACACATATTAGAATGGTTATTATCAAAAAGACAAGAAATCACAAATGTTGGAGAGGATGTGGAGAAAAGAGAACCCATGTACACTGTTTGTGATACTGTAAATTGGTGCAGCCACTATATAAAACAACATATTCCTCAAAAACTTAAGAAAGAAACTATCATATGACACAGCTATCTACTTTTGGATATTTATTCAAAGGACATGAAAACACTAATTTGAAAAGATATATGCACCCCTATGTTAATAAACATTGCAGCATTGTTTACAATGGCCAAGATAGAGAAACAATCTAAGTGTCCATTAATAAACAAATGGGTAAAGAAGAAGTGGCATATATACAACAGAATACTACTTAGCCATAAAAAATTAAATCCTGCCATTTGTGACAACATGGATGGACTTTGAAGGTATTGTGCTAAATGAAATAAGTCAGAGGGAGAAAGACAAATACCATATGATTTCACTCATATATGGAACCTAAAAAACCAAAACACATGAACAAACAAAATAAAACAAAAGCAAACTCACAGATACAGAGATCAGATTAGTGGTTACCAGAGGGGAAGGGGGTTGGGTGGGTGAAACAGGTGAAGGGGTCGACTGTAGGGTGATGGATGGTAACTAGACTTGTGGTGGCAATCACTTTGTGGTGTATGCAGATGTTGAATTTTAATACTGCACACCTGAAACTAATGTAATGAAGAAGTGGTTAATCCTAGGGAGAGAAGTTGAATTGGAAGGTGAAGGGTATGGGAAGGTTTTCACTTTATGTATTTTTGTATTATTTGATTTTTTTTACAAGAATAAGTTTTATGTATTACTTAACTGAAAGAAACACATTTTAAAAACTGATCAGGCAAAGCACAACGAATTTAATAGTTCACTTTAAAAATACTGAAATAAACTAATTCTTAGTTTAAAAAAAGACCAAGGGAGAATACACGGTCTGAGTGTTGCTTCTGTCTCCTACAACAAGAGAATGCTTTTCAAGCTCCATAGAGCCCAACAATACACAGAGGGGAAGGAAAGATAAGAGAAGTGATCCAGGCTGCAAATACTTACCTGTCAGGGATGCACTTGCTGAAAAATTGTTGTTAATTAGTGCAAAAAATGAAGAATGGCGAGGATATAAAAGAGACCTTTACACAAAGGGACTTGAGTACTTATTTTAGAAGATTCCCTTTATGTGGACTAGCCCCTCCCAGCACTCTGGGGAGTATCTGCCAAGCTTAACAGGCATCCTTGTCCTCCCAACAGCAAACCTTCTTAATGCCAGGTTACAAAGAAAGGGCATAACAGAGTTAAACCTGCACATTACAGATCAAGGTCAAAAGTCCTGCCAACTTCCCATTCTCAAAGATAGGAGCAGAAACAGTGGGAGAGTGATAGGAGGTCCTCTGGTCCTGGGGGCAGGGGAGGGGGCCACCATGTCATTCTCTGCTAAACTGACACCTGTTCTCAGCAGGCGACTCAATCACTAATCCCTTAGAATAGCAGCTTGTTCCCTAAGCATTCTGGGTTCCTAGTTTAAAAAGAAAATGGTTTGTTTTAAAGAGCCATACATAGTCATAGTGTGAAATCTGGGAAAACATTTTGGAAAACATACAGAATTAAAAAATCTACTTTGACCTCATTTTCTAGAAATAGCCTCTGTTAATATTTTCTTTTATAATGTTTATTATTTTTCTCTGATAATAGTGGGCCATACATGGGCTTCCTAGGTGGTGCAGTGGTTAAGAATTTGCCTGCCAATGCAGGGGACATGGGTTCGATCCCTGCTCCAGGAAGATCCCACATGCCACAGAGCAACTAAGCCCATGTGCCACAACTATTGAAACTGCGCTTTAGAGCCCGTGAGCCACAACTATTGAGCCCATGTGCTGCGACTACTGAAGCCCACGCGCCTAGAACCCGTGCTCCGCAACAAGAGAAGCCACGGCAATGAGGACCACAATGAAGAGTAGCCCCCGCTCACTGCAACTAAAGAAAGCCAGCGTACAGCAACAAAGACCCAACACAGCCAATAAAAAAAAAAAAAAATAGTGGGCTATACATAAGATTAAAATTTGGAGTATAGAGAAAAGCCTAGAGAATAAAATAAAACTGCCTGTATTTCCACTACTACTGGTATTTTGATCTTTTTCCTTCCAGTCTTTTTCTTTACACATACACAACACACACACACACACACACATTTTAAATAAAATGGAAGTCATATAGTATATGTAGTTTTGTATCCTATTTTTTGTACTTAATGTTATATCATGAGCATTTTCCTTATCATGAAGTGCTATTCAAGAACATGATTATAAATGGCCATCTTCTATTTTACTAGATGAATAAGCCGCAATTCTTCTAACCATTATCTCAGGGTTGGAGTTTGGCTTGTTTCTACTTCTTTACTGTTTGAAAATAAATGCCATTATAAACATCCTTGTATGGAAATCTTCACTTAGGATCAGTTTCTGAAGGTTGAATTTCTAGGTCAAAGACCACGGACATTTTTAAGGTTTTCAATACATATTTCATCCTCGTCCTGCAGGAAGACTGTGCCCTTTCATACACCCCCAATGGGCAAGCCAATGCCCATTTTGTGTCAACTCCTATTAGATTTGCATTTTCTGTCTGAGAGGCTGCCCTGCTTTGTGCAATCCCATCGCACCACTGCCATCTTGTGTTCTCCCTCTGTGGCTTTTCCAGGAGAGAGAGAACGTCTGGTCCTTGGCCTGTTTGAAACGCTCTCCCTATATTCCTCTAAGACCTTCACTGCTCCATGGTTATTTCTAAGTTTGCTTCGAGGTGATACAGATTCCCCTTGTTTGACCAGCTGGGTAACTCCTGTTTTGCCCTCAGGTCACAACTTGTCTCTTCTGCAGAGCTTCCTCTGACGCTCCAGGCTGGTTTAAGAGCCTCTCCTTGGTACTCCCCTCAGTCCTCCCACTGTCAAAGTTCTTGTGATATTGTACTGTGTGCTCAGCTGTCTCCCCTCCAGATGTGAGCTCCCTGGGGGTAGGAACGTGTGTCTTTTTCCAGTGTATCTTCAGTGCCAGACGCTGCACCTGGCGGATGTGGATATTCCATAGATAATGAATAAATGCTTACTTTATTTCAAAAATTCTTGAATGTTCACCTCTATTTCCATACCATGTATTCTATCCTATTCCCCCTAAATGTTTACTGAGAGTTTTTCTGATTATATAAGCATCTTAGGTGTAATTGACATAACATTGTGTGTAAGTTTAAGGTGCACAACATGATGTTTTGATACATATTATTTATTTATTTATTTATTGGCTGCATTGGGTCTTCATTGCTGTACACGGGCTTTCTCTAGTTGTGGTGAGTGGAGAGCTACTCTTCACTGTGGTGTGCAGTCTCCTCACTGCCATGGCTTTTCTTGTCGCGGAGCATGGGCTCTTGGCATTCGGGCTTCAGCAGTTGTGGCACATGGGCTCAATAGTTGTAGCTCTCAGGCTCTAGAGCACAGGCTCAGTAGTTTTGGTGCACGGGCTTAGTTGCTCCACACATGTGGGATCTTCCTGGACCAGGGATTGAACCTGTGTCACCTGCAATGGCAGGTGGATTCTTAACCACTGCCCCACCAGGGAAGTCTTATATATATACATATATAGTAAAATGATTATCATAATAAGCTTAATTAACACGTCTATCATCTGACATAGCTATGGTGGGGTTTTTTGTGGTGAGAACATTTAAGATCTACTTTCTTAACAACTTTCAAGTATACAATACCATTTTGTTAACTGGAATTGCCAGGCTGTACATTAGATCCTCAGTACTTATTCATTTTATAACAGGAGGTTTGTACACTTTGACCAACAGTACCCAGTTTCCCCATACCCAACCTTGGCAACAACCATTCTAGTCTTTGTTTCTAAGAGTTCAGCTCTTTTAGATTCCACACAAAAATTTAGATCATATAGTATTTGTATTTCTCTGTCTGACATTTCACTTAGCGCAATGCTCTCAGTTTTCATCCATGTTGTTTCAAATGGCAGGATTTCTTTCTTTCCTATGGCAGTAATATTCCATTATGTATATACATGTATATACTTTTTCTTTTTCTTTATCCATTCATTCATCAATGGGCTTTTAGGTTGCTTCCATGTCTTGGCTTTTGTAAATAATGCTGCAATGAACATGAGAAAGTAGATATCTCTGAAATAGTAATTTCATTTCCTTCCGATATATACCCAGAAGTGGAATTGCTGGATCATATGGCAGTTCTATTTGTAATTTTTTGAGGAAACACCATATTGTTTTCCACAGTGGCTACACCGATTTATAGTCCCACTAACAGTGCACAAGAGTTCCCTTTTTGCCACATCTTTACCAACACATATTATTTGTTGTCTTCTGGATAATAGCCATTTTGACAGGTCTAAGATGTTACTGTGGTTTTGGTTTGCATTTCCCTGACTATTAGTGATGGTGAACACTTCTTAATGTGCCTGCTGACTATATATCTTGTTAGGAAAAATGTCTGTTCGGGTCCTTTGCACATTTTAAAATTGGATTATGTGAGGGTTGTGGTTTTTTGTTGTTGTTTTGTTTGTTCGTTTTTTGTTTTTGCTATCAAGTTGTATCTATTCCTTATATATTTTGGATATTAATCCCTTCTCAGATAAATGATTTGCAAATGTTTTCCCTCATTCTGTAGATTACTTTTCATTTTGAAAATTGATCATTTCTTTTGCTGTGCAGAAGCTTTTAGTTTGATGTGGTCCCACTTGTTCACTTTTGTTTTTATTACTTGTGCTTTAGGCGTCAAATCCAAAAACTCCTTGCCAAAACCAATGTCAAGGAGTTTTTTCCCCTATGTTTTCTTCTAGGAGTTTTATGGTTTCAGGTCTTACATTCAAGTCTAATCCATTTTGAGTTAGTTTTTGTGTATGGTGCAACATAGTGGTCTAGTTTCATTTTGTTGCATGTGGCTGTCTAGTTTTCTCAGCTCTATTTATTGAAGAGACTGTCCTTTCTCCACTATACATTCTTTGCTCATTTTTTGGTAAATTAATTAATCATATGTGCATGGATTTATTTCTAGGCTCTCAATTCTATTCCATTGGTCTGTGTGTCTTTTTTTGTGCTAGTACCATACTGCTTTGATTGCTGTAGTTTTATAGTACAGTTTGAAATCAAAAAGTGTGATGCCTCCACCTTTGTTGTTCTTTATCAAAATTGTTTTGGCAATTTAGGGTCTTTTGTGATTCTATAGGATTTTTAGGATTTTAGGATTTTTTCTTTTCTGTTTCTGTAAAAGATGTCATTGGAATTTTGATAGCGATTGCATTGAATCTATAGATGGAATTGGGTATCTAGCAGTTCTTAGTCATCTTTTGATAACCTAGAGTTGACCGTAGGGCACCAAAAAAGGAAGAAGGGAAGGAAAAGGAGTGAGGAAAAGAAAGAGAGAGAGAGGAGATATATATTAGAATATAAATGATTATACTTTACATTTCTATATGATTTTACAGTGTTCTTTCATACACTTGTGGAAATTCTAAGCTCCCTCCCAGAAAGTACGGACCTTCATCATGGATGCTGTGATAGTACTCTGTATCATCTTCTGTAGCACTGCTTGCAAGTGTTGGCATATCATAATTAGTGTTCACTGATGTATCCCCAACACCTACAGTGCTCAGTGCATTGTAGCAACTTAGTAAATATATATCAACTCTGAGAAAAAGCATTATTATCTCCATTTTATAGACATATCATTAGAGAACTGACATTTCAACCTAGGGAGTTGTATTCCACGTTTGGTGCTCTTTCCATGTCAGCTAATGTAGTGGATATTTTAAACCCATGGGAAAAAATGGAAAGGGAGAATAATTGAGAGAGAGAAAAGAGGGAAGAGGGGAGGAGGAAATCATAGAGATAGAGAGAAATGGTTTGAAATTGACACCTGATGATGAAGGAAGGATAAATGCAGAACATTGATCCACATAGGATGTAACATTTGTAGCTCTGTCAAGCTCAGTAAACAAAGATTCCACTCAGAACTGAAGCATTTTTAAAACAAGTCAAACATGAAAATTCAATGGTACTTTCCCCCATTATAGCTTTTTATACTCTCAGGCCAATCAGTGATTGAATTACAACAGCTTTCAGACTGTACCAAGTGGTAGTGACAGAAAAGATTCTTCCAGTGATGTTCTCCAGAGAATACGTGGGATAGGCAGGATCAAGCTGCCTCCTCCTGGCTTCATACACCTGAGTGTAGAGGGTTAGATGAAGCTTTTCTGTAGACAGGGAGATGTGCCCTCTGGAGTGATACAGATGAAGACCAATGAATGCTGTGATGCAGAGGTCACCACTTTTCATTTTGTAGCATTCTGGAACTCTTGGAAGGCAGTAGAGCATAGAGGTTAAGAGTACAGGCTGTGGAGTCAGACTGCTTAGGCTGGAATCTTGGTTTAATCACTTCCTTGTTGTGTAAACTTGGGCAAGTCCCTCAACCTGTCTATGATCTGATCCAGTTTCTTCACTTGAGAAGTGGGAAGAATAAAAGTACCTAACCTATTGGAATGTTGTGAAGATATAATGGGATAATACATGTAAAGGGCATAGAACAGAGTCTGGCCTATGGCCAGCACTCAATCAATGTTGATTATCTTTTTTAAGATGGCCTTCCAATTGCAGACATGGAGGGAAATGTCTGCAGTTCTGTTTAGTACACAACGGGCGTGGCTCCATTTTCCATTGCCTGGGATCCTCTAAGAATTCCTGTGCACCTGAAAGACACACACAAGAACATAGCTTATGGTATCCTGCCCTTGGCCACAGTTTTTGGGAAAGTGAATAGATTCTTTAGGAGATATTGACAGCCAACCCCTTAGGATACTTCTCCCTCTACCCACACCTCAGCTGGGTTCCAGAGGTTACATGTTATTCTCTTCCCTTACTTGCCTTTGATATTTACTTTAAGATGACTTCAGACACAAGACTGGAGTTGGACACTGAGAGAACTTCTGCAGATACCCCCTAAAGCTAGTCCTAGAAAATTAAGTAATTGGAGTTCAGTACTTTCTTAGGCATACTAATTACAAATGATCTAGGCCAGAGCCAGTAAGTGATTTGTTTGGCCAGCATGTTATCCTTTTGGTGGTATATATGTATGTATGCATGTATGTATTTGTATCTACCTATCTACCTGAATTTCAACACTTTTAATCAGGGCGGGTACTCCCCAGTCTATTGACACATTTTTGTTACTTGCTGGAGCAGACAAATGCCCCTATTCTAGACTAGACTCACCAACAACTTCACCTAATACTGCCATTTATTTGTCATTGGTGATTTTTTTTTGTTATGGTATGCCACATGATCCTCTGCAACTCTTCCATTACTCTAGGTCCCCTAATACAGTCTGAGCTTATCACCAGTGCTTACCACATCCTCTGTGACCTGGCCCCTGATCACACTTCCATCTTCATCTCTTGCCCCTGCCCACTCTTCCGTCTATTCTAGCCTCAAATCTTTAAGCTCCAACCATAAGAGCTAGGGTGGTTCTTGGCACTCTTTATGCACATATTTATCTTCTTGCCTTTGCTAATATTGTTTCTTCTCACATCACCTGCCTGATATCTCCTATTATTTTGGGACTTAGTCCAGGCCTTATATTCTTTTGGAATCTTTCTCTGATCCCCTTGTGTTGGATCAGATTCTCGCTTTGATTTTCTCATAATACTCTGATCAAATGTCTATCCTAGTCCTTACACATTGTGTCATAATTTACATAATGTGTTTTTGTCTTTATACCTCCTTGATAATAGAAATCATGTCTTATCCACTTTCCCATGCCCATAGAAACTGGTATATACTGGACTTTCAATAGGTGTTTGTTGAATGAATTCCTGGATGATTATGACTAAAGATACAAAAACAAGCAATAAAAACATGAGAAATTTATGAGACACTATTAAAAATACAGACAAAATCAAAAGGCAGAATTAAATATACTTTCTAGAAATGCCATTATAATTATTAAAATAAAAAACCTAACAGATGGAATAAGCAGCAAATCAGACAGAACTGAAGGGAAATTGATGAACTGAATTGCAGCACAGAGAAGCTAAGACATAGAAAACATGACAGAGAGCTTAACACACAGACACAAACAAGAGCATGTGCATGCAATGAGAAAAACGAAAGTAAAATGAATTGTAGAAAAAGAATATTTGAAGAGAGAATGGCTGACAATTTTCTAGTGTTGATAAAAGACAGGAATTCTCTCATTCGGGAATCATGAGTCTAGACAGGATAAACAAAAAGGAAAATCCATACTAGACATATGAAAGTGCAAAACATTAGAGAGGAAAATGTCATAAAAACAGAAAATAGACTTCACCTACAGAGAAAGGATGATTAGAAGGACAGCAGACTTCTCAGCCATTACAATGGAAACTAGAACACAATGGTAGACTGACAGTTAACCTGGAACAGGATTAAGTAACGAAGTACAGACCTGAGATCCTGGGGCTACATTTAGAAGTGGAAAGTGATATGGGTTTGGCTTCATCCATAGCTTAGAGGATAAACTGAGCTCACACTTGGGGGAAAGAAGCAGATTATGATATCCACATTCAAGGACTCCCTCTCTCTCACCTCAGAGGTAGCTTAGGGTCTGAACCGGAAATTGGATCCATCTAATGTGCTGCTTATATAGAGGAATGAGTCACCAGCAGGACTGTGGAAATAATTTTGCCTCTCACTCCTGGTGTTTCAGGGCCCCAGTAAGCGTGAGATGGAACCCAGTGTTTGCTGTTAGGAGATGACCTCACACTTGCTTCCTTTAAAGCAAACAGGGAAATTTTATGATTACTTATCTCCAGGCATACTTTCCTCTCCAAAGGCCAGAGTTGGGCCCCTCTGCTGGAGATCACTTTGTGTTAATTCCAGTGTGACTCCAAATACTTTCATTTTCCTCATGAGCCATGATGTACAATAGGTTATGAAACACTACCCGGGCCAAGACTCTTGCAGGGAGGGAGGGTTAAGTATGAATATGGATATGTCTCTGCCTGGGAAATTTCCCTTTACCTAGTCCTAAGATTTATTAGAAGGGGCTGATAAATCCAGGGAAGTTCACTTGGCAACAAGAGAGTAATGGCTCTCGACTCTATTAGACTCTCAACTCTCTTAGACTGGTGAGTTCTAAAACCTAATGTGATGAGACTCTCTTGGCAGGCACATTAAAACATTTTCCTGGGCCCTTTCCCCAGAGATTGTAATTCAATAGATTGGAGTAGAGCTCATCAATTTGCGTTTTTTACCAGTTCCCAGCTGATGCAATGCTACTGGTCTGAGGACCCTACTTTGAAATTACCACAGAAAAAGATGGAAAAAAAAGCAGGGGTGGTGGTGGTGGTGGTGGAGGGAGACAGACACTGAACTGCTAGAGTCCCTACAGCATGTATTTGTATATGAGATAGGCTTTTTTTGGGGGGGTGGGGGGGAGTGGGTGTATCTATGAAAATTCCCAGCTTTTACTCTCCCCTGCCACTTAAAGACTCTTCTGGCTTTGCATACCGTTTCTTGCTCTCCCATACACAATGAGGGGACTAGTTTCTTAGAGTTTAGAGGAGCAGAAATTGGAGACTATGGGTTGGAGAGAGAGCCAGAGAAATGAGAGGACAGGGAAAGGGTGGAGAGACAGGAGGCCCAGTGATGGAAGAGGAGTTTTCCAGGCAGTTTTGGTGAGATGTGGGAGCAGCTGTGGGGCATGAGGGAAATGGATGAGAGAAGAAAGAGAATTTCTTTGAGTGCATTGGCTCTCAGGGTGCCAGAGTATGATCTGGGGCAGCCAATATTTGGGAAATGCAGGAAATAACTCAAGTTATTTTGAAGTTGCTTTCTGATTGTTGGATGGCATGTCTTAGGGTGTGACACTGCTCTGAGACTCTGGTCTTTGGCTTCACTAGGGTTACAGTAGCATGATAGTTCTGATGCATCACGTTTGGGACACTGGGGGGCCCAGGTGGGACCACCCAGTTCCTCATCCTTATTAAGACCCTACATGTTTCTCACTGGGCCAGCTGTTGCAATGGTTTCCTCCTGTTACCCTGCCTAGAGGCCCTCTTCCCCACTCCCTCCACACACAGCAGTTAGGCTAATCAGCCTAAACCAGAATTCTGAAAACAATAGCTAACGTTCAGTGGCTTCTGCCATAGAGCCCTTGGTCCCCTGGAACTTCAGACTCCCTAGTGATATAGGCTCTCATGTTCCCTCCAAGCCTCTTGTAGTACAAGGATTGTTAAAGATTCCACTGACTATAGATTTTTTTTAAAATTTTATTTATTTATTTATTATTTTTTTGGGGGGTACACCAAGTTCAATCAACTGTTTTTATACACATATCCCCGTATTCCCTCCCTTCCTTGACTCCCCCCCCACTCGAGTCCCCCCCACCCTCCCTGCCCCAGTCCTCTAAGGCATCTTCCATCCTCGAGTTGGACACCCTTTGTTATACAACAACTTCCCACTGACTATCTATTTTACAGTTGGTAGTATATATATGTCTGTGCTACTCTCTCGCTTCATCTCAGTTTCCCCTTCACCCCCTGCCCCCTCCCATACCTCGAGTTCTCCAGTCCATTCTCTGTATCTGCATCCTTGTTCTTCTCACTGAGTTCATCAGTACCATTTTTAGATTCCATATATGTGAGTTAGCATACAATATTTGTCCTTCTCTTTCTGACTTACTTCACTCTGTATGACAGATTGTAGTTCTATCCACCTCATTACATATAGCTCCATCTCATCCCTTTTTATAGCTGAGTAATATTCCAACCATTGACTATAGATTTTAACCAAAATACCTTTCAAGGCATTCAAGGCTTCGTAGTTCTTGTTTCAACCTACACTTCTAGTATTCTTTCCAGCTGCATGTAGTTCATACTCCACACCTCTGTTCCTTGGACATTTATTTACAGTTTCCCATCTCTGTGCCTTTGTACATGCTGTTCCTGCCGCCTGGAATGCTCTCCTTATCACCTCTGCCTCATAAGATCAACCCATGCTTCAAGGCCTAGCTCAAATGCCTCCCCTTTGGGAAACTGCTATGATCATCTCTACTCATTCCTCTCACTATGGAACTTTATTTATACTTCCATGTACTACAAACTCTGCTGATACAGTAGTTGTCTTAGTCTTATCTGTCTTTCAAGACTTGTGCTGTCCAATATGGTAGCTACTAGCTACTTCTGGCTAAATTAATTAAAATGAAATAAAATTTAAAATTTAGTTCCCCACATGTCAAGTACCCAATAACCCATGTAACCACTGTATTGGGCAGTATGGATAGAGGACATTTCCACTATTGCAGAATGTTCTAGTGGACAACATTTATCTATCATTTATCTATCTATCATCTATCTATCTGTTGGATTTTTTTTTTTGATGTGGGCCATTTTTAAAGTCTTTATTTAACTTGTTATAATAATGCTCCTGTTTTATGTTTTGGTTTTTTGGCCACGAGGCATGTGGGATCTTAGTTGCCCTCCCACACCCCCTGCATTGGAAGGTGAAGTCTTAACCACTGGACTGCAAGGGAAGTCACCCTCTTATGTTTATTGAATGAAAGTCAGTTACATTGAATCAACTAGAACTTTACTGGTTATTTTGTCTTGATTTCTCATCCAGAACTGGAGCTTTATATTTTCACCATTTAAAAAGGCATGTGGTACTACTTGTTCCTTGCTCTCTTTTTCAAGGATGGTCTATGTTCTGTTGAGATGAAGCCCTCTCTCCTCTTTCTGTGGGTTGCCTTCATTAGAAGGCCTTGCCAAGAGTTGTTTAGTGCGCCCTCTCCCTTGAGGTGTGTCCCAGGTCACTTCCGATGGCTTTCCCCTTGAACAGTATTCAGTAATGAGGCCTCTGCCTTGGAAGAAAGAGGAGAAGCCTTAACCCTCGTGGTTATGCTGCCACTCAAGAGAGGCTGTCTGTCCTTCTAGACAACCCCTCACGCCTGCTGGGGACAAACGACACAGACACAGGACACCTATGAAAATTAGCAATGGCATTTGACTTTCTCAGTAACCTTCTTGCAAAATCAGTTGTCTCTAGAATAGGCTTCTGGTAAGAAACCAGAAGGCCATAATGACCACAAGAGGGCACCAGCGCACCTTCAACCACCTTTACCTCCAAAAACCCTGGGAAGGCTTCCCATTGCAAGGGCAGGATAGAAGGAACACACATTGGATTAGAAAGGAATAGAAAAAGGAAAAAAAAAAAAAAAAAATCATCATATTGTTATGTCTAACTGGAAGGCCTGCTTACCAGGCCTTTATTTATGCATCTAGGACCTCCTTAAATGTAGGAATAGCAAGAACATTATACAATAATAGCCAGACAAGGGATTAGATTGAAAATAATCCAAATAGGGATGTGAATAGGTCAGTAGACTTTAAAACAGAATAAACCTCACTTCGAAGCAAGGTAGCTATGGAAACATTACCAAAATCATTCTGTTACTTCATGGCTGCTGTGGTTTTTGTAGCTAGGAAATGCTGTCAAGGGAGAGCAGAATATTATTTTCTTATAAATAATACAACATAGGATCCTATATGGAAAGTTGCAAGAAATTAGATTTCAAAGGTAGAGATGTTTCAACAAAAATACCCAAGAGCTTTAATTTGGTTTCTGATAACTTGGCTCTGGGTTTGCAGTTGTTAAGTTTTTCTCTATTTCTGTTTTCTGTTGCAGAAAGAAATGGAGCCTGTGAGAGATTTATTTCCACGTCTCTGGATATATAATACACACACACAGGCGTGCACATTTAGCATGGCTGATAGAAGTCACCTGTTCACCCCTGGTGTGACCCACGTGAGGGTAGATGACCTATGTTTAGCTCTTAGACAAGGGGTTTCCTTTTTTGTAGGGCCTGGAGCTATGCTGCCTAAGGCCACAGGGTCCTGCCACTGACTCTCTGAGACCCCTGACTGACAGCCCATGCCCTTGAGCTTTCCAGCAAACCCCTATGAGTATATAAAGGCCATTATACACAGCTTTTCCCTCACTGTGCTGATCATGTAGGTGGAGGTGTGGGTAAACAAAATAAATTGGTGTAAGAGGAGTAGGTGTTCGGTAAGTTAGGTAAATGTGGTACCTGCCCTGGAGATATGGTAAATGTCATGCTGATAGGTGCTTGGGACTAAAAGTGAAATTTTGATGCTTTTATGAGTTCATTCAGCCAGAGGCCCGTCATGCCCCCATCCTGGCCTGACAAGCACCCCTTATCCGCACAGAGTTTCAAGGGAGCTATATACACAAAGAACAGTAACAAATTGGGGCTCAAGTACCCAATACAACAATGTAGCATGCTTTGGTAAGAGACCAAGTTGTCCATGTGCTTGAGGTCTCAAGACTAAGAAGTGGGATCTTCTGAACCTAAGTTTTGGGTTGTGACTTCTGGCCATGTAGAGAAAGGAATTCAGAGAGGTGGGCGTGGGTAGCAATATACAGAGGAGGCCATGGCTTAACTATATGTGTGGGAAAAGGAGAAAGGAAAAGAGCAGAGTAGCCCCACCTGTTATTAAAATGACAGTGGCCCATTTGATAATCGTGACGGTGGATGTGGGTAGGAATTGTGTAAAGTCAGACTTTTCCCAGGGGAAGAGATCTTAGGTTCCTCCTTATCCAGAGAAGTGGATTTAACACCTTAGTGACCATCAGAATCACCTAGAGGGCTTATTGAAACATGTGTTGCTGGGCTCCACCCCAGTTTCTGATTCAGTAGGTCTGGAATGAGGCCAAAGAATTTGCTGACAAATTATTGAGGATGCTGATGTCACTGGTTCAGGGACCATGCTTTTTGAACCACAGCTCTAGAACACTGTAAGTGGTTTAGGTCAAGTATCAACAATGTAGCTGTGACATGGATTTAATTCTGTCCTTGAAACAGAAACCTAGTCAAGGGCTCATTACTTAAAGAAAAAATGGTAATTCACACATCATACAATTCCCCCATTGGAAGTGTATAACTTAATGGTTTTTGGTATGTTCACAGAGTTGTGTAACTTTCATTACCCCAAGAAGGAACCCCATACCTATTAGCAAGCATTCCCCATTCCTACAAACTTCTTGAGCCATAGGTCACCACTTAATACTTTCTTCTGGACATTTTGTGTAAATGGAATCATACAATATGTTGTTTTTTGAGACTGGCTTCTTTCACTTAGCATAATGTTTTCAAAATTCATCCTTGTAGCAGGTGTCAGTACTTCATTTCTTTATATTGCTTAATAATGTTTAATTGTATATGTGTATGCCACATTTGATTTATCCATTCATTAGCTGATGGACATTTGGGTTGTTTCTACTTTTGGCTATTATGAATAATGTCGCTATGAACATTCATGTACAAATTTTTGTGTGGATAAATAATTTTATCTTTCTTGGGTATATACTTAGGAATGGATTTGCTGGGTTATAAGATAACTCTATACTTAGCATTTTGAGGAGTTGCCAAATTGTTTTCCAAAGTGGCTGAAATTTTACATTTTACATTCCCATCAGCAGTGAGGGTCCAATTTCTCTACGTCCTCACCAACTCTTGTCTTTTGATTAAAGCCATTCTAGTGGGCCTTGAGTGGTATCTCATGTTGTTCTGATTTGTATTTCCACGATGGCTAATGATGTTGAACATCTATTCATGTGCTTATCAGCTATTTATGAATCTTCTTTGGAAAAACGTCTATTCTGATTCTTTGACCATTTTAAATTGGGTTATTAGTCTTTTTCCTGTTGAATTGTAAGAGTTCTTTATATTCTATATAAAGTTCTTTAACAGAGATATGACTCAAAAATATTTCTCACTCTGTGTGTGTTGTCTTTTTACATCCTAATGATGCCTTTTGAAAAACAAAGGTTTTTTAAAATTTTGAAGATGTCCAGTGTATCCATTTTTTTAAATCACTTATGCTTTTGGTGTTATGTCTAAGAAATCATTCGTTGCTTAATCCAATGTCATGAAGATCTATTTCTATGTTTTCTTCTAAGAGTTTCATAGTTTTATCTCTTACATTTATGTCTATGATCAATTTGGAGTTAATTTTTGTATATGGTGTAAGGAAGGTATCCCACTTCACTCTTTTATATGTGGGTATACAGTTGTCACCCATTTAAAATATGGAAAAAAAAAAAACTAGAGCAACAAAAGAGCCTCTTTTTTTTATGGGAACTTTTGAATATTGACATGGTTTGAACAGTATTTATTATTGTGGCTTTGCTCATACCTGATCAAATATATTTATTCCTCCAATAAATACTTTCAGAGCATCTACTTTGTGCCAAGCATGTCTAAGTTGCTTGTGATACAGCAACGAAAAAAGCAAAGATCTTGCCTACACGTCGCTTACATGCTAGTGAGGAAGATGAGTATAAGAAAAATAAATGAATAAATATGTAGTATACTGCAGTAGTGACAGGCATTATGAAATAAAAACAGAGTGAAAGGGTAGAAGTGATGTAGGGGCTGGGGAAAGAATGCTATTTTATCTTGAGTAGGAAAATCAGGAAATGCCTCTCCAAAGTAGCCGGGTTTGTTCGGTGACCTGAATTACATAAGGGGGCAAGCCATGCACATATCTGAAAGAAGTGTTCCAGGCGGGGGAAGAGAAAATGCAAATGTCATGGAGCAAGAGTGTGCTTGGATTCTTCCAGGAAGAGTAAGTAAGGCAGTGAGGCTAGAGTGTGACACATGAGGGGAAGGCGGGTGGAAAAAGATGTTGGAGAGGTAGTCAGGGGCTAGACCTGTGGGAAAACCCAGACTTCCCCAAATTTCTGATCTTCTGCCTGGCAATGCATTTTGGCCTACAATATTTGCATTGGCCTTGAACAAAAATCAATACCATTTCTTCTCCCTCTTTGATCCTAGTACCTGCCTCAAAATTTTTAGCAAATGAGTTAAGAATAAAGGAAACGAATAATCATATGAACAAATTCTAAGCCATCGATTTCCTTGAAAATAAACAAAAAACATTAAGATAATTCAAAAGAAAAAAGTAATTGAAATAAAGAAATTTTCAGAGTCCTTCTTTGTTTTCCAATGTGATTTCCATTAATCATACCTTCCTTGTTTCTTTATTTAAGGTTCATGGCCACGTCTGCAGGCTGCCCATGAAAATCTCTCCTCTACAACATAGTAACAGGAAGCAGTCCCAGACGGGGTCTACAGTTCCCATATCCTCTTGCAGTAGTTGGGGCCACATGACCATTTCTCAGCAATGGAACAGGAGTAGAAGTGATGTGAACTACTTCTAAGCCGTGGCCTTTAAGAGGCAGGTGAACCTTCTTTATGTTCTTTCTCTTTTCACCAGCTGGATGCAGAGGTTGCAGAGAATGATGGAGCTCTAGGGGATGGGGTAGCCACAAATTGGAAGGCACCTGCATCCTTGAGTCACTATGTGATGAAAATCTTCCTGCTGACTCAGAAACGCTTGCCTTGGATTGTTATATGATTCGAGCTATTACATTTGTGAGTACATTTGCTAAAGCCATTTAGCCTACCATAACCATATGTAGACCCTTACATATGAACCTTCAAATTGCGAACTTTCAAAGGTGGGAACGTGCGTTCGCATGTCCAATCATGTAAGTTACAACGTACGTGTCTGGTGTAGATTGTGTGCATCCTCTACAAGTGGTTGTGCTTTGGTATATTTTACTGTACAGTACTGTATGGAGTACAGTAGTCTAGTGTCTTTATTTCAAGCCCAGGATATTCAGAAGCAAGCATAAAAGCAATCGGTGATGTAGCTGGTACTGCTAAGAAGCACTAAGTGATGACAATGGAACTTGCTTTGCAACATGAGGAGCTTACTAATGAAGACCTGATGGAATTGGAAGCCCAGAGAAAGATAAAGAGAGACAAAAGGAGGAAGTAAGTGAAGAACCAAAGAGATTCACGACGCAGGAAATGGCAAGGGGATTTTCTTTATTTGAGGCGACACAGTTAGTTTTTGAGGCACAGGACCCAAATGTAGAATGGTACATGAAGGTTGCAGCAGCCTTGCAGGAGGCAATCCAGTACTACCATGTCATCTATGACCAGAAAAAAAGAGCTACAACTCAGACGTCTCTGGATGGTTTTTTCAAGAGGGTAGATAGAATTGAATCCAGCAAGGAACCAGAACCTGTGCCATCAATGTCAGGCATGAGTGAAATTGCATCTTGTCCTCCGTCTCCTATTGCTGATGAGCCTTCAGCTCTACCATCTCCCACCTCCTCTCCCTCCTCCAGTCAGGAGCTCTTCTTGCCTGTTCACTCGATGCCAGCCCCTGTAGACCAACATTTGTACTACACTACTGTACTTTTCAAGGTACTGTACTGTAAGATTAAAAATGTTTTCTTTATTTTTTGTGTTTGTTTTTTGTATTATTTGTGTGAAAAATACTATAAACCTATTGCAGTGTAGTACTATGCAGCCGATTGTGTTAGTTGGGTACCTAGGCTAACTTTGTTGGACTTATGAACAAATTGGACTTACAAACGTGCCCTCAGAATGGAACTCGCTCATATGTAGGGGACTTACTGTAATATAAATTCAACTTAGAAAGACAAAAAATAGACTACTTGGAAAACCAGACTGAAGGGGACTAGGGTTGAGAAGAGTGTTAGAGTGGGATCTGAGAAAGAGGCGTTTGGACTGAGGAGGTCTGGGATCGAATGGGTTCCCCTCTCTGGTCATATGCATTGGTTTGGCATGGCTAAAGCTCTTTCCATTTTTCCTGTGCCCTTGGCGCTGGAGGTGAAGGGGTGGGTGTGGGTAGTAGTGGGAGGGTGGTAGTGGTAATGGGGCAGGGGATGAGTCCTTGAATGTGCCTTCAGGAGCACCTGGATGATTGGCTTGAGATGGGACCTGACCCAGGGAGGGTCACTGGGCCCTGAGTTTGTCCATCATCTCTGTTCTGCCAATGCACTTAGTATTGCAGACCCAATAGACCATAAATGGGAAATTATTGGTTCAATAGCACACTGACTTTTTTTTACACTAAAAGAATAAAGATTTTTATTAGGCACTGTAAACAGCATTCTATAATCTTCAAATTCATCTCATCAGAATGAAGCCACGATCAATCAAACAACTGTAGTTCATTCTCGTGCAATTCCCGAGTTAGGGCAAAACTGCCAGCACCTTCCATTAGGACATGAAGATATTTACTTAGCTCTTGAGGGCAGGGAGTGAGGTGCTATATCTCGTTTCTGATCACTTAAACCAACTGTTATGGAAAGAGAGGTCATTTGTATGAGGCAGAGAATTCTGGGCATATGACACTGGCCACAAAAGTCAAATGGTCACTAGTGAATTTGAGCCCAAACTTAGCTGAGAAAAATAGGTGAAGGCATATTAACTTTGGGCAAGTCCAGTAAGTTAGAGGTGAGTTGATTTAGGTGAGTGTAGTAAATGGGGCATCCAAATTTTGACAAGTGTTTGGTAATTTAAAGATGAGAAATCTGCCTGTAACCTCATCTGTGTTTGTGCTTGTATTTTCTATTCTTTTAGTTTCTTTTTCCCTAAAATATTTTTAAAGACAAAAACTAAAAAACCCTTTTCACTTTGGTCTCAGCTGGAACAAGAGGAAAAGATACTTATTAAAATCTAAGCCAAGATTGGTAGGAAGAGCAAACTGCCATCAGAACAGTCATGGTGACAGTGGTTATCTCTCCTAGAGGAGGGAGGGGGATGGGGTAAGTGAGGACAGTGGTCCTCCCTGGGAGACGGTTAAGGATGGAGACGGTTGGTCCTCTTTCTCTCCTTGAGTTTTCCCTCACAAGATTTTTGTGTGTGTGTTTGTTAACTTTTTATTTGGAAATAATTTAAAACATAGTAAATTTGCAAAAATAGTAAGGGTAGAACACAGAACACCCTGTATACTATTTCCCCATATTCATGTATCTTAACATTTTGCTGGATTTGCTTGATCATTTGTGGATGCTCATGTGCTCTCTATTTAACACACAAATACACACACATAGTTTTTTTTGTGAACAATTTGAACGAAGGTGGTATACCTCAACGAAGGGGCCCTTTATGACTACATACCTCAGTGTATATTTCCTAAGACTAAGACTAGCCTCTTAACCACAACACAGTTATCAATTTCACGACATTTAACAGTAACACAACACTTTGATCGAATCTACCTACTATATTCCAATTTTTTCAGTTGACCCAATAATGTCCCTTGTGGCATTTTCTCCCCATGAATTAGGTCTAGCATTCCAATTAGTTGTTATGTTTTTAGTCTCTTTATCTGGAACATTTCTATAGCCTTTCTTTGTCTTTGAAGACAATGGCCTTTTTGAAGAATTCAGTCCTTTAAAAATATATATATATATATTTTAAAATAACTATATATTTTAAATAAATAAATATATATTTAAAATATATATGTAGAACATTCTTCACTTTGGGTTTGTCTGATGTTTGTTTTTTTCTAAAATTAATTAATTAATTTTTGACTGTGTTGGGTCTTTGGTGCGTGCGTGTGGCTTTCTCTGGTTGTGGCAAGTGGGGGAACTCTTCATTGCAGTGTGTGGGCTTCTCGTTGCTGTGGCTTCTCTTATTGTGGAGCACGGGCTCTAGGCGTGTGGGCTTCAGTAGTTGTGGCACTCAGAGTCGGTAGTTGTGGCGCACGGGCTTAGTTGCTCTGTGGCATGTGGAATCTCCCTGCACCAGGGTTCAAACCCGTGTCCCCTGCATTGGCAAGTGGATTCTTAACCACTATGCCCCCAGGGAAGTCCTGTCTGATGTTTCTTAATAGTTAGCTTCCTGTTATAGTCTAGGCATAATCTTCAGATAGCATCTCATCTGGAGGTGCACAAAGTCCGTCTGCCTCTCATTGGTGATGCTAATTTTGTTCCCTATCCACCTTTCAGGAGCCCCTTTAAGACCATAAGATATTCTGCTCCTCATCAACAAGTCCCTACAGATTTAGCAACCATCGATAATTCTTGTTTGGACCAGTCTTTGTTCTGTTGGTTGCAAAATGATGATTTCCCAGCTCCAGCCCTCCCCTCATTTGCCAGTCAGCATTTGGCACACCCCGTGATTATCATTCTGTTATAAGAGCACCTTTCTTTACAGAGCTGATTCTCATGATGTACAAATTTGAATTCTATTTTTGTATGTAAGAATAGGATGCTTTATCCTTATATCTGACAACCTAATAAAGTAATATATTAAAGAAAAACTTATCTCCATCTTGGTTTAAAAAATATTATGTCCTGCTTAAATATGGTTTAGGTAGAATGAGGATTGTGAGTGAGTTGAAGGTCTTAAGCTCTTATTAAACAAGCAAGTAAGAAAGCAAACATTTGACTCTTATGGACAGAAGGACTGGTGGAGGAAGGACTTTCTCTTTGTGTGAAATCATCCCCTTCTCACTAGATAAAAAGAAAAGCTACTCTGCGTGTGTGTGTGTGTGTGTGTGTGTGTGTGTATGTGTGTGTGTGCGCGCATGCGCACTCCACACCATGGGTAGTTTGTGGCTTGACTCTAATCACTTTCTCTTCTTGGCTGTTGGCAAATGGTGTGGAGTAGAAGATCAGTCTCTCTCACAGAAAAGCAGAGTGATTAGACTGCAAGACTGTTAATTAGAATGTTAGGACACAGCAGGGCACTATCTCACTGAGAAGCTGTATGAAGGCAGCTAAGATTGTGAAAACCTGGAGAGAAACCATGTGAAATATTTATTGATGCCCAAATCTCTAATGTCTTGAAGAAAAAAAAAAGCCAAGTACCAACCCCAAGCAGGATTTAAACTCTCAGGAAAGACACAGGGTGAACTCCAGCTGAAGTTTTGGGCAAGTGCCAAGATTAGATTAAGCAGTGAATGATTGCTGTTAAAGGTAGCAACGAGGTATATGTGTTTCTTTAAATCTTGTTCTAAATGCTGTAATCAATTTTTATCTATAATGATTTGAGATGAATTGTCCTGCTTTGTTAACTTAATAAGGTATTCTGTTTCTGTAGAAAAAGCACAGCGGCCTGGAAAAGCATGTTAATGTCTTTCTCCTGTGGGGAAGCCTTTTGTTACAATTTATGGTCACAGTCCAAGGCCGGGTCAACCCAGGACCCGCCAGCTCAGATTGCAGTCGTGGTTATAAGAGGGGAGGGTCCATATGTGCAAACTCCAAACCCCAAACCTGCAAAAGAAGGTAGCAAACAAGTTCCTTAGAGGAATGAGAGATGAAGAGAGGGGCCACGAAGCTGCCGGGGGGCCCATGGAGCCAGAAATCCTTCCCCGCACACCTGATGGGTGTGTGGGGCTCTGAAGTCAGGGAGGTGACTTTTGGCATAGACATCAATTGAAAAGTTGGTGAGGCCTTGAATACACCAGCTTCTTTTTCTAGATACCTCTCATCCTCACCATGGGGCCAATCTCTGCCGTTTTCCAAACCCTTTTCGCCATGTTTCTGGTTTTGCTGATGCCACATAGTCTAAACTACTAAGGACTGGGACCCTGTTAATAAAGTATTTTCCCCTAAGTGTTAGGAAAAGCTATAGGGACTTCCAGAAGAGATACTTTGGAGACTGTTGACATACACTGCAAAGGGTAGAGGCAAAAGCCCTTCTTGACTTAAAAGAAAGATGTTTGGAGGCCGGGCAGGGGGCACGAAAGTGTGAGGTGGAAGCACTGGCCACAGTAGCAGTTTTGTTTGAATTGCAGCTCACCATTTCCAAGCTGCGTGGTCTTGGGTATTAGTTACCTAAACTCTCCAATCATTGTTTTTGCCATTCTCATCATAGAGTTAATAGCACTTACCTCTTGGCGTTGTGAGGAGTAAATTTAATAATTTATATAAATCTCTTGGTACAAAGCTTGAAACACAATAAGCATTAAAGAAGTGGTGGCCAGTGTTAGGAGCTATTATTGCATGCCTAAATTACAGTGCCTGGTATTGAAATGTTTGTGCAATCTGCCTCCAGCTTGCCTACTTATCTTGTTTCCTGCCATTCATCCATTCATCCCTGCTGTATTTTTCATCATGAACTTGCACCAGGCTCTAGCCGGGCCTGTGCCCATTTCTTCTTCTTCTCACCTTCTTTCTTACTACAGCTTCTGCTTGAAATGCCCCTTCTCATGCTTTCATCTCATCCCCTGAGGCTCAACGTAAGTCCCATTTCCTCCCTGATACCCTTTACAGCTATTTCTGCTCACGTTAGGCTCTATCGTTCTCTGAATCACTATTGTAATTACTGTTTGTGTCACAGGGTTAAGTGCTGGATTATATAGAGAAGAACTTTCTGTGATGGTGGAAATATTCTATAGTGGGTTGTCCAAAAGGTAGCTGCTAACTGTGTGTGGCTATTGAGAATTTTAAATGTAGCTGATGTGATTAAAGGAGTTAATTTTAAATTCTTTTTCATTCTAATTAATTCAACTTTACGTTTGTATTTTTCTTAATTTTTATTGGAGTATAGTTGATTTACAATGTTGTGCTAGTTTCTGCTGTACAGCAAAGTGATTCAGTTATACATATACGTATATCCACTCTTTCTTTAGATTCTTTTCCCATATAGGTCATTACACAGTATGGAGTAGAGTCCCCTGTGCTTTACGGTAGGTACTTATTAGTCTATTTTATGTATAGTAAGGTGTATATGTCAATCCCAATCTCCCAATTTATCCCTTCCCCTCCTCCAGCCCCTGGTAACCATAAGTTTGTTTTTACATCGGTGACTTTGTTTCTGTTTTGCAAGCATGTTCGCTTGTGCTGTTTTCTTTTAGATCACATATAAGTGACATCATATGATATAATGCCATTTGCAGCAACATGGATGGACCTAGAGATTGTCATACTGAATGAATGACTTATAGTCAACTTTACATTTGAATGGCACATTGGCCCAATGTATCCACCACCTACTCTGACAAAACCTCTTGTAAGAGGTTCTAGTCATGTGTTCCCACTGCCTCCTGGGGCCAAACTTATTTTCTCTTCCAATGGTGTCCCCTTTGCCCATAGAGAAATCAAGCGGTGGATTTAGGGAAAAAGGGAAGATACGGGATAGAGGGGCGGTGCTCAATCACCAGAGGTGGGTGTTAGCTAGTCTGAAGTTGGGGTGCATGGGACCCAGTCCGATGCCTCCCATCTGTCTGTGAGTAATCCTGTAGAACTGGCTTCATTGTTGAGCAGGATTTACAGGAGCCCTGAGCTGGCGACCCGCAGGCCTTACAGCCTCACATGTGAGCGAAGTCTCTTGTAGTGGCCACTGAATCACTGTGTCCACCCGTGGACCTGACCCTTGCAGGGATCCCTGACGTTGGTGCTGTAGCATCCCATTCGGCCTGGACCAAGCCTCTGCTTGACCCTTGCTCCCAAACTTGACCCTTCTCGGAGAATCCTCACCCCGTCCCTCAGCTCTGGCTTCTGATTTCAAACTTTTCAGGGCTGCCTCAGTCTCCTCCCTGTTTAAATTATTGTGGGTCTATTTGTTTGTGTTTCCCAGTAGTTCATGAACTCTTACAGATCACAGACCTCTTTGAGAAGCTGATGAATGCTGTGAACACTCTTCTTAGGAAAATGCACATGGCCACATTCATATGCAATTTTGCAGACTGTTCCAGGAAGGTCACAGATCCCTTGAAGCCCAGGCTCAGGTCGGAGACCCTTGGTTAAGAACACTTTCCTTAATCTGACCTTAGAGGTTTCATGTGCTAGCCTTTCCTCTCTCAGTGCCAACTCAGTTCCCACTAATTCTGTACTCGTTGGGCAATGTTTTGATGACTGATTGAGGGCTCTAGTTACCTTCAGGACAGAAACAGTCACTCTAAATAGCTATGGGGAGTATTTCAGTTGCTATAAATATCTATCCTCATTGGTAGGTTAATAGATTGGCATTATGGCTTCTAAAGCCTTTCCCCACATTACAAAAGAGTTTTTAGAGCCTGGTGATATCTAGGTGAAATAATAAAATTCATAAAACAGCAGTACTGAGCTCCGGTCTGGGGGCCAAGAGTGCCCTCCCCACCCCCACCCTCATCCCCTCCAGTTATTTAGAAGTTTCAGACCTGGATCTGTCATGTAGTGTCATTCATACATATCCTCAGCTGAACTTTGAATGTGTGCTTTAGCTCAGCTGGGCTTTCTTTTGATCTCACCTGATCCTCTATCTCACAAACCACAAAAATTTAGAGTTAGAGGACAGGAGACCATTTCTTGCAGAGGCCCAGGGAAGGAAGGGGCTGGTCTAAGATTCCACAGCTGGTGGTGACAAGGCAGGGTTAGAACCCAGCTGCCTTCTTTTCTTTTCTTTCTTTCTTTCTTTCTTTTTTTTTTGTTTAGTTTTTGTGATGCCATACAGCATGTGGGATCTTAGTTACCCAACCAGGGATTGAACGCGTGCCCCTTGCATTGGAAGCACGGAGTCTTAAACACTGTACTGCCAGGGAAGTTCCTGGCTGCCTTCTATACCAGCTCAGTCTCTCAATTTCTTTATGCTTTATGAGTGATTTGTTCTTGAGTTTTGGCTCAAATGACTTAGGAAGTAGAGCCTGTATCGCATCTGTAGAGACACCTTGTTGCGTGCCTTGGATATATTCTTGCAAATTTGATAATAAAGTGAATTTCAGTAAATTATATTCTATCATGTCTTTTGAAGATTAGAGATGTATTCCTTCTGTAAAAGCTTTCAGCCTTGGGAATACACATGGATTTAATAGAAAAAAACCATGTGCTTAGAGGGAAAATGATTTTCTGATGGAATATTCAAATAATGTTCAGAGTAAACCAACAAATATGAAAGTGTGAGAACAATCTTTTTGTCTAGAGGAAGATATAGCCTATTTCTTTAAATTTCATATGCATTTTTCTCTATCCACAGGTAAATATTCCTTTTGAAAAGCTTTCCTCTTTCTGAGGGGTTTATCTTGCATGATTACTTTTAATTGTTTATTTAACAGCCTGGGTTAGCTTGCTGCAAGGTTTGCTTAGTATCTTGTGTAAATTCTTTGTCATTAAAAATCAGTTTTCCTGATGGCGTTATTAAGATTTGTTATTTCTATAAGTCTGACTTTCTCTGTAGTGGAGTTTCTGTAAGTGAAATAGACAAGGAAGCAGTTATTTTGGTTTTTACTAGCCATGGGATAGCCTATTTTACAATTTAATTAAAAGAACTCTAAAAGGTTATATGAGATAACATAAAGTTTCGGATGCTTTAGAAAGAAAGTCTGATGTCAGTTTTCCCTCAGTTGCCACGATTATCTTTCCTGGGGCCAACATGATCACAGTAACTTTCTTAGCCTGGTCCTGCAGCCAGTACATTTTTTCCTATAGATGATTCTGGGAGGAAGGAAGAGCTTAAACAAACGAGCTGCAGAGACAATCCTCAAACTTTATATTAATTAATCATTTCAGCCTACTCCCCCACTAAACTTTTAACTAAAGCAGCTAATAGGAAGCAAACAGATGGGTTTGAATTTCATCTCTTTTTGTTTTCCCTGCTCACTCTCTGGAAAAGGGGCTAATGAGCAGTGAAATGGCCAGGTGTGAGCTGCAGAGGGGAGGACACTCTGCCTGGGGAGACCGCCGCTGTGTAATCAGCTCCTGAATGATCACAAGGTGCCCCACCGTTTTATGAAGGTGTCTGAAATCTCCAGGATCCAGCAGTGAGGGGAGCAAGGGGAAGGAAAGATGATGTTCCAGTGGGCATGATGTCCACTCTGCCCATTGGGTTGAAGCTGTACCCCAAAGAAGGCTCCTTAGAGAAAGTATAGTGAAAGGCAAATGTTGGTGTGTGAAGTGTAACAAACTTGATAGTGTTTACAGTACAGTTGCTGACACTGTTTAACCCAATAGCAAGCTGTTGCCTAAGCATCTTTCAGAGGGTAATTAAAAGGCTCCTACTTGCACCGAAACCAATTGCATTAAAATTTTATTTGTAGGGAATGCTCAAGACTTAAGGTAAAAAAATCAGAATTCATAACCCAACAGAAGATGTCTTCCTGCCACGGGCAACAGGAATGCTGCTGAGGAGATTCCAATTAAAGACCAGGGCTTGGTTACAAAGGCGGAGACTTTAATTCAGCTTTCCTCTGACCTGACCCAGCGCTACTTTAATGAGGAAAGGAAAATTTCACTACTACAACATTATTAAGTAGAAATTGGAAGAGAGAACTGTTTATTCCTTTGGAAGAAAGACCAAAGAAATGATGTGGGCCTGCCTGAAGAATTCAGTAGCAGCAGGGTTTGGAAAATCAGTGTTGAGTGGGTTCTAAGAAGATGCTTTTTCTGGAAAGCTGCATTCTTCGGGCATAATAAGTGGTTCATATTTGTTGTTTGTGTGTTTGTTCATTGACAAAAAATCCAGCAGGTCAGTCTGCATGCCTCAGCTGAATCCAGGACACATGCGGCAGGAGATTCAGCGACTCATTCTCAGACTGCCACTGACTGGCTGTGTGACCTCAGAGAAGTCACTTCCCTGCTCTGAGCCACAGCAACCTCGGATCTGTAAAGTGAAAGGAACACTTCCAGCTCTAAAAAAGGCTCAATCCTGCTGTAATAATACTCTGGATTCAGCAAATGTCTCCTCCTTTAACCCCCTAGATAATTTGGAAAGTGCTGTCAGCCTTTAAAACCCTCTGTAATTCACAGGTGTTTGTTTCCTCTTATTGCAGTGGGAGTTATGGAGAGTCAGTGAAGTTAAGTGGCAGGCACAAGGTAACCTTGTCATCTTTCAGAGGAGGATAAAGAACTGTACTCTGACTTCAGCCCAGAGCTTAAGCCATTCAGGCCAGAATTTCATGGAAAATGATAAAGATTCTGATGGAATGTGATATATGGTGTTTTCCTTAATTAACCACATCAAATCAACTCAGTCATGTGGGTCTTTACATTTTCTCATCAGGCCTCTCTGCTCTTTTGGTTCTTTGACCAGAGTCCATCAACAGTAGCGGTAGCTAAAGATACTAGGATGGGAGTGATATTATCTTTTTGCTTGTCTTTTGCTACATCTGTGGGGTGAGGGATGTGACGTGAGCGCCTGCATGTGTGGGGACAACTCATATACCACAAACTTCCTCCCCTGGAGGATGTTTTGGCATCCATTCTCCACATACCCAGTCAGGGCTGTCTCCAATGTCTGCCTGAAGAGATGTATTGGGCTGAACATTTGGGGCCCTTTGCAAGGGTGTATCTTTGGCTGGCAGCTCCCACCCATGTTTCTTGGCCCCACCAGTCAGCATTCATTGCTCCAGCTCCCTGCCACAGTCCCTGCCAATGGCTCTGGGAGCTCCTGGGGGGATCTCAGTTATGATTGGCACATGGGCATTTGATGCTTTCACCACTTTCTCTCTCCAGCTCTGACTCATAGGATGCTGACTCTTGTCACTGCTGCTCTAGGTCTTGGTGTAAGTCGCTGGGCCTGGAACTGAGGATGATGGAGAGTGTCATCTCTTGTTATGGCCTATTACTCTTGAACCAGACTTCTGTACCTCCTTTCTCTCTTTTTTTCAGGATGGGACTTATTTTATTTTATTTTTTTGCATCCTTAATTATAGTTTACATTAGTGTTTATATTGATTGTTTTTTTAAAATTTTTATTGGAGTATAGTTGATTTACAATGTTGTGCTAGTTTCTGCTGTACAGCAAAGTGTATCAGTTATACATATACACATGCTCACTCTTTTTTAGATTCTTTTCTCACATAGGCCATTACAGAGTATTGAGTAGAGTTCCCTGTGCTTTACAGTAGGTCCTTATTAGTTACCTATTTTATATATAGTAGTGTGTATGGGTCAATTCCAATCTTTCAGTTTATCCCTACCCCCTTTGCCCCCCGGTAACCATAAGTTTGTTTTCTACAGTTGTGACTCTACTTCTGTTTTGTAAAAAAGTTGATTTGTACCCTTTTCTTAATTTTTAATTTTTTAAAAAATATTTAACTAATTAACTAATTAATTTTGGCTGCATTGGGTCTTCATTGCAGCACGTGTGATCTTTTGTTGTGGGGAGCAGACTCATCGCTGCGGCGCATGGGCTTCTCTCTAGTTGCGGCACATGGGCTTCTCTCTAGCTGCGGTGTGCAGGTTTTCTCTTCTCTAGTTGTGGCCCGCGGGCTCCAGGACGAGTGGGCTCAGTAGCTGTGGTACTTGGGCTTAGTTGGCCCAAAGCATGTGGGATCTTAGTTTCCCTACCAGGGACCGAACCCATGTCCGCTGCAATGCAGGACAGATTCTTTACCATTGGACCACCAGGGAAGTCCTGTACCCTTTTTTTTAAGATTCCACATAGAAGTGATATCATATGATATGTCTTTCTCTGTCTGACTTAGACTTCACTTAGTATGACTATCTGTAGGATAAGACTTGCTTTAGAGGGTCCTTAGTTCTTCACGTGAAGAGACCCCTCGTGTTTGAGTCTTCAGGCTCAAGCTGAAGTCCTCATCTCTGTGGATTCTAGATGTGGAGTCAAAGTTGCCCATGGGCTCTTGTTGTTGGGGTCCATGATGCCCAAAGACAGTAGTGAGACCCCTCAGTTAGCTTGCTGTTCCCCCTGATGGGAGATCTCTCATTATGGGACAGGAGGAGAGGAAGGTATTTGGTCCTCAGTTCTGTGGTCTTGCTGCCCTCCCAGAACACACCCCAGGCTCGCTTTGACCAAAGTAAAAAGTGGGGAACTTGCCTCTGTAATGACCCTCTCATCTTTCTCTGCCTCTGCTGTTCTTTAATGCCTGTTACTGGAAATATGGTGTGTTCTTAAGCTCCACCTGCCTGCTAGGACTCTCCATGGTTTTGGCCTGACTGCTGTAGGCAGGACCTTGTGCTGGGAGCCTCATCTTCCCTTCCTCCCCATCTTTCCAGGGTGCTACTTCATCAAGAGCTGATCTTTTCTGGAAAATGATAAGCTGAGATGTTGGGTAATGATCATGAGCTTGCCCTACCTCTTCAGCTGCCTATTCCTGATGGAATGTGATCAGAGCTGAGAGGTGATACCTACCTTTCGGGTTTCAGGACTAAAGACCAAGAACCTTGCCATAAACGTGAAGATGATAGCTCACCTGGCAATGGGTGGGGACCCTGCCTGTTGAGACAATCTGCACACGTGGCCCGTCACTTACCTCTTCAACATCCTCCAGGGATCGTTATAACTAAAACTTACGGTTGGATGACTATTTTAAAATATTTATTTAATTTGGCCGTGCCAGCTCTTTGTTGTGGCACGTGGGATTTTCACTGTGGCATGTGGGATTGAACATGGCCCCCTGCATTGGGAGCATGGAGTCTTAACCACTGGACCGCCAGGGAAGTCCCTGAATGACTAGTTAGACCCAGAGCATGCTGCCTCTCTGAAAGGGCACTTGTGTCTGATGACGTTTAAGATAATGCACGTTGTCTGTCTGCTAGAGTGAGGAAGGCTGACAGAAGAGATCAAGTCTGGGGCTTCATTCAGTAGGCAACAGAGGTGTCGAAGGTGGATATAATAGAATTACAGTGGTGACTGACGGAAGCCATGGAGGCAAGAGAAGTGTGTGAGGATACAAACACCCTCTGTCTAGAGGAGGGCATTGGAAATATTTGAGTTATTTTAGAGAGATCTGGGTTGTGAACACAGAGAGGCTTAAGGAGAAATAAGGCAAGTAGGAGGAGGTAAATGTACTGAGCAGGTTGGAATGAACGTTCTCCTTGGAGGAGTCAAGGTGAAGGTCTTTGTTAGATTTAAGGATAAGGGCAATGGGACTGCTCTGGAAGTTCTGGATACTCATACTCCCAGCAGTCCTTGTTGAGCAGATGGGAGGGAGGGTGACTGAAAGAATGAATGAACACTGCCAGTAGACTCTCCGAGCTTACCAAGACTTGTTGGGTGAGTCAGAGCTATTACTATAAATAGTTACGGTGGCAACAATATGTCCCAGTGACAGTCCTATTTTAAAAATTAACTTAAAAGTCTATTTAAAGGCTTTCAACTTCCTGTTGCCTGAAAGCTCTGAGCCCAGGATTCAGCACCATGAAATCCTCTGTGGAGTTAGGAGGACCACTGCTTATGCTTGTTTCCTTGATTTGGACATGTTCTGGGCAAGAGCCAGCGTATGTACGATGCAGCCCTTCTTTGTTCTTGGCCAGAGTTAAGTCAACTGCATTTGATAATGGTCTACCTATGGCTCCTGATGAAGTGTTTCTGGGAGATCAATGTCCTGTAAACTCAGTATATCAAAGATTTTGAGTTTCAATACCATCCCACTGATTGCAACATCACGATTGAGGTCCTCCCAGAAGATCGTCTCCTTTTTGTATCTAAAATCATCTTTAAGTCCAAGTTCTCAGATCTTGAAGCTTCAATCCCTGTGGCCTGTGCTGTCCCCCGCCATCCAGCTCCTATAAGAATAATTACAGGAAACGATGCAAAGAAACAAGGTGGCCCCTCGAAAAGATCAAGAATAGCAAATTTATACTTTGGAAATACAATCAACTGCGAAGTTAAGGAAAACGATTTTAATGTGCAGTTTTACCCCTTGAAAAAATCACATGGCTCATCTTTCTCCACCCAAGAATTCTGAATCTGATTCAACCCTCGGTAGCACCACTGGACATAAGAAGCTGGATTATTGACCAAAGATCCCGTTTGTAATCTTGCATTTTTAAATGTTTTAGATGATTTGATTTTAAATGGAATGGCATTTTGTTGTTTTATGATCCCTTATTAAGTAGGGTCTGCCTCTCTCTTTAACTTCATAAGGAATTATAATAAAATGCATTTTCTCCTAAAAAAAAAAAAAGAAAAAAAGTCTATTTAAAAATGTTGTTCTAAATCCTACGTGCATTCTCCTTTGCATTCTTTTGAGGACTCGAGTCTGTTGTTTACAGTGTTTATTACTTTTAAGCATATGGGAGTGCATATGATGTCTGTCCACTTTTTTCTAGAGCTGGTAAACAGACTGGGAACAGGACCAATATAATCACATTCATCCTGCCATTGACCTTGCGCAGGCTCTTCAAGGTCAGTAATGGTGGTTGGATTTTTGTCAGAATTGACTTGTTTTCTGCAGGAGCTGGGTCTCCCGCCTACTAACATTTGTAATCTTTCCTTACTATCTAGCCTGCTGTAAAATTACTAGTACAGTTTCCCCAGGCAACGACTTTGTGATTTTCTACTTTTTTATTGATCAATAAACAGTTTTAAACCAAAAAACCCCACAGTGAGAATAGAAACTTATTTGGTACTTGTAACTACCTGCCTTGGAGAAGAAAGAGGGATTGGAAAGATAAGAGCCTTAGGGTCCTGCTGCCTTCTTGATGCCAACACCAATAGATGAAAATAGAAAAATGCAGCCATAGGTTAACAAAACAACTGACTACACGATGCTAAATAACCGATTGTTTTGCATGCAATTAACCCATTATTTCCTTGTCTGCTGGATATACGTATCATCCCCTGTAAACGTCAAGAAGGCAGGCTTTGGCTGTTTCCCTTGTGCCAAACACAGTGCCTAGCTTAGTGTTAAGGAAAAAATGAAAGAGCTATCAGGATTGAGAATAAGAGGGTGAATTTATGTCTCTGTTGTATTGAGACTGGTTTCTAGTAATTTCCTTGCGAAAGTTCGATCTCTCAAGCTAGACTTAAGGAGAAACCCCAGGCCTTGTGTGTTTTGTGTTTCCTATGGCAGTAAATTTAGTTTACAATCATGGAAATACCTCTAGGTAGTAATGACTGTGTTTCCAATGGTTATGGCTTCCCATCAACCTATTTGTTTTCTTTTGGTTTTGTTTTTGGGTAAGTAGAATTTTGAAAATAAGTTTAGAAAATAAGGCAATAATTTTTAGTAAAACCAAATCAATAACCAGCTAAGGATAACAGAAAATTTGTGATTTGAATTGAAAACTGTTCATGTGGGTGCATTTTGAAGGATGGCAGACGTTTCTTCTCACATTTGTTGATGTCATTTGTTTTAACCAAGGAACATTTGCAGTTAGGTTGAAGTGAATGTGTTGTTCTTTTTTCTTTTCTTTTCTTTTTTTAGCAGTGTTGAGTCATTTGCTTTTCTGATAAGAAATGTTGAGAAACGGTAGACTTTTGGTTTTCTTGTTTTCCTTGGGGACATCACTGACAAACACCTGTTGTCTGTGTAATACTTAGAATTCAGAAACGGCAAATTCAGTGATGACACAGCAGGGTATAAGAAAAGGGAAGGATAGAAGAGCTAGTTTATAGTTCATCAAAGTAAGAATACCTTCCACAAATCTTCCCTGAATAAAACATGTGCTTTAATTCAGCAAACATGGAATCACAGACACTGGGACCTGGAAAGGCTTTGGCAGTCTCTATTTCAGTCCACCCACTTACACACAAGCAAACATCTCCAGAGCAGCTCAGGACTGTTTGAAGTCACACAGTGAGTCAGTGACTGAGCCCTCCCGCTCTGGACTCCAGCCACGGGTTGTGAAGAGGGATCGCCCCCCCCCCCACCCCGCCCCGATTGTCCTCTACCAGGACATGCACGGGAAGCAAATCTGTGTTCCAGTTACAGATGGGACTTCAAGTGGCCTTTCCCGCCATGCCTTTGCTGGTCTGTTTTCTCCAGGTGGCCTCCTCAGGTTGCTGGGTACCTTGGGCCCCAGTGGGGCTCCTTTTCAGGACATCGACAGGCATCCTAGGGATGGAGCCGAGAGTGAGGCTCATTGGCATGGGACACTCAACCTACTTCTGCACATCGAGAAGGTTGTTCCGTGCCCTTGGGCTCCATGTGTCACGGCTGCAGCCCAGCAGACCCAGCAGCAGTGAGGCATAAACCCTTTCACTCAGCCAACTGATGAAAACTCTGTCCTTTTCAAAATGTCCCAGAAAGCCAAAATAACTCATATTTCCCACGCAACGTTAGAGCAGATTTATGCCCCTTTAAGAACACATGTGGTGTAAAAAGATGAAGGGAGAGAGGGCCTAAAGTTTTACATATGGCACCAAGGTAATCCTAGCCGAGTTGGCTCTTCTCTGGAGAGTGCCTGCAGGGTATAATTAGAACAGAGATAGCCATCCCCACAGATCTATACTTGAGCAAATCGTGGCTGCGACAAAATTGGAACCAAGGCTAAATTTATCAATAACGGGGTTTAAAAAAAAGGAAAAGACAAATGAAGTTGAAATTTCTCCTTGTTTATTTTAATGTGCAGTACATTTTCTAGCTGATTTATGCCACAGCTTCAGTGTATTTTTCATTTTTTATTTATTTTGCAGTTAATTGGATTTCCAGGTTTTGCAGCCAGTCACTGCAATTGATCCCTGAAAAGATGGATTTATTGCTTAGACAGGCAGAATTCTGACAATCTTCAGAGGTTGGAAAATAAAGAAAACAGCCCATATGCAGAGCACTGTGGGTCACCATTGGGTCACATCAGCAAGATATGTTACAGCTGGCAGGTTTACGCCAGAACTTTAGCACAAGTAATCTTCCAAAATAGCAGCACCAGGATCCAGTGGAATATTTTGTAGGATATTGACAGTGATCCATGCTTAGGAGGAAATGTAGCTTCAGATGGAGACACCAAGGTAGATGTCACATCCCAGATAGGTTGGACCCATGATTGGAGAAGTAGCTAAACTTGAAACAGCTCACACCTTTGGTGGCTCGATAAGGAATGGGACCTTATTTTTGTTGTTGGGTGGCTTTGTCGGAATGGCATAATGGCTCAGCGGGCAGAACGAATATGGAACTCATGCCTTCAGCTACTCTTTGAAGAAGGTTCTGGAAATTTGTCAGCTGATAAGCAGCAGAACATTTCTCTCAGCTCTGCAAAAGTCTGACATCCATTCAACCATTCCCCTAGCCGTGCATGCAAGCGTCCATCTGTGTACTAATTTTTTTATTGAGCCCCTACTATATGCTAAGTCCTTTGCTTGGTGCTGAGCATAGATAATGGATAATAAAAAAAATTATAGTCCCTACCCTCATGGAGATTATAAACTATTGGGTAAGTGCTAATTACAAGTTTGCTGAGAATTAGGAAAGAGATTCAGGAAGCTGCAGGTGGACCTACCCTGATCTGGGGGTTGGGGAAGACTTCCAGGAGGAAATGCTGTGAGCTGAGACTTGAGGGACTGAATATACAAACTGACAATGGTCAGATCATATGTAAAATGGAACTCTGACCCATAATCTGCAGCAATCAGCCCAAGAAACCAACCTATTATCTACAGTAACCAGCCTGGGGGGCCAGCCTGCTATCTATAAGTCAGACTTGTAGGAAGTCAGACCACTCTCCTTAGCAAACAGTCCAGGAAGCCAAACAATAACTGCTGTAACAACTGGCCCCAAAGGGCTAGGACTTGATTAATAACTGACAGCATCCCCAATTTTTGTCCTTTCTTCCAACTTAGGATCAACCAGAGAAAGCTAAATCTGTACTCTTACCCAATCACATAGGATGCCCTGCTTCTAGTTTTCCCACCTACAGCTTTCCCCTGCCAACAGCCTCCCATCAGGGCACACCTGAAACCTTCTCTTTCTCTGTTATAAAGCTTTCCTACTCCTCTGCCTGCCTTTGAGACTTTGCCCAAACTCAAGTGATAGTGGCTGACTCTCTTGCTGTATCAAGCTCTGGAGACATAGCCTTTGCTTGTTCTCACTTGGTTGGGCATTGTTTGTTCCACAGACCTGAAGAATGAGCACATGTGGGCCAGACAGTGGTGGGGAAAAGAGTGTTCCAGGAAATAGAACAACACATGCAAGACTCTAAGATAAGAAAGACTAAAGGACCCTCTTCAAACTGAAGAGTCGAACGTGACGGAAATGTGGAGGGTGAGGGAGAGACTGGCATGAGATGTGGCTGGAGAAAGGGTTCTGGGGGGGAGTGCTGGGATCCTGCAGGGCCTTGTGAGCTGTGTTGATGATTTTGGCCTTTATCTTAACCAGAGTCTCATTTATGGCTGATGCTTGTGAGTTTTCTCCTTAACTAGTGCATTTCCACTGTGACTGGTCTCCAGCTCCTGTCTGCTGCTCTTGATGTGAGCTGCTTACATCCTATCTGAGGGCCTACCTGCTTTGAGAACTCCTTGTCTTCTGTTGCCATTGTTTTTATGTGGCAAATGCACAGGAAAACGTGTCTTGCTGTGTGAGTCCTGCTTCTTGCCAGGTCCAGCTTCCCTGGCTTCTGGGCAGTGATAAGATGAGCCCTGGCTTGTCCAAGCTCCTCTCTGAGCCTGAGCCCAGGTGAGCCCAGGGGGAAAGGTCAGTGTAGCAGAGATTGGGACTTATTCCCATATCTGTTCTCACCTTCTTCTATGGAGATAGAACATACTGTCAACTAGATTAGAGGTATTTCCCAGCCTCCTTTGTAGCTTAGTAATAGGCTTTTGTCCAAGGATGGGCCAATGGGATTCGAGGGGAAGTGATATATACAATTTCTGGACATGCACTTGAAAGAACGGGGCGTGACTTCCCCTTCCTGCTGGCTGGAGTGTAGAGGTGGTACTGGGGAGCTGTTTTGGACCACGTGTACCAGGGATGGCAGAACAACCAGAAACAGTATCATGACCGAGTGGGAACTGCTTACATCTGGAAAATTAGGTGAGAGAGAAATATATTTTTTATCTTATTCAAGTCATTTTATTTTAGTCTCTGCAACCGCAGATGACCAAATCTGAATTCAGCAGTTCTAAAATTGTGGTTCTAGAACCCCTGGGGGCAGGGTGGGTGGGCTGTGTCTCTGAGACTCTTTCATGAGGCTCATCACAGTACTGACACTTTGTTTACCTTTTTTATTCTCATTTTCTCATGAGAATATAGCTGAGTTTTCCAGAGGCTACATGATGAGTGATATCACAACAGATTGAATGCAGAAGCTGATACACGAATACAGCTGTCTTCTATTAAGCCAGATATTTAAGAGCTTTGCAAAAGGAAAAAAAAAAAAAGTCACTCTTCTCAATAAAATTTTCCTGAAAATATAAAGATATTTGTTTCCATCTTTATTATTGCTATTTTAAAACAAATGCATGAAAAAACATTAAATTTTTTTCCATTTTAATTTCTAAGGGTACATTTGGAGAGATGTTGGTAACAAAGTCCACTGTCCTAACTTATCCAGGCAGCTAGACATTCGCTGTCAATCAACAGTTACCAGCTCCAGGTCCTGCGCACCCGTTGTTTTGGGATCAACTGGGGTGGCTGCCACGCCTTCCTCTTTCTGCACCCTGCTTCTGATCTCTTCCCTCCTGCTGTCCTTTGGTTCTCCAGAAATTGACTTCAGCTGACACAGAATCCACTGAGTGTTTCTTCCCCCTCTGTCCTTCATTGCTTCATCTATTTACTCAATAATGAAGCCCGCTCATACGGGCTAGGGCTGTGCGAGGTGTGGAGGTCAAGATGACCAGAACATGGTGGCTACTTTGGTTTGGCTTGCGCTTGAGCAGTGGAGAGAGGCTGTGAACAAACAGTGGCAGCCCAGGCACTCAGCACAGCAGTGGATTGTAGAGGGTGTGGAAGTAACGCAGAGAAGGGAATGATCAGCTCTGCCTGGGGGTGGGGGTGGGGGCGGTGGGTCAGGAAGACTTTAAGGCAGAGGTGACTTTGAGGGGAACTGAGAAATAAATATAAATAAGCAAATTTCTCTGCAGGGAGTGTAAGGAGGGGGAAGGGCACCCAGGCAGAGGAAAGAACAGGGGGAAGGGCACAGTGACTTCATAGGGCAGGGTGTTTTTGGAAAAGTCTAAGTGGTTCATTAAGGGCTGAGAAGCTGGAAAGGGGCCAGGACCCATTAAGTAATGATAAACAATTTGCCTTTTATTCTTAAGGCAGTTGGAAATCACGGAATAATTTTAAGTGGAGAGCGATGTGATCATCTTTGATTTTAGAACTGTAGCGAAGGTTTTCTTCACCTTGTTTAGGGGCTGTGTTCATTTGCTTCCAAGGGATGCTGCTATATTTCGGTGTGACTGGTTGGTGGGGCCTCTCTGGAGAGAACCCTTTATTCAACTCATAGCACACAATTAACGGCCCCTCCGTTTTTGAGGGGAGGAGAACAAGTGATTCTGAGTATGGATGGCAAAGTACGTGTCCTTTTGATTCATCTGTCTGCATAGGCCGCCCCTCCCCCCCCCCCCCCCCCCCCCGCCCCCCGCCCTGGCGTTAGTGTCTAAACTCCAGGGAAGGAGGGGCTATACAATAATTAGAGGGATCTGTTTTTGTCTGTAATTATGACTACTTAGCAGTTATAGCTAATTATACCTTTATAAGTTTGTGACTAATTATAAACATTTTTGAGCACTTTAATATGTGCTAGGCACCTTTTATGCTACATGTATTAGTGCATGTAATCCTCACAGCAATCCTTTCAAAAATAGGTCCTATGTTATCTCCCTTTTTATGAATAGGGTATTGAGGCACAGAGAATTTATGGGATTAAAGAAGCATTGCAGCCTGGATCCTGAGGCTGCACTCTTGACTGCCACCCTGCACTGCCTTCTGGTCTAGAGCAGAGGACGCCACTCAAAGGGCTGGGGGATCTGCAGAGGCTGGAGGTCCTGAAGGGTACGTTCATTACTATCATATATTTTTTTTTTCTCATCAAGGCCAGAGTGACTGGAGAACATATAGGTAAGCATCTGACCAACAACTTCAGCATCATCTGGAAACTTGTTAGCAAAGCAAATTCTGGGTCCCTGCCTCAGACCTACTGAATCAGACACTCTGGAACTGGGGTCCAGCAAACTGTTTTTCACAATCCCCCTGGGTGATTCTGATGCATAGTAAAGTTTTAGAATTACTGGTTTCGAGATAAATCCCAGGGTGTGGGTGTGTATGTGGAGGAAGGGGTGGAGAACAGATCAGAGGAAAGACTGGAAGCCAACAGCCCATTTCCGAGGTTGTTGCCATCGTTAGAGCGAGAACTCAGATTCCCAAATCAGATTGCACTTTAGAATCATCTGGGAAGATTTTAAAACATATCAGCACACTGGCTTCACCCCAGACCTATTAGATCAGAATCTCTGGGGGACAGAACCCTGGCATCAGTTTTTTTTTTTTTTTTTAAGGTCTTTATTGGAGAATAATTACTTTACACTATTGTGTTAGTTTCTGCTGTACCACAAAGTGAATCAGCTGTATTTATACATATATCCCCATATCCCCTCCCTCCCGTGACTCCTTCCCGCCCTCCTATCCCACCCCTCTCAGTCATCATCAATTATCGAGTTGATCTCCCTGTGTTATGCAGCAGCTTCCCACTAGCTATCTATTTTACATTTCGTAGTGTATATATGTCAGTGTTACTCTCTCACTTCATCCCAGCTTCCCCTTTGCTCCCCCACCCCCGTGTCCTCAAGTCCATTCTCTACATCTGCATCTTTATTCTTGCCCTGTCACTGGGTTCATCAGTACCATTTTTTTAGATTCCATATGTATGAGTTAGCATACGGTATTTGTTTTTCTCTTTCTGGCTTACTTCGCTCTGTATGACCAACTAGGTTTTTGTAGTGAGGTGGATGAACCTAGAGTCTGGCATCAGTTTTAAGAAAGATTTCCCCTGGCGATACTAATGTGCCTCTGGGGTTAAGCATCAGTGGTTCTCAAACTTGAAGATGCATCAAAATCTCCTTTGGGGGGATGTTGTTAAACAGAGGCTACTGAGCCCCACTTTCAGAGTTTTTGATTCAGCAGGTCTGGGCTGGATCCTGAAAGCCTGTATCTCCACGTTCCCAGATGATGCTGGTGCCGCTTCCCACACTTTGGGAACCAGTGCCTTATATGTTCACCAATAGCCCTGGCAGGTTAAGCAGCGTAAAGGCTGTGGAAGCAAACCTGGAGGGGAGCTGGAGGGCCCCTCCCTCTACAGTTAACTGGGTCAAGCTGATATATCAATGTGCCTATGACATGATTTATCTTGCTGAAGATGTGAAAAATTGTAGTTAGTTATCTAGATATTTTTACCTGCCAGATGTGTTCATTACTTAAATTTTTAGACCTAGAATTAGCCTTTCCCAGTACAGTGGCTGCTTGAGATTTGATAAAGAAAGCCTAATTTTCAGATATTTCTCAGTTTCATCCCTTAAAGTGTTTCTCCTGCATATGAACGTGCAGACTGCAAGTATGCTGAGGGAAGTGCTAAGGTTTGAGTTACCATTTTAGAGCTACAGTCAGAAATCAGGCTTTTGGAACTATCACAGTAATGGGGCATTCAATATAATACTCATTGCTCAAACAACTTCTGAAAATAGTCCAAGGCAATTTAACTTTTATTTCCGCTATAGAGCTTGTCACCATTTATTAATCTTAATTTCCCTCAACATCACATATCAGATGAGAGACTGATTTTTCTCCTCTGTTTCCATAACATTAATATTTAAATGGCAGAGTAAGACTCTCATAAACAGCTATGGAAGAGAGGAATATTTCTAGGAAGGAAAACCTGGACTAAATACCATCTCAAGGCTTCTTCCTTAAAAAAACGCCTCAAACGAAGCCAAGAAAACATGCCCAGTACACCTTGTAGTAAGAATAGAAAGATGAAGAGGCATTGCCTGTGAAATGAATAACATTATGTAAAATGAGCAACATTGTTTCAGAGACCTCCCTTATAAGACTGAAAAAACATTTGGGGAGGTGGAGGTGGAAGGCGGTGCAGGTGGAGATGCTGGCAGAAGTCCTTCTGCTTTGAATGCAAATGTGGAAGAAACCAAAGCACGTTCCCTGCCTGTTTTGTGGCTCCAGGAGGGAAATTGGTTTTATTACTTTAGATATCTATTTGGCATCACTCATGTGCTAGGCTCTGGGCTACAGGTGGCAGGAACACCAAGATAGATGAGGCACAACCTCAGTCTTCAAGCAGCTGGTACAGAGGATCAGACAAAAGCTCAAGTTGGGTGGGACATGTGCCAGGGAAAGATGTAGACAAAGTGGTGGAGCATGTCATGGGGGCAGGGGGAGACTGGGAAGGCATTGGAAGGAGTTTTGGAAGAGAGGATTCGTGCACATGGACATCAGCAATTTGGGTAAAGGGAGCAGAACTGATTCGCTATTAGTTTCCAAAGCATTCATTGAGCTCTTACCTTATGAAAGGCACTACACTGGGTTCTGGGGATAGAAAAATGAATAAGAATTTTTCCTGCTCTCAAGGAGTGGGGAAAACAGCCAAGGTCAATTACAGTGCAGCAAAGGCTTCCTGGAGGAAGCTGAGTCCTAAAGAATGAGTGGGGCTTATCCAGAAAAAGGTGGAAGGAAGTGGGGAAGGGAAAGCATACTACTGAGAGAGGAAAAGGCAGGTACGAAAACCTTGAAGAGAGAGAGAGAATCAGGTGATTGTGGAACTGCAAGGGCCAGGATGGCAGAGGATAGAATGTTAGGAGAGGCAGAACAGGAGATGAGGCTGAGGTGTCATGGTGACCACATCAAAAAAGGCCTTGGGACTTCCCTAGTGGCTGAGTGGTTAAGACTCTGAGCTCCCAATGTAGGGGGCCCGAGTTCAGATCCCTGGTCAGGGAACTAGATCCCACATGCATGCCACAACTAAGTAGCCCCTGAGCCGCACCAAAGGAGCCCGCCTGCTGCAACTAAGACCTGGCACAACCAAATAAAAATAAATAAATAAATAAATAAATAAATAAATAAATAAATAGCCTAGCTTTTAGACATTTGCCCATGCAAAGGGTTTAGGCTTTTTCTACAAATTATGGGAAACCACTAAAGGATTTTAACATGGGTAGTGTGTGAGGATATTTAAAGTTTAGACAGACTATTCTGGTTATAGTCTGGAAGAGGGTTTGGTAGAAGGCAGGACTGGAATCAGGTGATGATTTAGGAACCTACGGCACTAAGAGAGGTGGGAGAAGATGGGCATTGGTAGAATGGATGGAAAGAAGGGTTGGGTTAAAGTTATATCAATGAACTAGAGTCAATAGGATTGATTGGCTGAGAGGGTGTGTGGTAGGAGAGAGAGGGTCAAAAATGCCTCCACATTTTTTGGTTTGGGCCACATGGGTGGTGGTGCCATTTATAAAGTCAGAAAATAAAGGAGGAACAGGCATGAGCTGAGAGAGGAGATGAGTGATGGGGTTTGGATGTGCTGAGTTTGGGGAACATTCAGATCAAGAGGGCCAACATCCACAGCTGGATACACAAGTCAGGACAGAGATCTAGACAGTGACTGAGCCGTGGAACTAGAAGAGATCACCCAGGATGAGTGCAGAATGAAAAGAAATAAGAAAAGCATGCTTTCTGTCACCACTTCTCTTTAACACTATATTGATGGTTTTAGGTGGTTCAATAACGTAAGAGAAAGATATTAGAGGCATAGGATTGGAAAGGAGAAAATAAAAGTCTTTATTTGCAGAGCACATAATAATTTACACAGAAAACCCATATTACTCTAAAAACAAATTATTAGAAGTAATAGGAGAGTTTAGTAAGGTGGCTGGGTGTAAGATTTAAAAAAAAAAAAAATTAATTAATTAATTAATTGGCTGCATTGGGTCTTTGTTGCTGTGCGTGTGCTTTCTTTAGTTGCGGGGAGCAGGGGCTACTCTTCGTTGCAGTGCACAGGCTTCTCATTGTGGTGACTTCTCTTGTTTGGGAGCACGGGCTCTAGGCACGTGGGCTTCAGTAGTCGTGGTGCATGGGCGCAGTAGTTGTGGCTTGCAGGCTCTAGAGCACAGCCTCAGTAGTTGTGGTACACAGGCTTAGTTGCTCAAGGGCATGTGGGATCTTCCTGGACCAGGGATTGAACCCGTGTCCCCTGCATTGATAGGTGGATTCTTAACCACTATGCCACCAGGGAAGTCCCTGGGTGTAAGATTAATATAAAAAGCAGTTGCATTTTTCTATACAAGTAAAAGCAATAAAACAAAATTAAAGAGAAAACAGCATCTACAAAATTATCATAGAATATTGAGTATTTAGGAGTAATCTATCATAAGATATGAAAGACCTCTGCGGGGAAAATTATAAAAGCTAGTTAAGAGCTAATAAAGAAAACCTAAGTAAGAGGGGAAGGTATTATATTATAAATGAGACAATATCATAAAGATTTCAGTTATTATCTATAGATTCAGTGTATTTCCAAACAAAATCCAAGGTTTTTTCATGGACTTGATAAAATTATTTCAAAATTCACATGAAGGCATAGAGGGCTAAGAGCAGTCAGGATATTTCTGAAAAAGAAGAGAAGAGAGGAATGATGGTGTGATTGGTACAGGAATAGATAACTAGGCCAGAGGAATAGATTAGAGAATCTCAGATGAAACTTTGGTTTCATGTGACAGAGGTGGCATATCAGATCAGTAAGAGAGAAAGAGTGGTCAATAAATGGATTTGGGAAAAATTATTTACCCATTATCCACATAGAAAAACATAAAATTGGATCTTTGCTTCATGCTATATCAACTCCAATTGGTTTAAAGATTTAAATATACCTTAAAGAAACTGAAAGACAAATTATAAGCTTAGGTAAATATTCATACATATAGAACTACATGGGATTAACATCAAAATATGTAAAAAACTCCTACAAATCAATAAGAAAAGTGTGCACACACACACGCGTCCCCCAGTAGAAAGATGAGAAAATTACACAAAAAGAAAAATTACCACATGACTGATAAACTTGTGAAGAGATGTTCAGCATCATCAGTGACCAAGGAAATGCAAATCACAACCACTATGAGATATTTTACACTCATTTAATTAGGTAAAAATTAAAATGTCTGATAATGCCAAGTAGGAGTACAATAACTTTGGGAAGGAGTTTGAGATGATCTCCTAAATTGGAACATGTGATCAGTTCAGAAAAGAGTGTAGAATTGTCTTCTGAAGTGGAATATTCACATTTCCTGTAGCCCCAGCAATTCAACTCATAAGTATATACCCCAGAAAAACTCTTGTACGTGTACAACAGGATACATGCAGAAGAATGGTCATGGCAGCATTGCTTACAATAGGAAAAACATGGAAACAACCTAAATGCCCAACATGAGGAGAGTGGGAGAATAAATGGTAGTATATTCATACCACAGATTATTATCTTTTATTATCCAAAAACAAATGAACCGCAGTAACTTACAACAATATGGATGAATCTGAATAACATCACATTAAGGAAAAAAAGTAATTCTTCAAAAGTAACTTACAGTATGATACCTCCTTAGAAAGCAAAGGAAATATACTGATATATATCTATATCTATGAATCTATCTATCATCTATCTTATACATGTATATATATGCACAATGTGTATGTACAGTATACATTTTATACATAATATATGTTAAATATGTACATACTTATGCATATATGTAATATAAATGCACTAAAACTATATGCAAAGGAAGGGAAGAGAATGAACCTGGGATTCAAAAGGATGCTTATCTCAGGTGGGGAAAGGAAAGAGGAGGATAGAATGAGGGAGGAGAGCACATGGTTTAGATGTATATCTTTGTCAAGTTTCTAGTTTTATTTTTTGGTTGGTGCATTTGGGAATGCTTAATACATTATTAAAAATAACTAAATAAAGGTAGTTCAGGCCTGGACCAATGATGAGAGAATCATCAATCAAGGATTTTGATGAATCCAATACTGTGCATCTGAGGCCCAGTTAGAGAAAAAATGATTTTCTTGAATGAATGAATGAATGAATGAATGAATAGAAAATTATCAGTGACAGTGATCAGAGAGAAACCTGATATAGGCAGACCTTTGTCACATTACTGAATTCTATAATAGAATGTGCTTGCTAGGGCATCTCTTTAGGGGATTATAAGTAAACTCAAGGAAATTTTGGAAAAACCAGTTATTAGGGTAAGCTATGCCTTGTCTAGAAATGTCTCTGGGTCATTCCTAAAAATGATACCATTTGTCATCCCTTTATAGCTTTAGGGATACAGTCCTTTTACACTTCCTCTTGCGTTTTTGCCCTTAATTAAAGTGAACTCTATTGGATGCTTTGCGATTGCGTGACATGATCTAAGTCACGTAAACCAAAAGAGACAAATTTAAAACATGATATTGCTATTTCAGATTGTTTAAAATAGTGAAAGCATCCAGAGAATTAAGAAAACCCCAAATTTCTAATATGGTACTTACAGAGTATTTTAAATTTTGTACAAATCACTTTCCTTTTCACCACAATTACCAACTAAAATTTAAACCATCTTAGATTCTACCCCTAGTGTTTTATTAGACTGTTTCTTTCTCTCTCATCCTGAATCTTGTCATATTGCAGTTGGGTTGCTTCATTTGAACCCCCCACTCTGGCCTGCCCACTTCATGTGACCAGCAGAGACCCTAATAAGGGGATTTTCTCAGCTCGTGAAAGTGCAGGCTAGCTATGGTTGACTGTTGACCCAACTTTATGAGAACAATTCAGAAACAGTTCTCTTGTTATACAGTGATATCGGCCCTTTACCTGCCCTAATGAGTTGTTCAAAAAAAATGAGGGACTTGAAAGGAAAACTCTTTAGAAGAAAGACAGCCTTAAACATCCGTCGTGTCATTTGTTTGTCCCCACGGCTTCCTTCAAGTAGGAACTTTTCTCCTTATGACTAAGATGAACTCTAATGCGTTTATTCACACGTTTGCCTCCACTCTCCCATTTTGAGGCAGAAGTGTGCTGGGGAGTGGGGACCATGCTGTATGTGTGGTGGAGGTCAGAACACCTTCCTGGGTCTGGACATTCTCATAGCTACACATTCATTGGTTCTGAGCTCTTCTTTTCTCTGATTAAAAAAAAAAAAAGCTAGCCAGTCACTAGCTGGTGGTTTCCATTTCTTCGAAATTGTGCCTGGGCATTTTGGGCTAGAGGTAGAATTATATCCTTTAGTTGCCCATTTAATTTCTTCCCATTTACTAGTTAGTAAAGTTTCTGAGGCACTACCAAAACCCAAGAGAATCCTAACTGTGCATGACACAGGTGCCTGACCTCACTGTTGCAAATTCCCAAATTTCTGCAATGAAATCCTTTTAAAATCTTACTTAGATTTCATTTTAAACGCTCTCTTGTAGAGGATAAATGTTTGTCTAGATAATGACGATGGAAACATCATTTCCAAGGCAAATAAAATGCTCCACTAGATTGTAAGCCCCTGGAGGAGGGTGTTGTGCTTTGTATGACTGTCTCCTTGGCACCTAGCTCCAGGCATGATATGTAGTAAATTTTAGAGCCTGGAGGGGAGATTGTTGAGTAATGTGATGATCTCATGGCCTGGTTACTCAAGTTATGCCCTGCTAGTCTTCCTTATCTTCTGAAGGTCTTCCTGGGGATGTTAATTGAAAGTACTACTCAGGTAAGCAACCCAAGTCCCAGTTTAGGACTTTGTGATAAAACTGGGAAGGAGAAAGTGGGGCCTCTCACCTCCCCAGTGCCCCCACCCTGAATCTCAGGACTGCAGTGCTCAGGTATGCCCACAAAGAAATAGAGACAAAGAGCAGAGAGAGGTGGCTTATCCCAAGAGAATCTCTGGGAATATTTCCCAGCCAGCCCTCAGAGTAGAAGAGGAAGACTAATAAGGATGGCTGCCCCACCTCTAGCACCGGGACCTACCTGGGTCTGAGGCGGAAAGGTAAGAAGTATGCCTGGGTACTGAATTTTAAAGCAAAGTAATCCTGCCAGCTAGAAAAAAGTGGCCCCACCAAATGTCCTGATCAATCAAGATTAGCAATTCCTCCTGTTTAAGGGAAGAGCTAATAAGAGGAGCAGTTGAACGGGAACAAAGATGGTGGAGTCCCCAGGGTGAGCACACAATATGTGTTTGTTAAAAGAGTGAATGAAGTCAGGCAGTGTTGCTAGGGACTTGTTACTATGAGAAATACCATTTGCATGCAAATTTTATATTATTAGCCACTAGGAGCCTCTAGCAGGGAGCCTGATGGAAGGGCCAATATGTTGCTTTTTTGAATAAGACATGGATGGAGAAGAATACCACTGTTATTCTGCAGAGCCTGAAGGAAAAGCTTGGCTTTAGTTATGTTATATTTAAGACTATGATGTCAGGTAGATAAGTTCTGGAGGCACTATAGAAACAGGAATGGATTTCATGTGAAAGTTCAGAATATTGGATTTCCAATTCTCTTTTCCAATCCAGTCTCCTTTTCTCCACAATGGTAAAAAGAAAATCCAAGCCCTAGTTCCTATGAGATGCCTAACTGAGCCAGGACTAAGTTGTGATGTTTGTCTTACACATTTTAAAAGCTAATGGAAACTGGAGACAAATTAGGAAAAAATACGCAAATGGTTAAAAAGTTCAGAAGTGCTTAGAGCGGAAGTTATGCCATCCAAAGGAGATGGTGGGACAGCTCTATTTATTCTGGGAAGTTTTTATTTCAGCTAAAACACAGCAGAGGAAAAGGTCTGAAGCTGCATCAAGATAAATTTAGGATTGGGAGAACTTTCTGATGAGGATTATACAAAATTCAGGAAATCCACCTGCATATCCTCACGCCAGAGTGTGGTGCCTATAAGATGATAAAAAATGTTTTTTTGAGTGAATGATCAGGTCATGGAATCATTCTTGAAGACTTTTACAGCCAGTACACATTGCTTTGCTTTTTTTTTTTTTAAATCAGGTGTTACAGCTTTACGGTTTTTATTTTACTATTATCATTTTTAATATTTATTTATTTATTTAGGCTGTGCCAGTCTTAATTGTGGCACGGGGGATCTTTAGTTGCAGCATGCAGGATCTTTTAGTTGCAGCATGCAGACTTCTTAGTTGTGGCATGTGGACTCTTAGTTGCGGCATGCATGCGGGATCTAGTTCCCCGACCAGGGATAGAAGCTGGGCGCCTTGCGTCGGGAGTGCAGAGTCTTAGCCACTGGACCACCAGGGAAGTCCTGCTTTTCGTTTCTGATGTTTAGGAATCATGAAAATTGAACAGATGATTTCTCACATCCCTTCCAGCTCTTTAATTCTACAAATGGCCCAAATTGGTTGATTATTTACTCTACACCTTAAAGAATATCTAGAGGCCGCAAGTAATCTCATCTTGGCAGCACGTATCCACAACTCACACCCTGGTTTTCCACCAGAAACATTTAGACGACTTTTTCTCCATTGGAAAATTGCTGTCATTGTTTCCTCTCTGTAGTGCCGTTATTTATTCTAATCACTGAGGCTGTGTTACTCAGGTCCCTCTGATACACATCAACCTGAGTTATGCATGTGCTGTAAGGAGGGGAAAAGGAACCTCTAAGCTGTAGTCACACTGGTTTCCTAAATGATGCTGCACACTTTAACTGGAATTTGTGTAGTATTCTAGTGGAAAAAAGAAGGTGGGGTGGAGGGAAGGGTTCCTTTGGTTTTCAGGCTGTTAACTGTAATTAGCCTGGTTTCTGAGATGTAATTATCTTGCAATCTCAAAGCAAACACCCTGGAGGAAATTGCACTGTTAAAGACAGCATGGCATTAAAAATAAATTATTACTCTGGTGCCTGCTATTGCTGCTTATGCTTTGTGATTTGTCGGGGTTTCTGTTAGCAAGTGCTTGTTTAGGGATGGAGTTGTGCAGCCATGTCGCTGCTGTTTGTACTACAGAGGTGGGAGGCATGGCTTGCTTCATTGTAATATGGTGTGAAAAGTTACCATTATGGTGCCAAAGGCTGGTGTGTTACCATCTGTGCTTTCCTTACCAATTCCCAATCACCAAAAAGACAGAGTGCATCGGGTCCACGCGCTCTTCTTAGCAGCTGACGTGAATGAATAAGGAGAGAGGAGCATCATAATCCAAAGCTCAGGCAATTCAAATGATCCACAAGGAAAAATTCAATGTGTTTGGAAATGACTGAGAGGAAGCAAGAATCATCCCACCTATTATAGGGACAAACGTTGAAGGATCATGAATCATCATCACTGACCAATCACAGAGGCTGGAAAGTCCAAACCATGGTGTTTGCAATCAGGGACTTGTGGGTTTGAACATATGATTGTGTAGCTTGCATACTGCACAAAAGGTACCCACTGAGGGGACAAGTGAAGGCTGACATCCCACCAGTGACCCCTGACCAAGCTCTGTGTTCACGAGGCTGCCCTGACTCAGGGGAAGGGTACTTTTTTCCAATTTGCCTCCTCCATGGGAATGCTTTATAAAATTTATCTGCCCAGAATATTTTACAAAGATGCCATGTAAGCCACTATTTATACTCTGTGTGACTTTGATCAAATTACTTATTCTCTCTGAAACTCAGATTTCCCATGTTAAAAAAAGATACTCCTCCTCTTCCTTTTCAGGATTATTTTGTGGACTCAAAACTGAATCTCAAAAGCTTGTGCTCAATATGTGGCAGGAGTTTTGATGATAATAAGGAATGTGACCAAGACGATCATTATCATCAAGTATTCCCCTAGAGTGGAGCTTGTACCAAGTTCTGGGTCAGGCACAGGGACCTACAAGATGCATGGGAACTTGGCTTCCTCTCTCACAGAGCTGAGGGTTTGGTTGGAGGGACAGTGCACAGACAGCAATAGGGAATTAATTGTACCATATTTTGTATGGGTTCTGTAGGGTAAAATTCCACAGGTCCTGCAGCAAAAATTGTACAGAGGGAAAAGCTCAGACAATTCAAACTATCCACAAGGAAATGTTCAAGTTGTTTGGAAACATCAGAGGGCAAAAAAGGGGAAAACCCTATAGAATTTGGAGTTGAAGATATGATAGTGCAAAAGGGGAAGATATGGCTATAGTGGAGAATGGGAAGATGAAAGGGGAATGTGGGAGCTATCAATAATTCAAAGAAGGCTTTGATTAACTAGAATATTTTTCTTTTCTTCCAGTGGGCCTGGTCGATATGTATTATAAATAACTTGAATAACTGAAATCCACATATTTTTATTATAAGAACTTCATTTTTGCTCACATCATTACTTTCCCCTTAAATTTTATTTGCACCTTTGATGTTTCACTAAATGAATTATGAAATAGAAGGCAAATTAAGTCCACCCAGGTCTATATCTCACCATCAGGAATACAAAGTTAAATTTGCTCAGAGCTGTTAATCATGGGTTATTAACAAAATATACACACACAAAAAACCCTACCCTGGGTTTATGAGCTTTAATACTAGAATAGAATATATGCGCAAAGATCATTTCCTAGGTTGCTTTAACTCTGAGAGGGACGTCACCACATTGGCCCAAGAGATGCCTTGTTTGATTGTTAAAGAATAAAGGGCACGGGCTTCCTAGGTGGCGCAGTGGTTAAGAATTTGCCTGCCAATGCAGGGGACATAGGTTTGATCCCTGCTCCAGGAAGATCCCACATGCCTCGGAGCAACTAAGCCTGTGTGCCACATTAAAAAAAAAAAAAAAAGAATAAAGGGCAGGAGGAAAGTTCACAATTTCCTTTTCAAATACATCTGTCAGTATTTAACGTAGTTTGAAAAGAAATTTTGGTGTCAAGGCTAAAACAATTTTTGGTAGATTCTTTTTTTTTTTTTTTTTTTTTTATGGCGCACAGGCTTCGTTGCTCCATGGCATGTGGAATCTTCCCAGAGCAGGGCTCGAACCCATGTGTCCTGCCTTGGCAGGCAGATTCTTTACCACTGCGCCACCTAGGAAGTCCGTTGGTAGATTCTTAAAAAAGAGAAATACTTTGTGAATTAATAATGTCCTTACTCATTTAGCTAATAGTAATTAATAAATAATGTTGATGTCCAATAATATGAGCAACAGTGCCAATTACAGTCCATTCCTCCCAGAAGTTAGAAGGAATATGCATGGGGATTTCCATTTACAGCAGGATGGTGAACTAATTGCCCTGAAAAGCCTCTTCTGACAACAACAACAAAACTAGGACAGTGAATAAAATGAAATTAACATTCTTTTAAATGCATAGCAGAGCTTTCAGGAGATTAGGAAAGAAAAGACTCAGGGACCAAAACATGAAAATAAAGCTGAAAATCAGAGTGGCATGTAGGTGCTCACTTCAGCTACCTTGGGATGTGCTGCTAGTCTTAGTAAGCAGGTGGCTTCAGTTTAAAGATCACAAGGAGTTGAGGCCTTGGACATTCCTGTAGCAGACTGTTTGAACTGTGTCCGCTCTCCTCAGTATAAAGCCCTCAAAGGGCTATACCCGCAGTGAAATGGTGGTTGAAAATATCCACCTACTGGCAAAAAAACAAAGCAAAATGAAAAAAACCTTATAAGGATACTTGGTTTGCTTTGCCTAGGGAAAAAAATGTCTCATGAGAATTCCCAGGGCCATCCTATTATCCTCACTTGCCTGATCCAAGAAATCCAAGCAAAAACGTTAACGTGATATTGATTCCAGACTAGTAAAACCAATGGGGCACCACTCTGAAAGGAAAGCCTTTAAATCCAGATTGCAAAAGATTCCTATAGCTAAAGCCCTGCCAAACTCAAGATTATGATTCAAAATTACAATATACACAAGAAACCAATCCACCACAAGTGGACAACCTACTGTAAGGGACAAAAGCATTAAGTCCCTAAAGCTTCAGATAACAGAATTATTGGATATATGCTCTAAATGTAGTTGTTTAAATTGATTAAACACACAAAAGAAGAAATAAAAATATGATAAATAAATAGCACCTATATGGTTATCAGACAGGTTTGTAAAGAATAGAATATGACTTCCAGAAGTTAAAACAAAATAATTGAAAATAAGAACTCAAAAGACAGGTTAAGTGCAGATTAGGCAGAGATGAAGTGTGAACAAGTGAATTGAAAGATCTTTGAAGAGAGGCAAAAATAAGAAAATATGAAAGAGATTAAGAGACATGGAGAGTAGAACGAGAAAGACTGAGATGCATAATACATAATTTTTTTGAGAACATAGTAGAAAGAATGAGGGAAAAGTAATATTAGAAGAAATATACCTTGAGAATTTTCCAAAATGTTGAAAGACATAAATTTTCAGACTCAGGAAATACAGTAAATTCCAAACATTTTTATTTTTTAGTAACTGATTCCCTGTTTAGATACATATGAATGAAATTTGAAAACCTCAAAGACAAAGAGAAAATCGTAAAAGCAACCATAAAGCAAATAAAGATTACCTACTAAGGAAGGAAATTAGACTGGCTACAGACCTCACTATAGAGACTATAGAAACCAGAAGACAGTGGAATAATTTCATCTATGTGTTAAAAGAAAGAAACTCTTTATCTAGAATTTCATATTCGGCTTCATTATAGTTTCATAATGAAGGTGAATATTTTTATAAACATTTTCAGACAAAAACATAGATGATTTACTGTTAAGAGAGCTTTGCTGAAGGATTTTCTAAGATAAGGTGCTTAATTTGGCTGCATGTTAGCATCATCAGGAGAGACTTGCAAAATACTGATGCCTGTCTTATGCCCTCAGAGATTTATATGTAATTGTTCTGTGATACAGACTGGGAATTGGGATTTTAAAACTATCCCTAGATGATTCTAGTGTGTATCAAGTTTGAGAACCACTGGTATAAGAAGGATGTGCTTTATAAGGAATGAAATTGAACCCAAGAAATAATGATGAACAAATACCTGTTAACTATGTGGATAAATCTAAATGTTCATTAACTGAATAAAGAAATAATAATATGGGTTAGGAGAATATGAAAGCATCATCAAATTAGATTTCTGGACAGAAATAACATGTAAGAAGAGAGGAAGGTGATTGGAAGTTCAGGGCACGTAAGGTCATTTTATTACTCAGAAGGAGGGTAGGTATATTAAGTAACCACGTTAAAACTTTAAGGGTAATATTAAATGAATAGGAATGTAATATGTAATTTGTAAATTGGAAGAGGCATTAATTTGGCAGGATTATGAAATGGGGATGTAGAACGTAGGGAGGTCTATAATAAATGTAATGACAGGTATCAGGCACTTGGTGATAAGGAGGAAGTGGAAGGAGGAGGGGGTGGGCAGTTGCAAGAGATGCTACAAGTTAGGGACTAATGTGATCTGGTGACTAATTTGCTAAGGGTATGTGTTTGGAATAACAGAGGGAGGGCAACTCCATTCCCAACATAGCACTACAAGGTATTTAGTCAGGCTAAGAAGGAAAATGAGGGTAAGAAAGTTCAAAGTCAAAGGGCTGGGCAGACTTTGTGAGTAGTTGATAAACTGGCTTCACACATTTGGAGATAGTGTTTAAGTGGTCATGTTTGGCAACTGACTGCTGAACGTGGAAAGGAATCAGACCATCTACTAGAAGAGGATAGAGAGAGCAGAAGAAAGAGCAGAGGACTGAATGTGACATCCACGTTTAGGGAGCATAGGGAGGAAAGAGAGACTAACTCAGGGTCATCTGAAGGGGATTGTCTGCACTGAGGCTGTATTCAAAGCCAACCTTTAAGATGGAGAAGACAGAACTTCCTTCCAAAGACCTAGATTACATCACTGCTTGTCTTTTTATTGATGGATATAAATGCTTAGCATGTCATCACTTATACTACTCTAACTTTACTTTCTAAGTAAAAAAGGAGTTTTGAACCGTTATTAAAAAGAAAAAAAAAGACTACCAGGTGGAAACTCCTTCACTGTTTTGTTTCTCTACTTTAAATATCATATTACTTCATCCAGACTCATGGTGGAATTGTGGTGGATGAAAAATGGCTGCCAATTTTTTTGATACTCCTCTTGTTACGAGATGAGGTCCATTTCCTTCCCCTTGAGTCCCGGCTGGTTTGTGACAGCCTTGACCAATAGAGATGGGCATAAGAGACACCATGCCAGTTCTAGGTCTAGGGTTTAAGGAGACTGGCAGTTTCTGCCTTGTTCTTTGGAGCCCTGAGTCATCATGCAACACATCCAACTATCTGGAGATCACTATGCTGTGAGAAGTTCAAACCAGGTCCACGGAGAGGACCTGAGGGATGAAACTCCACATAGAGAGAGATGCCAAGGAGCACAGAGGTGCCACCCATGTGAGGAAGAATCTAAATTGTAGCTGAATCATTGTGTTCCAGCTACCACAGCTGAAAATATGCGGATTGAAGGGGAATGGCCCAGCTCACTCCTGCTGCATTCCCCATCCACAATACTGAAAAAGAGGAGAATAAGAAGATTGTTTCAGGCCACTCAGTTTTGGGGTAATTTGTTACCTAGCAATAGAGAATCAGAACACAACTGCTTCTTTCAAAGACTAATGAGTACAGGGACCTCTGAGCAACTGTTAGGACCTCCCATCACCACTTAGCTGCCTTTGTCTTTTCTAGCAATTAAAAAATTCTCTCTCTCTTTAGTCTTCATACTTTTACTCTTAGATTACAAACAAAGCTCAAAACATTTTCCCTATGGTTTTGCTTTTGCCTCAGTGTACTGAAATGTCTTTTATTCTTCTCATTGGCAGATTTGCCTTTCTTATCAAATCTTATTTACTAAGATCTTATTACATCACCATAGTGGAATGAATCAGAATTTGTCAAAAATAAATTATAGACTTTCTCGTTTATACTACAGACATTTTTAAAGAGATGCAGTTTTTACTTGCAGATAACACAGCAATACACACTACTAAGTGCTTTTAAGCTGACATTCGTCTAAGCCTGCTTTAATGAACAGATAACTCATTTATAATTAGCAGTGCCAATTAATTGGCATGCAAACAATTAAAGTGATTAAAGTGCTAAAGTTCTTAAGGACAGTTTTTCCTAAGTAGGTTGTAGACAAACCCTCCCAGACCCTGCATCTTGTTTACATGATTAAATCGCTGAGGAAGCTTTTCTTTACAGACAGCACATGAGGAAATTTAACTCAGCCTTGGTCGCATAGCCGTGATTTGGAATAAGTGAGCCCCATTTATGAAGAATTTATTATACTCTAATTTTCTAAATCAACACTTTAAAAAAATGTTTGCATTTTATATGTTTGTCGTCCTCTTGCTGTCATCTCCCACCCCTGACTTCAGCCACCACCCTGGACCTCAGTAGATTTGAAGCTGTCAAAATCCCATCCAGATCACTGTTCTTTTCTAGTTATCTATCTTACAACCTAGAAAATGGATAGAAGGCTGTGGGTTTTATTTTAAATGGCTGTGACTCACTTTTAACCGAGGGGATGTACCAGAAATGACATTGTGTAATTGCTGAGGCTAAAACAAAAGAGACATTGCCGTTCCTGCCTTGTCCACTGGGACACCTGCTTTTGAGACCCTGAGCTGCCCTGTACAACTGTCAGCCCCCTTGAGGCTGCCGCGCTGTGTGGTAGCCCAGGTCACAGGGCGTGTAGAGGCGTTCTGGTTGACAGCTCCAGCTGCGATCCCAGGTTGCAGCCAGCATCCACACCAGACATGAGTGAAAGTGCCTGAGGATGGTTCTAGACCCCAGCCACCGAGTCACCGCCAGCCTTCAAGTCTTCCCAGCGGAGGGCCCAGACAAGCTGGAGCGGAGACAAGTCATCTCTGCTGTGCCCTTTCCAGATTTCTGACCCACAAGAGCTGTGAGCCTAATAAAACGGTTGCTGCTTTATTCCACTGAATTTGGTTTGGTTTATGATGTAGCAATAGTAATTGGAAGAAAGGCTTTTTCCTTCTTGCCTTAAGGCTCTATACAATATCCACCTCCTATTTTTTTCCCTTTCACATGCTTTTTTGGTTTCTATTTTATACTTAAATGTGTTCCCCTACACTCTTATTGTTTACTGGTTTTTAATAAAAATTTCCTCAATCTCAGTTGGAAGTGGCTGGGATTCAAATTCTCTTTGGCAAGTTATTAACCCTCTGAGTCTCAGCTACCTTGGTGATGAGTACCAAACCTACCTTACAGGGTTGTTAGGAGGATCAGAGAGGTTGCAGGGAAAGTACCTGGCACACAGGAACTCCTAGATAAACGGTAATTAGTGTTAGATGTCTTCAGATTCAAGTTATTTAACCCCAAACCTCAGTTTCTCATTTATCCAAAGCCCATTGCTCTAATTGAGAGTAGTGTAGTGTTCTTAGAGGGAGTTTGGTGTGTACGTGGGTACACACGTATTGTCTGTTGTCTGTTGCATAAACGACTGCACGTCCTTATAGCCCATCCATTGCTGCATGAGGTTGGAAAACAACAGCAACAACCAAATCAAAGCAAACTGACCAAAACCAACTCCAAATTAGGGGTTGAAATGAGAAGTGAAATGGGAGTGGGTATAAAAGGGTAACATGAGGGATCCTCTTGGTGATGGAATGTTAAGTACCTTAACTGTATCAATGTCAGTGTTCTACTTGTGCTATTGTACTCTCCTTTTGCAAGATGTGACCTTTGGGAAAACTGGGTAAAGAGTAAAAGGGATTGATTGCTTTGTATTATTGTTTGCTACTGCATTTAAAGAAATAATTATCTCAAAATTTACAAAACATAAAAAAGAAATATGGTTAATTTAAAACAAACAAACAACAACAACAAAAAACTCCAAACTCTCACCATGGTTATATTTGTCTAAGGAAATTTGCAAAGCATAGAGACCAGATATTAAACAGAACTCACTGGGTGGGCTGGCCTGTGGCAAGTCTGGAGAGAAAGGTCCGCCCCTTCCCTGGCTGGAGGGGTCTTTGCTTTTTGGAAGGAACATTCTTTGTAGCATAGACTCTGGGCATTTTGATGGATACTTTTAAAAGCGGTGGACCTCCCTGTCCAGCAAAATGAACACATCCGTTCTCCCACTTGTGTGCTATTTTAGAGTGTTCCTAGTTACTATAAACAATAGATGTTGGAGTCTGTTAAAGAAGCCTGTAGGAATTCTAGTGCTTGGCTTTGTGATCCTGGGATGGTGGCTTTAGTTCTAACTAAAACACGGAGGGCTGCCCTGTGCATGTTGCCTTGTAAGGCAGGAAGCCATTGTCTGTTGAGCATCTATTGTGGATCGGGGGCGGCTCATAACTTATCTAATCCTCAGGAGAGCCTGATAGGTGTTTTATCTCTACTTTATTATGAGACTGAGAGAAGTTAAGTGCTTTTCCAAGGTCCCACAGATAATAAGTAGTGGGGCCCAGGTTTGAGAGAGGCCGACATGCAATAGTTGTGTGTTACTTTCTGTTTTTGTGTCTTGGGGTGCTGGCTGAGACCTGCTTTTCCAGACAGATCATGACTGGAGAACTTGCTAGCCCTGGGCTTGCTGTTTTACTTTCTGTGTCGCCTATACCCCGTCTTTCATCACTGCCTACCTCTGGCCCCTTAACTGCTAGAGTATAGTGTGGGCTAGTGGGGGAGTGCATGCTTTTTTGCTGGCAAGGCTTAAGAGAAGCAGTAAAAGACAGTGATGTGTACCAGGGCTCCAGAATCTGTGTGCTGGACCTGGAATCCATTGAGCTTCCCCAACATTTATTTAGCACATTTGTTTTACAAAGAGCTTTTTCATTTGATAATAAGCTAGGCAGGCAAGACATTTCTATGTCCATTTACAACTGTGGACACAGAACTTTTTCAAGGAAAATTGTCTTACCAGTTCTTCCAGTTCTGGTACCCGGTCTCTTTCCATTACCTTCTAGCTGCCTTCTTTGGAGAACAAGGTTAAGCCATGCCATTCTGGGGAATTGAAGCTATGAGAATGAAAACAGGACGGCTTGGAGCAGTAAGCCATATGTCATTGTGATTGGGAGATGGCTTTCCTTGCTCATGTTCTGGGAAGAAGCCGTCACAAATGTAGCTAATGTAGAACAAGCAGTAATCTGGGAAACTGTAACATGAAATCACATAATGGCAGTGGCTTTTGAGAGACAAGGAAACTGATAAGGAATATTGAGAAAGGAACACAGGAGACTAAGACTTTGAAAGATTTCCTCTAATGCTGCCCAAAGAGAGCGTGATCTGACTTCAGATGACCTGTACTGGTTCTTCAGACTGAAATATCCCTCCAGTGGAGAAAGGCAATTCATCAAGCAATGAGAGCTGGAAAGTAATTCTCTGAAAGAACATCCAGTTGCCCTGGCTCATGTTCTCTGCTCACCCAGCAGAGAACTTGCAATTTGGCATCCTGAGTGCTGATGACCAGCATGGGTTTTCTTAGTGAGAACCCTCCAGCTGGGAACTAATAAAGGGATATTAGTCTATCAATCACTCTCTGGTGAGTTCAGCTCCCATGATTCAGCCTCTTGTTGTCTGATCCCCTCTGCTGGAACTGATAAGGGACCCTGAGTCTGCTCGGTTATTGAGTAGATTTGGGGCTTTGGATCTCTACTTTGGTGCAGCCATACTTGGGAGGCCCTCACCTGAAGAATACAGAGTCTTTCTCATTATGTGGCCTTGGTAGCTCCTGGGGCCCATAATCTTGTTTTGTCCAGGCACTCAGCATGTGCATCTAGTTCTAAAGCTTTAAAGAGCAGATGTTTCAAAGAACATGGGTATGTGTTTGAGCAGGAATCTTGCAGAAACATTCCTAAACACAGCCTCCTGTGGGGGTCTCAAACTCAGGTTAATACCCCAAATAGAGATGGAATGAGCCTCCTTACTCCTAGGCTAAGTGCCTGGGAGGCCCCTTTGGGCGTATGGTGTCTTGAGGCTTTAAGGGAAGGAATTCACATAGGTAGCTTGAAGGGACAGAGCAGCATCTCAAGAGGCAACCCGGGAGTATATCTTTTGGGCAACAGCTGGTCAGGCCCTGGGGCAGATGGAGAGAAGGCAGCACAGGGGGAGGAGAAGGGGAATCTCTTGCTAGTGTGGAGGCTGGGAAGTTGGCTGGTGAGGATGCCGGTCAGATTTGGCTCCTGGGTGCTTCTTGCAGAGATCCTTCCCATGGTCTACTCACCTAGCCTTGGGCATGCCCCCTCCCCACCACTATCCATTGTGGGCAATACCCTGAGATAGGTTGGGTTGGGAGGAGTAGATCCCTAATTAGTGGATAGAGTGCTCTGAGAGTCCAACATGGAGAGATCACTAAGTGAGCCAGTGAGTGGACCCAGGATTCTGGCTTGCTGGTACTCAGTAACCCAGAAGGGGAAGGGGCAGAAGCTGGAGAGCCCGGCTGCTAAGGCAGTGCGTTACCTAGCGTCCTGTTGGCATGGCAGTGTTTGGTGAGCCCTGGTAGAGTGAGGGGAGGGAGTCTTTCACTTGGAGGCGGAAGTTGGGTGAAAGTAGGTGACACCTAAGTCAGATGGTATCTGTGTCAGGGCTGCACACCATTTATCAGAAGCAAACAAGATAATATACAGTACATCTTTCTACTATGCCTGGTAAGTGCTTAATGGTGGCAACCACAACCACCATCATCGTCGTCTTCCATAGCACTTTACACCTATATTCATGATGCATTCAGAAAATCTGATTGTTGCTATAGAAATTGTAGTACCTTGTTCTATAATTGTATGCAGTCCACTGCTAGGCCATAGTAGAGGCTGGGCCCTCAGTGGCTTCTCAGAGTTGGAGGAGCCCATGAGGAACTGAGGGGCATACACTGGAGATCAGGGCCAGGCAGGTAGGGCTCACATGTTCATTAGGTTGGTGTAGAGTAATATGGAAGGCGGGGGACTGTGGGGACCCTGGGGACATCTAAGGACAGCGGCTCCTCAACTCTAGTTGGTCATTGCCAGGCAGACATGTGGGCCCAGGGATTCTAGCTCTTTTGATCATTTATGAAAGACAGAAATCCAGATTTTAAGGTAAAATTTTACAGTTTTAAAAATATAGTGAGTCAAACAAAATGTGTCTGTAGGCTGTATGTGATCTGTTCAGTGTCAGTGTGAAGAAGTGTCATTTTCTTCTCTGAAGCAAGAATGCCCTCTAGGGCCCTCCTGCCCCATGGTCATCCAGTGAAACCCCTGCTGGATGGCCGGATTGTCCTTTCTAAGTCCTACCTGTATGGCAGTGTGACAAGCCTCTGAAGTTGCAAATCTGGAACAGGACTGGGTCAATAGGTCTGAAACTGCAGCCACCTGCTATTGCTTACCTTCTGTTTTAACAATAATTGGATCGGACAGGGATTCTTATCATCTACCCAACATCACTCACCCCATGTCTGAACTCAGATTGGAGCAATTGGGGGCGTTAGTGTTTCTCTTGTTTACAATCTTGCAGCTGACACAAGCTGGGGCTTCACCTCTTAAAAGCTGCAGAAAGCAGGAGTCAACTTGAAGAAGCAAACCCTGGGTGATGCTAAAACATAAATGTAGGACTGGCTGCCTGGTTATGTAACCTGTGCATTTGCCCAGGGCAGCGAGCTAAGCAGGGCCCACCTGGGTTTGATGCTTTGCTCTTGTTGTCTTGAAATTCTTAACATTTTTTTGAACAATGGTCCTGTGTTTTCATTTTGCACAGGGCCCAAATTATGTAGCCATCCTGCATAAATGCCATCAGAGTTGGAACCAGACCACATAAGTGGAATTCTTTTTCTGTGGTGGGGGTGGGGGGTGGGGGCGGTGGGGGTGGTGGGGTTGGAACCTCCTACAAATAGGTAAGCTTCCACTTTTATGTGAGTTGAGGAAATACCCACGAGAACCAGGGAGCAGGAACATGCTTGCCTGACCATTATAAAGGATGAGGATGTTCTCCTTTGCTTTGTGTTGAGTAGAAAGGGTGTGGAAAGGGTCAATTTTCCATGATGTGTCCACTTCCCAGGGCTTTTGTCTCTTGTCTCAGGTGCTGGGTCAGCATTAGCTGTTAGGCAAAGGAGAAGCAGGTGGGCATGGCATTAATTGTGGGGACAGCGTTAGAAGATACTGGAGAATAGACAACCTCCCATGGGTAGGAGAGTCATGAGACTCAAATGTTTTCCCTGATCATTTTCAGATTAGCAAACTCTGGAGCTGCTGAGGATTTGGGTGTGTGCTGGGCATCAGAACAGTTTTACTGATGCCCTTCATTTGGCCCTACAAGATCAAAACAGAGGATGCTGCAAAGATACTTAAAGGTCCTCACTGAACCTCTGCGAGAGAGTCATTGGTGCTAGAACCATAATTAATTCTATTTCTGCTGCTCCTTTATTCATTATACATATAGTCTGTTAAAGAGGTCTCAATTGCAGGACTCTGGGTACAGTGGGAGGGTCCAATAGAGCAAGCTTTAAAAATTAGGGCTTTGTCTTCGCACTTTGACTTTGGCCTTTTAACAAAGGATTCAGGGACTGATGCTGTGGAACTTGCTCCTAGTGAGAGAGGAAGCAGAACTTGAGGGAATCTATTGTATTAATGCCCTCTCTAAGCTGCAGAGATTTGTAGATCAAGAAATTGCTCTGCAAACTAGATCGGATGGCCAACTAATGATGATTAGAACAACTCATCAATCTAGGACTCAAGCAATAAAAGCAAGTGTTTCCCTGGATAATCACCCCTTCCCTCTGCAAACTTTAATACCCAAATCTTTGGGACAAGAATTGCATTAACTGCATAAATGAATTTGTGGGAGAATTGACATCTTTACTATAGCGAATTCTCCTACCCAGGAACACAGGATGCTTCTCAGCTGATTCAATTCTAATTTTTATGTCCTTTAGTGAAAATTTATGGCCCTTTTTATCTAGTCCTGCATATTTCTTATTAACTTGGTCTCTGGATATTTCATATTTTTCAATGCAATTTTGAATGTCATCTTTTTTACTATAATTTTAACTAGTTAACTAGTTCTTACTGGTATATTAAAAAGCTAATTTTTAAAAAATTGAATGTTTCTTTAAATTGTATAGTGCTTTACAATTTTCAAAAATTTCCCATATCTTTATTTTGTATATTACCACTGAATGCTTTTATAGTTCTTATAGTTTTACATATATTTTGGTAACTAATTGTGTAATATGCAATATGTGGCATCCATGCTGCAAATACTTTCTCCAGGGTCAGTGTTAGAAGTCATTAATTGGTCATCCGATCGAGGCTGGGTGCAGTAAATCCTCAATCTGCGTCTGTTGGGAGACAATTCCCTATGGCTTTGTGATGTGCCTGCACATATTCTGAGTGAGGCACTCACTGCCTATTGTTCTGAACTATCTTTTCAAGGTTGTTTGTATAGCAGACAGACTTGGAAGATAGAGTGTCTCTCTTATGAGCAAAGGGAAGATTTGCTAGGAAGGATAAAAGACTCAGCTTCTTTAAGGTCAGAGTTCTCCTGTAACACATCTCATTGCATGTACTGGTATCCTCTGGCTCTCTTCATATCATCTGTTGGAAACTGGGATCCAGGAACTGGTGTAAAAATGCTGATGCTCTGGCTACTGGTATTGATGGGAGTAATAAACGGTCTTTTATCTCTGATCCAGGAGTCTCTTGTTTTCTACCAGCATCTATGAAACTGTGTTAAGCTAACCTGTTAGCTTATAAGTAGGGTAAAATCTCAGACTCTCTTACTTCTTGACAGTTTTGGTGATGAGGATGGGATGCTCCAGAAACATAGTTTTATGGAAGAGGAAAGATAGTCTTATGGATTTAAGACTGGGATCTGAGGAGAGTCCATGGAATTGGTAGCAAACACGTTCATTTAAATTGTATAGTCAACTGGACAATAAACAGTCTTCCATTTTATTTTTCATTAACGAGGAGAAACTGGGAGGTGGTTACAGACTAAGTACCCGAAACAAGTTCAAAGACAGCAGCCCAAATGATGCTAAATCTCCCTCAAGACTTTGTCACCAAGCCAGAGGTCAGCCTCAAGTCCACCCCTTAGTTCTTCCTAAGGTTTGTTTTGAGTGGGGAGAGGTTTCATTCCTTTCAGACAACAGTTACAGAGAGGCACATCTACACTGAGCATGAAGGGAGGGAAATTTGTGATTGCTATGGGCAGAGATCATTAAAACTTTGGCTGGGCACTTGGTAGATGAGGGTTGGTGTGTATTAGGAAGAATGGCAATAGTGGAGACCCTCATGGTTCGACCTCTCCCGCTGGCTCTATGCCAAATAAATCCACTGGCGACAAGAGGGAAAGGTCTCAGAGTTTTTTGTTTGTTTCTTTGTGTGTTTGTTTATTGATTGATTGATTGATTGCAGTGGGTTCTGGCTGCTATAAGGGAGCTGTCACCCTCTTAGGGAGATTTTCCCGAGAAAGACAAATTGCTATGGGAAACCACAGTTGAGACATTGACTAGTATTTGGGCTCTTACTGCCTTGATTTGGGTTTACAGTGCTAATGAAGATGACTCGCTGGAGACTGAGAAATGGAACCAGAGAAATCTAGACAGATTCTTGTGACCAGCCCCAGAAGCCTGGAAGAATCTCCCTAGCCCTTTTGTTGAAACTGGGCAAGATCTTAAGGGATCTTCTCCTGGTAATGGTGTAGCACAGGGATAAGCAAACCTTTTCTGTAAAGGCCAAATAGTAAATATTTCAGGCTTTGTGGGCCACGCTGTCTCTGCTGCAACTGCCCTACTCTTCCACCACAGCACAAAAGCGGCTACAGTCAATACGTAAAGAAATGGATGTAACTTTGTTCCAATAAAACCTTATTTACAAAAGCAGACGGCAGGCTGGATTTGATCCACAGTAGATGTCTGACCTCTTGCATTATCAGATGCCTCGGATAAAGGTGGCGTCCTCGAAGAAGGTTGCTTCTGTGCTGGCCAAGCCTGAGTCGGCAAGAGGGTGCAGACCCTGGGACTCCAGCCAAAAAGCAACGTGAAAAAGAAGCTTCTCAGTGAAGGGGTTCCCAATATTGAGATAGGTGGTATCAGCCACGAGGACCTTGCTGCCTGACACAGAGCGTTAGGTGGGCAGAAAACATTGAAAGTTCACTTCGTTAAGCCGCGAGCTGCCGTCATGAGGCTCAGAATCGAAAATAAGTGAGAAACGCTGTTTAATGGCAAGGAGCCAACCCAGCCCCCCACTCTCCCTGACCCCCTCTCCCTATCTCCCCGGACCTCAGGTTCTTTAAGGAGAAAGATGATTAAATGCAGGTCCGAAATCTCTCTGTCTTCAAGGGGGATCAAAGGTCACACACCCCCACTTGAGCAAGCTGGGGAATTTCAGGAAGGGGAGGGACTCAAGTTTTTAGGCTCTGTTGAATATGAGTGTCCAAGTCACAATCCTACTTAGACCTGTGGGAGGAAAAGGCACCTAGATTCAGCTATTTGTGTCTATTACACAGACTTGGCACTTGGTATGTTGTCTCGGACATTGTTAAAACTTTCTTTTTCATACCACTGACATCTGGGAATTAAGATCAGCTCCTATCGCCATGGCTAGGTCTCCTTTCCCCCAAGTGTACCCTGTGCCATTTGCTACCAGAATTTAGTGAATGTGCCTCCTCCCTTCCATGTCCACAGCTTTCACTATTTGGATGATGTCGCATTGGTTGGTGTTATAGACAGAACTGTGTTCTCCCCAAATTCGTATGTTGTAGCTCTAACCTCCAATGTCACTGCATTTGGAGATAGGGAGTTTACAGAGGTAACTAAGGTTAAATGAGGCATAAAGGTGTGGCCCTGATCCAATAGGACTGGTGTCCTTATAAAAAGAGGAAGAGACCCCACAGGTCAGTGTATATACAGAAAAACAAAAAATAAAATAAAAAAAAAACCACGTGAGGACAAGTAAAAAGTTGGCTATGTGCAAACCCAGGAGAGAAGCCTCAGGAGAAAGCAAACCTGCCAACATCTTGTTCTTGGAATTCCAGCCTCCAGAACTGTAAGAAGCTAAATTTCTGTGGTTTAGGCCATCCAGCCTGTGGTATCTTATGTCGGCCCTAGTAGACTAATACAGTTGGCAAGTCAGAAGCCTCAGACTCAAAGGCCCTATCACATCTCTGCCAGCAGGAGTGGCTGATGAACCTTGAAAAAGTCAGGGGTCTTCTCCAAAATAAAGATTCTTTGGACTGTGTTGGTGGATTCCCTGCGCTCAACCTTTCTGTTAAGGGGAATAGTCTAGGAAAAATTGCGGTCTCTTCTGCTTCCCATCATTAAAAAGAAGGCCTAGCACCTTACTGGACTCAGAGACTTTCACCTTAGGAGGGTCATAAAAGACCTTCAAATGTTTAAGGAAATATCACCAATAGATAATGTAGCCCCCAGACAACTCCACAGGAAAGCTATGCTGGGTCACTTGGGTGAGCTTCCCAGAGGACAGCTTACTGGTTCTTTCTGCGCACCCTGCAGGTAGTTATCTCTAGGATGGGAGACACCAACAGACAAGGTGGGATGAAACCCATGCCTGATGTTAGCTCAAGTGATTAGTGACCCCTACTTTGGCCCTGGAAGGCATTTGAGTTAGACTCAACCTATTGGCCAGGGCTGTTATAGTTGGTAGAATTGCTTTCGTCTTCCTCCTTGTGGGACAAGATAGAGTCTGAACAATCACTACCCTTCTATGTCTGGATTGATAGCTTGACCTGAGTTGAAAGTTAACACAAAACCTTAAGGAGAAAGCCACTTGTTTCTCTAAGGTAGACCCTGCCGGTTTATGGGATTTATTCAGCTGGCTGGGTCTGTTACTTGGAGTCTTATGGATACTGGCCTTAATTAAATGCTGTATGAGACAAATGCAATGGATTTGGAATCAGCCTCCTTTTGTCTGATTGATAGAAGTGGCCAGCAGAGTGTGGGGGAAGATCTCCAGAAGACAAGATGCTGTGTAAATAAGGAATATTTTTCTGGGACAGTCCTCCACGGTTCTCTTGTATTTCTGTGTGTCTCCTGAGAAAGGTGCTCACTGCCCTTTGCTTTAGACTGTCTTTTCAAGGACGCTTGTATAGTGACCAGCCTTGCAAGATATAGTGTCTCCTTCCAAGCAAAGGACAGGTGTTTTTATATTCTTGGAAGAAAGAGAAAATAGTGTCTCTCGGGACTTCCCTGGCGGTCCAGTGTTTAAGACTCCATGCTTCCACCACAGGGGGTATAGGTTCTATCCCTGTTTGGAAAAAAAAAAAAGAATATAGTGTCTCTCTCTAGAGCAAAAAGCAGGTATGCTTAGATTCATTATAAAAGATGTGGATTCCCTAAACTCAGGGTTCCTCTTTTGTAACGCAATCTATTACATCTGCAGTGGTCACCTGGCCCTCTTCATATCATTCTGTGAAAATTGAGGCTTGGGGAACTGGTGCAAAACGCTGATACTTTGGCTACGATTGTTGATCCTTCATCTCTGACCCAGGAGTGTCATGTTTTTCTACGAACTTCCATAAAACTGTGGCAGGCTAACTTACTAACTTGCAGGAAAGAGAAAATCTCAGACACTGTACAATTCTTTTAATTTTAAATTAGTTTTTATTGGAGTATAGTTGCTTTACAATGTTGTGTTAGTTTCTTGCTGTACAGCAAAGTGAATAAGTCATATGTATACATATATCCCCTCTTTTTTTAGATTTCCTTCCCATTGAGGTCACCACAGAGCATTGAGTAGAGTTCCCTTTGCTATACAATAGGTTCTCATCAGTTATCTGTTTTATACATAGTAGTGTATATATGTCAATTCCAATCTCCCAATTCATCCCACCTCCCTTTTCCCCTCTTGGTGTCCATACTTTTGTTCTCTATGTCTGTGTTCAGATTGACACACTGTTCAATTCTTGACACACTCCAAGGAGCCACTACCAAGCTGTTGGAATTGGCACATATGATGAAACCAATTTTCTATCCTTGGCCCAGAGAGTGTGAAGAGAGCAGTGGGCATGTGATAGATCAGAAAAGGCCTGGACTAGCAGGTCAAAACAGTGGGGGAGGACAGAAGAGCACAGGGGCATGGCCATGCCAGATCACTCTCTCTAGGCATCACAAGAAAAGTTTTTCGCTTAATATGAAACAGGATTTAGCCCTGACTTCTTACTTTATTTAATAGAGTAGTTTTGCTTGACCTGTCTTCAGTCTTGCTAGGGACAGGCCAGGCTGCCATGGGGTGGGGGTGGGGAGGTGGGGCGGATTCAGGAAAGCTTGTCCTCTCCTTTCAACTCCTGTTTTTGTGTCCTTTTCTCCTTCCTAGATGCCCCCTTTCTACAATGAAAACCCTTTTACATGAAAGAACCCATCAATGGTCAGTTACACCCTAGTGTTAATTTACATTATGGGAGTGTTTTCTCTCTCTTGGGGAACATTCTCTGAACCTTAGCTGAATTTTTGGAAAAAAATGGTTGCCACATGGAAGACAATTACAGCATTTTAGAGAAGGCAGAGATATTTAGACGTATTTTCTGGTGCTGTGGACATTGTGCTATGTCGACCACAATACTTCTCCATCTATCTGACTGGCAGGGGTGCTGGTGGCTGGCTCCTTGGCGCCCCTCCCCACTCTAAACAATCCTTAGTCCCTTAAAATAGAGTTGTACTAACCTAAAACTCTAAAGAAAATAAATCTAAGTCTATGTCACCATTTAGAGTCTCTCTACCAGCTGGGAAACCTCGGGTCTTCGTTTTCATTATAAGTGTCTCTTTTCAGAAGCGTGTACAACATCTGAAGGGAGAGAGAATTTTTAAGAGATCTTCATGCCAATTAACGTGGTCCATTTTTAAGCAACGGGAATGATTATCTGAGATTAATTAAGATTGCTAAAGGTGATGGTGGACTAGAACCTAAGTGGTCCCATAAATTCTCCTGCCCTGGTTTAGAATGAACATACCACGGGCAAAAGGGTAGAGGTTATTAAAGTGAATGAGGTCGTTGCCTTTTACAGGTCGATGGCGCCCTTTCGTTTTGCAGCAGCAGGTAAGAGAGGGGAGGACAAATCTTCATCGCCTTCACATTCGGATTATATAGTGCATTCTCTAATGTAATATGAAATATCATCCTAATGAATTAGCCTCAAATACGATGCCTATCAGAGTAATGAACAGAGGGCCTGGAAGTTCAGGACTGCTCCTGCCAGTGACATCAGAAACCATCCAGGGAAAGCAGTTATCATCCAGTGCCTCATCTCTGAGGATTTAATGGCTCTGAAAGACATGGGGAAGAATGAGTTCAGACCTTAATAAGAAATGCCTCTGAAACTACTGAATCTTTATTTTCGATTGTGGAGCAAAAAATATTGTGCACTGCCCCTTAAATGCTCTCAGACCTTTTGGCCTGAAGTGATGGATCCTGGAAAAACCCAGGAACTGGGTCTTTCTAGCTGAATGAGACCCTCAGATCATACAGTACCTGGGACAGTGTCCGAGAGACAGGTTTCTGAGGCATCAGTTCCCACTCTGGTCTCCTGCCCTGAATGAACATTTCAGAAAGGGTTTTGTTCCTCTGCAGTGACTTTACAGAAGGAGCTATGCTCCAGTGGGGAGCGCCATCTTTCCCTGGCTTTCTTCACATGCTTGGATTGCTTGGGAGTGGTTCCACATGCATCCCTTGACTTACGACAGAACTGATTTTGTTTAGGTGTCCAGCTGTCATGTGTTAGGCCTCATCTCAGCCCCAGGAGGTAAATCTCTATTAGTATAAATGGACCAGACATTCTGCTTACCAGTGACAGAATTCTGGTCAATGAGTTAGAAGTGAATGAGGGTGATGGTGCTTCTGGGAATGTTTTCCTTACTCTTAAAAGTTGATGCAAGGAAAGAATATTCTCTCTAGCCTTTAGACATTTCTGTGTGAGGACGTGATGCTTGGAGCTGCTGCAGCCATCTTGCCATCATGAGAGTTCAAGCCTGCAGACAAAGGGCAATGAGCAGAGGATGTCAGAGCCAAAAGATAGAAAGAATCCCAGTGACATGATTGATCACTGAATTAAACTGAATTTGCCCCAGTTCCAAACTTCATGTTATGTGAGATAAGTGCCCTTACTTAATTTGCTCTTATTTATTCAAAAGCCTTTTTGAGTTGTGTCTTCCACTACCTGCGGCTGAAAGGATTCCAAATTTTGCCTCCACCGTCTTTGCCTTCCCTTCCCCCTTTCCTCATCTTACCGTCTTCAATGAAGACTTCTTTCTTTTAGTTTCAATTTATTTTTTGAAGTATAGTTAATTTACAATGTTGTATTAATTTGTGCTGTATAGCAAAGTGATTCAGTTATACATATATATATATGTTCATTTTCATATTCTTTTCCATTACAGTTTATCATAGGACATTGAATAGAGTTCCCTGTGCTCTACACTAGGACCTTGTTGTTTATCCATTCTATATATAATAGTTTGCATCTGCTGATTCCAAACTCCTAATCCATCCCTCACCCACCCCTCACTGGCAACCACAAGTCTGTTCTCTATGTCTGTGAGTCTGTTTCTGTTTCATAGGTAAGTTCATTTGTGTCATATTTTAGATTTCACATATAAGTGACATCATATGGTGTTTGTCTTTCTCTCTCTGACTTACTTCACTTAGTATGATAATCTCTATGCAGTCCGTCCATGTTGCTGCATACGAAGACATTTCTTAGTAGATAGTTGTCACTTACAGGCTCAGGCATCCGCATAGATTCCACAACAGCTGGTCCCTTCTGAGGGCATGTATGGCACAGGGGTTTTCCAAACCTTCTTTGAAACCTACTCAATGGCTCAGAAAGGAACACCTTTAAAGCAGCAACCTGATAAATGACAGATCCTTTGTTCCTTTAGAGCGGAGCAAGACATTCATGAAATGTTAGAGGAATGACAAGGACTTGGGCTCTTTGGCAGAGCACTTCATGGTGGCCCATCTTCACTTGTCTACCCATCTTTTCCTCTGAATGGGAGCACATTGTCTCACGCTGCAGGATTCTACTTGCCTGGGAGAGGGGAGTTAGGTCACTATAAGGATGAGAAGACCTCAAGAATTTTTGTTTCTGAGAACTTTTTTGCTTTTTCTTCCCCAAACTGAAAATAAAGAGGAAAATAAATCCCCCACATATTTCTGAATTTCTTTTCTTCCCCCGTCCTCACATCTCTAAATATATCGAACATGATAATTTTATGAGCAACCAAGTTATACATAATACATTTTATGTTCTTAAATGTATCAAGTGATTTTAGATCTGTACAGGATGCTAAAAAGCAAGAACAGACAGTGCCCGGTTTGTACATTAATTTGGGAGTATAACTTTTTTAAATGGGTTGTTTCAACTCAGAACGTTTTTTCTTATGAAAACAATGATGATTGAGTTCCAAGTCTAGACTACAAAAGCCCACACACTCCATAACATGCTGCAGCCTCGCTGCTTACTAACCATACTAATACAATTAAAAGCTCGCTGAGCCTCTCCGGTGCAGCTGACTCTTTACTCCATCTTTATGTGTGTTAGCTTGATGATCTGATTCTCACAACAACTCTGTATCAAAGAGAGCCAAAGCTCAGATAGCTTAAGTAACTTGCCCAAGGGCACACAGCAGGTATGTGTTTTTTTTGTTTGTTTTTTGTTTTTTTAAAAAAGGGCCTTGTAGTCTCTCTGGCCCCAGAGTTAGTTGTTTTCACACTCACCCTGCCCTCCTAATGGGTCTCAGTCACAATCCGCATCAGTGTTTCTATGAAAAAATGCATTCCAAATTCTAATGGCAATGCCAAGGTCACATCTCTCCGCTCTGGCAGCTAAAGTCCTTCTTTGTCCTTCCAATTTATCTGCTTTTCTTTTCAATAGCAGAGAGAGAGACAGAGACAGAGAGAGAGAGACAGAGAGATAGAGAGACAGAGAGAGAGATTGGTAGGTCAGCCGGGCATGAAAGCCTCATGCTGTCATTTGCCAGACAGCCTGTCTCCCCTCTGGCCTTGAGCCTCCACTGGCTCCTCCACCCCCATTGGGCAGCTAAGCTGGAGATAATGCACACACTCCTCCTTGTGTTTCTGCTACTTTTACCGACTCTTTACAGCCTAACCACTGATACAGGCTTGATAAAAGGGCTTGGTGGTCATTCAGATTCCAGCTTGGACCAGAACTTAACTCTGAAAGCATTCAATAACACGTGGCTTTAAAACAGAGTGAGATTTCTGCCCCCATTTGCATGAGGACCCCATGAGGACCATCCGAATCTTCTTTATGGCTCATCTCCATCTAGACCTGCCATCCCTCTTTCCACCAGGTTAATCTCTTCTTTCGCTAATACTTCTGAAAGTGTTAGGAATCTTGTCAAATCAGCCAAGCTGTCTCAAGGTCTCCAGTTGGGCTGCATCTCATCCAAAGTCCTATCACTTTATTTATTTCTCATATTTAAAAACATCTCCCAATCAGGTTTTGTAGTCTTCCTTGATATCAAGTTGCATCCCACGCCTTTTCCTTAAAAGCAAGTTCTCTTTTCTCCTGTTACCCTGTAACTATCTTCTTGTGTACGCTTTGCTACTCTTAGGAAGACCTTAAATTACCCTTCTTACCTTTGGTTATTATTAGTACTGTACTGAGCATTCCTAATTTAGTGTGTGGAGTAGTTTGGACCTGCCTGTCTGATTCTTTTCCTTCTGTTTCCTGGATTTCCCCTGTGATTTCCCTGTTCCTTGTTGCTCCTACCTAAGGGGAAAGAGAAGCCAGGGAAAAGACACAACACAAAGCCTTGGCCAAGGGGAGGTTGTTGCCTCTGACTGGCCAAAACGAGGTGTTTCCATTCTCTGTGGAATCACATTCTTCTGTTTCCACAGATAATTGGGAGTTGGCTTTATAAAGTGGAAATGACAAGAAAAATAAAATAGAAAGACATTACCCAATAATTGACACTGAAAATACACACAATCTAATGAGTTCTTGGCTAAGAAATTATCCAGGATTATTAGGAAATAAAGAATGATTTAAAATTATCGCCAATATGAGTGAGAAGTGTTCCCTTTGGGAGCTGAGCCTCCGTGGTCTCCCAAGACCTTCACTGACATTAGTTGATTAATTAATTCATTAACACCTCGTAGAGCACAGGATATTGACTCCACATGGCACGGAGCAGGCAGTTTGATTTCTTTAGAAAATTTCTCTTACACGAAAGCACAGAAATAGTAAATAATTAAGCTCTAAGCTGCCTCGGTGTGATCTTTTATTGATCAAGGCAGAGATCTGAGCGGAGGAAGGCTTCAGGCACTCGCTCCAACCAGACCGTGCTTGTCCCACGATGACATGTTACCGCGAGACGCTTTTTCCTATTGTGAAGACTTCAAGGAACAAAACAAGCCCACAATGTGTCTACGGCTCGCGGTACTTCTATCTGAGGTTAATCACCCCAGTCTTGAAGACGGAAGCATTTTCTGGTGGGCTCCCAAGAGGCCAAAGGAAGTGAGAGATGAGAGTGGGCTGTCTGCTGCCTTTCAAGTCCTCTCTTCATTAAGTTCGGTTTTAATGCCTTTTTTTTTTTTTTCTAATAAAGCTATTAGAACAATGACTTATGATTGTGCAGCTCGGTGAGACCTCCAGGGAGCGAAGGTGGGGGCATGAGCAGAAGCGCTGAACTTGGATCAATGATGGAGAAAGTGCCATCATTCTGCCAGTAGGATTTCTGCTGCCCCCATCTCCTGTCCCCACTCACCAGCCAGCAAACTGCCCCCTCCCCCAAGGTCTCCAGTTGGACCCAGGTAGGAGGGAGCACTGTGGAGGTGGGATGGGTAGCTGCCTCAGTGTCCTGAAGCTTTCCCCATCTCTCGTCCTGCTCCAGTGCCCTTCCCTGCCATGTGTTCCTTCAGGTACCACCCCCTTTCTCTCCGTTTCTTCTCCTCAGAGCTCCTTGGAGGAATCATCTACACCCACCATCTCTACCACCCCTCCCATGTCCCGGCACCTCCCAATCTGGGCTTTCATGCTTCACGTGTAGCTGCTCCTTGGTGACAAAGCTCATCTCACTACTCTGGGGGGTAAATCTAATCCTCAATCACATGATACACCTTCCTGCCAGGAAGCTTTGGAAATTATCCATAACTCCTTTCTTCATGTTGCTTTCTTTGGCTTTTGTGACAACTCTTTTTTTTTTTTTTTTTTTAATTTTTAGTTTATATCAAAGCATAGTTAATTTACAACGTTGTGTTAGTTTCAGGTGTACAGCAAAATGATTCAGTTATACATATATGTATATCCATTCTTTTCTCAGATTCTTTTTCCCATTTAGGTTATTACAGAGTATTGAGTAGAGTTCCCTGTGCTATGCTATAGGTCCTTTTTTTTTATTTTATTATTTTTTTTAATTTTATTTATTTATTTTTTTAAAATTTTATTTATAGGTCCTTTTTGATTATCTATTTGATATAGAGTAGTGTGTATATGTCAGGCCCAAACTCCTGAATTATCCCTCCCCTCAACGTTTCCCCTTTGGTAACCATACGTTTGTTTCCAAAGTCTGTAGTCTGTTTCTGTTTTGTAAATAAGTTCATTGACTCCCTCCTTTATGTCACCTTTGGCTTTTGTGACAACTTTTGATAGTTGCTTTCCCACTTACTCCTTGTGGCAGTTATGGAGTTGCAATGCTCAGACCCCCTGTTTGAGAAAGAACTTCCTGCCTAATCGAGGCTCCCCCTGGATTCCTCTCATCGTCGGGTCAAGGTCTTCTTGGGTGGTCCCTAGCCAATGACTGAGCAAGGCCGCAGGAGGGCCCAGCCACGTGCCTCCAACCCGGGACTCTCTAACAGGAATCTCTGCCCTGGAGCTCCCAGCTGGGTGCTGGAGATCGAGGTCTGCACCAGTCTGACCACTCCCCTGCTCAGTCCCGACTCTTCCCTTTCCTTTTCACAGGTGTTCTCCCCGTAAACCTTTTGTTCTCCTAACTCTGTCTCAGTGTGTGTTTCCTGGAGGACCCAGGTGACACATTCCTTATACTCCTCTGTTGTGTTCCTGTTTGCCAGCCTTTTTAAAATGATGATGTTTCAAAGGTGTTGGTCTAGGCCCTCTTTCCTTCTCAATTTACCCACTCTTCTTGGGTCACATTTTTATTCTCCTCCCTGTCTTTCACTCTCTCTCCCACCCCCCAGCTAGTGAAGAAATTCACATCTCTCGCAGATCATATTTCTCTCCGGTCTTCAAGTCTGTGTATCTCTGCTTTGCTGGTATCCCCATTTGGATGTCCTGCAGGCATCTCAAACTTAACGTGCAAAAATCCCTCATCAACCTCAAATCCTTATCCCCCCAAAACGGTCCTCTTGTATTTTCTGTCGTAGGGCGTTGCACCTAAGTGTGGATTAAATCTCTGTGCCAGAAACCTAGGTTTTGTGCTTGATTCTTCTGTTGCCCTCCGCTGCCCTGCCACCCACAGCCAATCTCCAGTCTCATATGACCAGGATCACTGTCTCCATTCTTGCTGGAGCTGCCTTCGTTCTGGCCTGGGTCACTGCAGACTCCTCCTGACTGGTCTTTCTGTCCCTAGTCCTACCACATTCAATCCATCCTTGAACCCATTACCAGAGTGATTCTGAAATACAAATCGGTATCATTCCCCCGATCAGCCCCTTTTAATAGCTTTCCCTCCACCCTTTAATCCAAACATCTCAAAATGGTTTGGGGAAGAGGAGTCCCTGGAGCAGCAGCATCAGCATCACCCAGGAACTTACTAGAAATGCAAATTCTCAGGCACCGGTCCAGACCTAAATCAGAAACTCTGGGGGTGGGCCTAGCAATCTGTTTAACAAGCTCTCCGGGTGATGCAGGCTAAAAATGTGAGTATCAGTGGCTTAGGAAGCATTCACATCTCTAGTTCCATCATTTGTCCTGATCTGCCTCCTCCCCTGCTCTGATCACACTGACCAAGTTTTCTGGTCAATACAGGGCTCCCTTGCTAACTCCCGAATCAGTGCATCACCTCCTCCAGGAAGCCTTCCCTGACACTTCGCCAGCTGAGATAGGCACCCCCTCCTCTGTGCTCTCAAGTCCCCTGTGCTTCACTCTATCACAGCTCTTATCTCGCTGTGTTGTAATTGCCTTTTTACCAGGCTGCATCTCCCACTAGACTGTGAGCTTGTTCAAAAGACAGATTGTCTTTCATCTCTGACTCTCTGGGGCCTGGCTCACTGCCAGGCCTGGAGAAGGGGTGTAGTCATGACGTCCTGATGGGGAAAAATTAGCTCTGCCTTGCTGGGGTTGCTGGGCTACAGTGACACTGTCAGCTGCCTGGACCAGGTGTATTCTGCCTCCTCATGTGCCTCTGGACATCTACTCTAAAAGTAGTGGGACTGGGGTTTGATCTCATCCTGCTTGTTTCATTTCAGCCCTGGGGAGCTGGATGCTGGCATATGCTAATTGGATGACGGCATTGGATCTGACCGGCCTTGTAAATGTGTGCACAGGCAGTGAGCAGAGCACAGTTCAAACAGAATCATCTTGAAAATGCTTTGATTCTCCCAGCTAAGCAGTCTGACCCTGCACTCCTGGGAACTTGGCAGAGCCCTGCCGTGCCGCTATTGGTGAGAGCCTGGCTGGGGGATCAGCTCTGCAGGGAGACGGTTGCTGCTCCAACTTCCCAGACTGTTTAACCCTGCAAGGTCTTAATTTGTCCGTCTTCACAGTGGGCGTTATCTAGACTAGACATGTGTTGTGCCAAGTGCTCCAGGTACAAGCCTTTCCCAGTGAGTGACTCCCAAGTGAGTCAGCGCTCCTGACTTGAAAGCACAGAGCATTAGGTATGCACCTGGAAATGCATCAAAGCAGAGCGGGAGGCTGAGGGGTGCACTGGTCTTTAGGGCCCAGTTGCAGATGCTGAGAGAGAGCAGAGAAAGTTTACTTCCCTGTCCGAAAAGAACTGCACTTCTCCCTCCCCCCACCTCTGTTGTGGAAGCTCCCACCCCATCCAGGATGCATCAGGAAGCGGAGGTCCAGGAGACAGACAGGGAGAGGTTTGAGTTACGTGGAGCAGTTGTGTAGCTGTTGATCCCTTGTGAAGCCAGACCCCCTACACTGCACCTATCAGACAGTCAGCTTTCTCCCATCAGCTGCCCCTCGTCAGTGGTCCTTCATCTGTTTTGGGCGATCAGGGATGCTTCTGGGAATCCTAGACAAAGATAGTAATTCTCCCCAGAAAAGGGAACAGTTCCCATAGATGCATATTTTCTGGTCTCATTTCAGGTGCTTTATGAAATCCCTGAGGTTTATCCATTAACCCATGGGAGCCTATGGACTGCGGAGAAGGAATTCCCACTGCTAGTCACCCTTGATCTTTCCTGCACCAAAGCCCCCTCCTGGATCAGCCTCACCCCTGAAGTCCACCCGGAGGGGTAGACTGGCTCCATCCTCAGCGTTCACGTGCATGGAGCCTGGCTGCACAGCAAAGCATGACAGATGACAAGGCCTCAGTCTTCGGAGTCAGGCGCCCAGTTGCTGCCTGGGTTCCTGTCCTTGTTTCCCCACGTACTTCCTGTGTGACCCTGTGACTGTTGGATGAGTCTTGCCGAGCCTCAGTTTCCTTGCTGATGAAGTGAGTGTGAGGGCAGGATCTGCCCCACAGGGTTGCTGTGAGACTGCAGTGGCAGCCTGCATGACAGGCCCCTTCGTGAGGACTGGCACAGAGGGAAACGCAGGGGTGGGGCCTTTGGTTCTCTGTGTCCTGGGTGCCTGGCACAGGGTCTGTGCAAAGTAGGTATTCAATTGATGTAGGTGAAAGAGGAGAAGGAACCACTAGACTAAGAGATAATTGCACCTATGGGAATTGGCTAAATGTGACCAGTAAGGGGGGAGTGACCTTGCCTTTGGTGTTCCCATCCTGCTTAGGCTCCTGAATTGCCCCGCAAGGTGGAGAGCTGGGCACTCAACCTAGGACTTGGCAGGTAAGGATTAAATGAGATAATGTGAAAAGTGAAACGTGATATAGAAGCCCTGGCTTTGGAGTCAGAACTGGGTTCAAAACTAGCCTCCAACACTCATCTGCCTCTGGGCAAACTTAATCTCTCAGGACCTCAGTTTCCTCAAGTGACATGTGAAGCTATTGATGCCTATCTCATAAGATTCTTGTGTAGATCAGATTGCATCACGTATATAAAATGTTGAGCACATAAAGATGCTGAAGAAGTGGAAGCTGTGGTTTTATTGGAGGCAGTGGAGGGCTGAACAGATGTGAGGTCTGAAGATCCGTGAGCCATTGTTCATATTTTGGATTAAGATCAACCTAGCTCTAGACACAGAGACCTAGGAACGTGTCTGATATCGGGCTTTAAGTTAGGTTGCTTGAAATCAAATCATAGCTTATCTCTTACTAGCTGGGTGGCCTTGGGCAAGTCGATTAACCTCTCTGAGCTCCAGTTTCTTCATCCTGAAATGGAAATAATAATACTACCCAGCACATAGAGTTGCTTTTATCGTGAAGCTGAAGTGAGAGAATGTATAATTGCATTTAGTGCAATGTCTGGCCCATAGTAAGCACTCAGTAGATGGTAGCTTTATTACTACTATTGTCTGAGGGAGGGCAAGAGGGGTATCCACACCCTAAACCCCACCCTAACCTGTAGAGCTCACTATGTAGCAGGGGTCAGCCTTAGCTTCTTGAGGAATTGTTTTGTTTTGTTTTAGTTTTATAGCTAAATTTGCACAATGTAATGGCAGCCTGCAGGTCGCCTGACCTGGGCTGGGCCAGGAGAAAGACCAAGGCCTCATAGACTCCAGGGGCCACGGAGACCTTGTTTGGTCCCTGAATGCATGCTGCTTAGAGCTTACTCTGTCGGAGATGCTCTGTGCATGTTTCCTGGACAACTGGTTCCTCTCTTTCCGGGGCCCTGGGGCCCCTGCCAGCTGAGTTTTCCAGGAATACACCCACACTCTTCTCGGTAGGAGAATTCATCTCAGGCTATCTGAAGCAGTGGCCACATGGATCCAGTGCTCTTTGCAACCCAGCTCCTCCAGGAGAGCCCCCGAGGCCCAGGGAGGCTGCCGAGCTTCGTCCATATTCATCACCACTTGGAGCTGCACCTTTTCTCCAGGCTGTGTGGGGATGTGCATCACCATGGAAACGCTAGAGGTGAAATCACTCAAGTGTTGGCAAGCAGAGTTTCTCTCCGGAGCTTGGAAAAATGGAGATCAGTCTCACCGTGTCACAGAAAGGAAAGATGCCCTCAAAACAACCTGCACACTCTCAATTCTATTTGGGGACTTTCTCTTTAAATAATAACTGAGCCATAAATGAAAGAGAAATGTTTTCAGTCTCTAGATTGGCTGCCCCAGAGAGTCCACTTGGACTGGACATGCCAATCCTCTCTGGCTTTCCTAATCTGCTACATCTTGTAGAGTGGATAACACATTCTGTCTGAAAAGAAATGGGGTGACATCTCAGAGTTGATATTTCAAATTGATGAAGCTGGAGCCCAGATGTGTGGACCCTTGTGCTTCTTGGCCACTTCTGGTCCTTTGCCTGATTTCTGTGCCCAGGACTCATTTTCTAAATGTGGATCTGATAGACTCCTGGTGGCTAAGTTCCTCAAGGATGTATTTGCTCACCTGGGCAGGCTCCAAGATCACTGTGCTCGTACCTACTCACAGGTTGCCCTGTCCTCAGACTTTGGAGGGCTCTATGCCAGTTCCTGGGAGCTAATTTGGGCAGCAGAGGACCACACAGCTCTGGTTGCCTGGACTGGCGCAGGGGAGGAGAAGCAGGGAAGGGAGAGAGTGCCGGTGGTGCTGGAGTGCAGTTGGGCACTAGGATCGCTTACAGGAGACTTTGGCTAGCAGTGGGGGATCTGAGCACATCTATGGCTTGGAGGAAGCCATCAGTGTGGACCACTTGAATTCTAGTTCATCCTCAGTGTACAACAATCTTTCTTGTCTTCTTTTTCTCCGCTGGGTAAAAATAGCACTGATAATACTCCCTCTCCTTCCATCAAGGGCAGGTTTGGACACATTGTGTAAAAGCCTGGTTTCATTCATTCACTCATTCATCAACAAGTATGTGTCAGGCACTATGGTAGGGCCCAGGGATACAGCCTTCTTACAAATAGTTATGGACCAGGATGGCAGACTGAATATATGGTCACAGATAAAGACACAGATAAAGTGAGTGTTTTCAGCAAATGACTCTATTGTAACAGTTATAACTTTTCTGTTTTTATCAGGGACTTTGATTACTATGTCAAAGGTGGTTAAGACAGACAGACAGATACCCATAGCAATGGGTTTTGAAACTACAGTCTGTGTTTCACTTTCCCACGTGAGAACAGACAGGTCAATTGAAATGCAGTCTAAGGGAGGGATAAATTAGGAGCTTGGGATTAAGACACACACACTACTATATATAAAATAGATAACCAACAAGGACCTACTCTACAGCACAGGTAACTCTATTCAGTATTCTGTAATAACCTATATGGGAAAAGAACCTGAAAAAAAATGAATATATGTATAACTGAATCACTTTGCTGTACACCTGAAACTACCACAACATTATAAATCAACTATACTCCAATAAAATTAAAAAAAAAAGATATGCAATCTAATCTAATCCATTCTATGCTTTTAAGGTCATGCCTTAATTTCTCCATGTTAAACTTCAGTCAGAACAGTTAGAATAGTCTATGTTTCAGAGGCCCTAATGTAGGAAGAGCTAAGGTTTGGAGATGTTGGCACATGGGGTCAGTGACACCTCTTCTGGTATCTGACCTAGGGCTGCCCGGGGCAGAACTCAGGGGATGTCATTTACATAGATTACATTGTGGGTGGTGCTTCTGAGCTGTGCAACTAGACAGCCCTGGTGCAGGTGGCTCTGAGGGTGGTGCTTGGAGGCAAGTGGGGACTAAACTCTAGGAGGCAAGCAGGAGGGGAAGAGATGCTCCGAGGGGTGTAGGAGGTCCAGAATGAGTCAGTGCAGGTGGGGTAGGTGGTGTGCTGTTGACATGGCAGAATTGCATTGCCAGACGTTAACGTGACAAGCAGCGGTGAGGGTGGACTGGAGACAACAGGAGAATGAGCAAGAACTCATGCAGACAAGACCAGCTCCTTTGGGAGCCTTCTAGAAAAGCACCGAAATAGACAGATACGAAGCGCTACCATTTTGTAGGTGGAGGCTATTGGTCTACAGCCTTGGGGACAAACTTGTAAAATGGCCATATGGATGATTCACTATTTAGTGGGGCCCTGGGTTATATGGGCTTCCTGCTTGGCACATAGCTCTCAGAAGGATTATTGTTTTAGAAAAGAAACGCTTATTTCTTTCTTGAGGGCCTCAGGGAGAGAATTGCAAAAGTGTGAGAGGACCAGAAATAATGTTGCAACTTTACCTCTGCTGCGCACCTGGCTTCTCTCTCCTCCTAGCAGAGGCCGACTTCCTCCTCTTCCTGGGCACACGCCTAGACTACATCTCCCAGCCTCCCTTGCAGTTAGGTATAACCATGTGACCAAGTTCCTGCCAAGGGAATGTGAACTGAAGTGAAATGTACTGTTTCCAGGCCTGGAATAAAACATCCCAAGTACAGTGTTCCATGATCCTCCCCTTTCTGCTGGCTTGATATAGATCAGCATGGAGACCTGGGAAGCCATATGTTGAAGGTAGTAGAAGCACAAGATGGAAACAGCCTGGGTCCCTAAATCACCACTCAAAGGAGAACTGCTTGCCTATTAGGAACCTCTACTTGGGACTTAACACAAGTAAAAATAAGTCTATACCAGGTCTGAGCCATCACACATGCTCAGGTTTGTTTGTTGCAGCAGCAAGTAGTACCTTAACTGAAACACTGTGAGCCTTGAGTTTCTCCCAGAGTCAGGTCTGACTGTTCTGAATCAGGAGTCTACTTCTGGTCCAATCAGTGTGGTAAAAGGGCTGCATAGAGCAAACCATGGTTTTCTCTGAAGAAATAGCCTAACCCTTGGCAGGGGCTTCAGTGGGGAAAGTTTTCTTGGAAGGGGACTGAGAGCGTGGAAGTTACTTTGACCTACTGTCTAATGCTGTTGGGAAAAAAAAAAAAACCCAACAGAACTCTGTATAACCAAAACCTGCCTTCTAGTCACTTCCTTTCTTATTCCCAGTTCTTCTCTTTGCAGCAATAGTTCAGTCCCTTCTCTGTTGTCATGTTTCCAGGGGTTCTCTTCTCCCAGCTCCTCCCCAGTGCCCACTTGATGGCCTGGTCCCTGAAGCACAGGATTTGGTGTTACATGGACATCAGCTCAAATCTAACCATCTCCACATACTGGCCTTGTGATGATGACCATGTTCTCTCTCTGAATCCCAACATCTTTATCTATACAGTGGAGATGGAGGCACTTCGTAGGATTGTTGTTGTGGGTATTTAATGAGATCCGGTACCTGAAGCACCCAACATTGTGCCTGGCAGAGTAGGCGCCCCCTCAGCAGTAGCTGTGATTTCTGTTGTGTTTGATGTTGTCATTTCAGGCCTTTCACCATCCTGGTGAGTGGCTCTGAATATATTGAGGTTGGTTCAAATCCTGCGGAACTTGGATCTGAACACAGTTCTGCAGCTGGTATCCCACTGAGATCTGTGCAGGGGACCTCTGCTTCTTGTGATGTGGGTACTATATTCATGCTACTTTCTGCTTGTTACCAGGCCCATCAAGGAGCTTGTTCTCAGCTGGACCCTCCGATCATCAGGGCAGTAGCACTGTACTAACAAACCCATTGCAGCTAAGACATCACTCTTTGTCCCAGGCCTTGATATCTCAGGGCATTGCCAACTGGGAGGTGTTTTTGGGAGCCTGGCACATTCTAAAAGATCTTTGAAAGGATTTTATAGAACAATCATTCTGCACTTTTCTTGGGTCTTGGGTCTTCCGGAGAATTTGATTTGGATCTTCTCTCTACAAAGATGCACAGACACACAAAGACACAGTGTTTTGCGTACTATTTGGAAGACCTCCAGGGAGTCAGCCCTTGGCTGGCAGGGTTGGGCTGGGAGCACACCCTGCCTGGGGAGCTGTGGGCTCTTCCTGGAGAGGGCACTCCAGGCAGCCTCCCTGTCCGTGGCCTCAGCAAAGTGAGGATGACCCGAGCACTTTTCTCATCAAGCTCAGATCAACTGTGTGAAACCTCAGAGGGGCCTTCTCTGCGCCCCTCTACTTGTCTCTGTCTGAACAACCCTCCAGGTTCTGAACGTTAAACAGTGTCATTGCGAGTCTGCCGCTGTTACGTGGAACTTAATTGGTTCTTTGGAGGAAAGTGAGTCACCACCTAGGAGTGTGGGCTGCGGGTCAGGAATGCACAGAGGGAAGGGAAAATGACACTGCACATGGAAAAGATCAAGTGCGCCCTTACCACTTCTCTAAGATTGCAACCCGAGAGGAGCCCGCTTTTGCTGATGGGGCTTAAAGAGGTTTTCCAAAGCACTGAGACAAAGGATGCTGCCTCCTCCTCCCCTGTCTTTGTTTCTCTCCCTCCTTTTCTGCATGTGGAACCACATCCAGCGGAGGGGGAAGGGCACAGGCCATCCACTTGACTGTCAGAGCTGATCACTGCTGACCTTATCAAAACACAGAATCAATACACTCTCCTCCCAGCAGCCCAGAAAAATCACAAGGAGTTTGAACCAAAGCAATTTGAAGTGCAGAGTCGTCTGAAGCAGAAGACAGGCCGGTAAACGGTTGGGTCTATGAGTCCTTCCACACTCGCAGTCAGGCGAGATCAGTAGTCTCACTAGAATTTTGGTGCAAAATGGGTGCCAGATGAGGGAAGAAATCAGAAGCAGCCTTTGTTGACCATGCTCCCCTCCTGTTTGGCCCTCTGGGCTCAGAGTACCACCTGCGCTGGGAGGGTAGCCTGTGGGGCTGGGGCAGTGACCTCGGCCCTTCCCAGGACCTTTCAGCAGGCTCTTGGGAAGGCCCTCTCCCTGCCTGGCCCCGGAGCAGAGGCCTCTAGGTTCCAGCGTACCACTGGAAAAGCCAACCCGAGTCACTGATTTAATGCCAAGGGATCTTTATGATGCTACCACCTCTGCCCTCCCTCTCGTTTCTTTCTCCTCTTTCTCTTTTCTATCTTTCTTTCTTTTTCTTTTTTATAAATTTATTTATTTATTTATTGGCTGTGTTGGGTCTTCATTGCTGCACATGGGCTTTCTCTAGTTGTGGAGAGCAGGGGCTACTCTTCATTGCGGTGCACGGGCTTATTGTGGTGGCTTCTCTTCTTTCAGAACACAGGCTCTAGGCGCACAGGCTTCAGTAGGTGCAGCACACTGGCTCAATAGTTGTGGCTCATGGGCTTAGTTGGCATGTAGGATCTTCCTGGAGCAGGGATTGAACCCATGTTCCCTGCATTGGTAGGCGGATTGCTAACCGCTGCACCACCTAGGAAGGCCCCTCTTTCTCTTTTCTTCGGTCTTGCTTTCTAGGTCTTGTCTCTTTCTACTTTGCCTCTTTTTTTCAGGAGGAAGAAGACTGGAAGGAAAGAATGGAGTAGAAGCCATCTTGAGTAGAAGAGTTACCCAGTGCCTGCAGAAGTACCTGCCTTCCTGCAGAATCTGCATTCTGCAGATCACCCACTGTGGCAGGTTTTGGGTTGGGGTGAGGGTTGGGGCACAGACCCTCTGGAACACCAGAGGCTGTTCCCAGGTGGCCATGGGACTTGAGCTAGGTGTCTTCCATCCCTTCTCTGGCCTTCTCAATCCTTCTAACAACAAACCAGTGTCTTGACTATATTCCTTCAAGACATCAACTCCCTAACCACTTCTTCATCTCCCATTTCTGGCCTTTTCCACCATCTCAGAGCTCAGAACAGCTGAAGCCAGCATGGCTCAGTTGCCCAGGGCTGGCAGAATCATCAGGCTTTTCTGTACTACATACCGTGTGTGACAATAGCCCACCTTATCTCTCCATCACTAGCACTGACCTCCTTGAGGGAAGCAACTGGTCTGATTCATCTTGGTGTCCCCAGAGTCTATCCCAGGATACTGCACAGAGCAGAGTACAGGGACTGGCATTCCTGAGGGGCCAGTGCTCATCAGGAAGGCAGGTCTACCTTCACTGGGATCCACAAGGACCCCCACATAGAGGCATCAAGGTCAGCCCTTCTGTGGCCTCCTAGCTTCGCTGTTGAGCAAGAACATGGACAGCAGAGCTGTCCACCTCGTCAGCCTCACGACACTAATACGTTTTCGTTCCTTTGCACGTCCGCTGGTCTCCGCCTGGAATGCATCCTTTCCAGGCAGAATTAATTGCTCTATTTTCTGAGCTCCCAAAGGACCTGTACTCAAGGTTTTTATAGCACTGATCACATTGTGCTTTATTGGTTGTTTGCATGACTGTCTCCTCCTTTGTAGGCATTCATCCCACAAACACTCATTGAGCATCTTTGCCAGGGGTGGGGATGCGTGAGGAACAGCACAGGCAGGGCTCTGGCCCTCATGGAGCCAAGTGGGAGGATGAATGGCCTTGACAATGCCAGGCACAGGGTCGGCTCACATCAAATGTTCATTGAATGGAACTGAGGGAGTGGTATTTGAGAGGCTGGGCAGAGAAAGGGTCCAGGAACAGGAGATGGAGGCATGTTTAGGGAGTTGATGTCTTATTGTCATCATCCAGAGAATTTAGTACTGGGAGGGGGGAAAAGTGAGCAGAAACAAGGAAATCTTGTCAGCTGAGGTGGCTGAGGTGGGGGTCCAGCAGTTTAGGTGCTGTAAGGACAGCATTAGCCAGGAGCCAGTGCTCTGCAGGGCTCACCTAAGGGTGTGGCTGCAATTTATATGTGCACGTTCATACGGTGCACAGACACAGGTCTCGGATGCTGGGGAGGGAGAATGGTCATCAGGAGGGCACACATGGAGCAGCAGTGGCACATAGGCCCTGGTGCTGACTTTATTAATTGAGGGGAGTGTATGCACCGGATTTTTAAATATCACATTCATAAATGCAGGGAAACCATTCCTGAGCAAACCATAAAACAGCAAGGATGAAGCATCACAGGTTTGCATCCTCCCCTCAAAGAAAGGAGAAATTAAGGTGGGGGCAGATGGTAGTGGTACCCTGGGCCTCTCGGGTCCCTGGCATGCAGAGCCCATGTCTATGGCTGGTGCTGGAATGAGGCCTTCAGTTCCCTGTGCAGCCTAACACGCCTGGCGGCAGGTGAGGCCGCCAGCCTGCCAGCTGTCAGGATCTCCCGACAGAGCAGCCTGGAGCCAGCCCCATTGGAGCAGAGGAGCGCTGGTGCCCGACCTTTCTTCCCAGTGAATCCCTTCCCACACAACTGGGCATCCAAGGCCTGGGCATCCTGGGAAATCCCCCTTGCCCCAGAAGCTCATCAACCCGTGGGCAGGGAGCAGAAACGAACACGGCAGCACCAGCCGCAGATGGCCACAGCTTCTAAATAAGCATTTCATTAGTTTGGAACCCGGGGAAAAGGCGGTTCAAGTTATAGGGAAAAATAAATGAGTCAGGAGAGCCTGATTTTAAATCCTGCTAGTTATGTTCAGCACGTCCATAAAAGTAAGCAGAGCTCTCTTTTTAAAGGGGCCACTGTTAATTAGCCCCGGCGCCCATTCGAGCACTTTGTCTAGTTACAGCGCGGTTATGCCGTGCTGGGGAGGAGGCATACGGTTCCACATATCCTTTTTATGCCTACTCCTGTCAGGCTGAAATTGGCTCCCTCCCTCTGTAACCCTGCTTTATGTTGGAGTTGAGCGGGAGGCACGGTCGGGTGTTTACACTTGCTGCCCGCCCCCCGCAGGCCAATTCTTCCTCATTCCTCCATCGTGAGGTTCGTGCTCCATCCCCATCGGAGTGGACACCCGATTCCATTTCCACAAGCTGTGTGTTCTGGTTCTCTTCCTCGTTAGCCATTAAATGATGCCTGGGGGTGAATTTTATGTCCTCTAACTTCCAATGGCTTGTTCTAGTTCTTCATCCTTGGTGGGAATAGCAGGAGGCCTGACACCCACTCCCCAGAGACCAGCAGTCTAGTCTCATCTCCTCTTGTCTCCCTGCCAGGCTTGTCCTGCCCCAGGAGGGTTTTTTTAAAAAATTTTTCAAAAATTTTTTATTGGAGTATAGTTGATTTACAATGTTGTGTTAGTTTCAGATGTACAGCAAAGTGAATCAGTTATACATATACATACATCCACTCTTTTTTAGATTCTTTTCCCGTATAGGCCATTACAGAGTACTGAGTAGAGTTCCCTGAGCTATACAGTAGGTCCTTATTAGTTATCTAGTTTATCTATTGTAGTGTGTATATATCAGACCCAATTCTCCAATTTATCCTTCCCCACCTCTTCCCCCCTGGTAACCATAGGTTTGTTTTCTATGTCTGTGACTTTATTTCTGTTTTGTAGGTAAGTTCATTTGTACCCTTTTTTTAGATTCCTCATATAAGCAATACCACATGATATTTGTCTTTCTCTGTCTGACTTACTTCACTTATATGACAGTCTGTAGGTCCACCCATGCTGCTGCAAATGGCATTATTTCATTCTTTTTTTTAATGGCTGAGTAGTATTGCATTGTATATATGTATCATATCGTCTTTATCCATTTTTCTGTTGATGGACATTTAGGTTGCTTCCATGTCCTGGTTATTGTAAACAGTGCTGCAATGAACATTGGGGTGCATGTATCTTTTCCAATTATGGTTTTCTCTGGATATATGCCCAGGAATGGGATTGCTGGGTCATATGGTAGCCCAAGGAAGGATTTAGACTGGGGTTCATGAAGCCTCCTGAATGCCAGTGTCATAAGACATTTTAGCACGTACCAGGAAAGGTGTGGGGCACCTGAGACCTGGGTTTGAGTCCCAGGCAGCACCGCTGATAACCTTGCTGAACCCTAGTTCCTTATCTGCAGGATGAGGACAAGAGGCTATGCTGTGGGGAGAGATGACAGCTGCAGAGCTCCCAGGCATCTTCCGACCTGCTTCTTTCAGTGTTCATGTGCTTGGGCTTAAATTAGGTATGAGAAAAAGTGACCTTACAAAAACCTTGCAAAAATCCAGAGAACTTAGTTTTAGGCTGATCCTGGGTACCAAGGGTCCTGGTTTCTGAGTAGGTCTGGTTGGTTTGGATATTCTGAGATGCTCTCTGAAGGACCCCCTGGATCCTCATTAGTATGACAGCTGCTGCTTTTTGAGCACCCCCTCGTGTAAGCATTGATCTATTGCATTCTTTGTGCCCTGCAATTTTTATCATGACACTATAAGGCAAATATTATTCTTCCCATTTGATGGATAAGGAAACTGAGACTCGGGAGGTTAATAATGGATCCAAAATCTCATGTTTGATAGATGTGAGAGTTGAATTTCAACTGGCCTGCTGACTTCCAATTCATCTTTCCACCGTGCATTGCTTTCCCTGCAGAAATCAAAGAATCCAAGTTGAGCAATTCCCTAGAGCAGTGCTGTCCATTAGAAATTTTTCTCCCATGATGGAAAAATCCTACTCTGCTCCGTCCAATACGATAACCATTAGTGGCTTGAAATGTGGCTAGTGTGACAGAACTGAGTTTTACATTTTATTTCATTTTCATTTCTAAATTTAAATAGCTCACGTGGGTAGTGGTTGTCATTTTGGACAGTGTGGTGCTAGAGCCTGCATTTTGCTGACGCAAGTCCTCACGAGACGCCAGGAGCTTGTAACCAATGGCCCCTACTCAAGCTCCTCCCACCCCACCCCCACGTATAGACACACCGAGTGGCTACCTTCCTATAGTTCTGTAGTAAACTGTATGTCACCTTCTGCTCATAGTGATATGGCCAGGGCCCTGGGGGCTTTTTTCTGGTAGTTTCTTTTCCCAGCTTCCCTTTAACTTTTGGTTTCTGATCTTCAATCTCAGTCTCCAGTTTTCCAGCTCAGCTTTATCTGTAGCTACAATTGGCGGTCCTATTGAAACCATGCGCCTCAGATTGGGACGTGAACCCATGAGTCTGGGACTCAAACCCGGCCAAAACCCTGATTGGGACTTGAACCCAGATGGTTGGGACGTGAACCCAGCAAAACCCAAGATCTTCCAACTGAGATCACACACCTGGTTTCAAGACAATGAAGTGCAGGTTCTTGATGTCTCATCCCAGAAAGAATTCAGTGAGAGACAAAGTGATAGGTAAGAAGTTCAATTAGAGATTTCTTTAGAGAGAAACACACTCTGTAGACAGAATGTGGGCCATCTCAGAAGGTGAGAAAGCCACCAGGGTCTGGGGGTTGTCAGTTTTTGTAAGGGTGGGTAATTTCATAGGTTAATGAGTGGGCGGAGCATTCCAGAACTGGGCCACGCCCACTTTTGGATCCTCAGGGTCAGCCTTGGAACCGTCATGGTGCCTGGAAGTTGTCCGCCATCTTGGACCCATTTGGTTCCAATCAGTTTATGTCCTCAGGCTCTGTCATTCTTTCAAATGTTGTGCTGTGCCCTCTTCCCTCCTGTTTCTCTATTAGCCTTCTAGAAGTAACTGGCACTTGGGTACACAGGACCTTTTCCCATTCTTGCCAATTTGGACATCACATTTTTTGCTTTCTCTTTGAAGTATCTTTTTCTTTTTCTTCTGTTTATAAAAGTAGTGCATGTTGATAATAGAAAATGCAGAAAACATGTAAAAAATAAGTAAAAACTGAGAGCAATGCCCATATTCAGACATTATCACTTTTATAATTTGAGATTTTTTTTTCCTACCAGATACATGTAGTTTTAACATAAGGAAGATAGCATTTGTAATCTCAACTTTTATTTACCAATAAATCATGAATATTTTGTCATCAAATATACATCAAAAACATAATTTTAAACAGGTGTAAAGTATCTTCTTATGTGAATATATTAAAGCTTGTTTAACCAATCTCTCAGTGGAACATTTAGGTTATTCCCAATGATTTGCTATTTTGGATAAAACAAATGAATATCCGTACAGCTGATTCAGATAATTCTTTGTTATCTGAATTGCAGTTGAGAAGTCAAAGGACATGTGTCTTTTAAAGCTCTCGCTGGGTGTTGCCAAAATTGCTTCCAGGAAGGTTTATCAACTTTTATTCCCGTCCATGGAGTATGAGAGTGCCTGCCTGTGATGGGATCAAGCAACCTGAACAAATGCCCACCTCTCATGGTCACCACTGTATTGTTTAAACCTTGGAATTAGAAGGTGTTTTACTTACTATTGTTTTGTAACAACTTACTCTAAAACTTAGCAACCTAAAACCACCACTTAATTTTGTTCACAATTTTGTGAGGCAGGAATTCAGGAAGGGCTTGGATGGGCAATTCTTCCACGGGGTCTCTGATGTGTTTACTGTCAGAAGCTGGCTGGGGCTAGAATCACTGAAGTCTTGATAAGGTTGGACGTCCAAGACAGCTCACTCCCATGGCTGCTCGTGGCGCTCACTGCTGCCTAGGAGCTCAGGTGGGGCTGTCAACTGGAGTCCCACCTGGAATCACTCCAGTGTGGTGATCTCAGGGTAGCTGAGCTTCCTGTATGGCACCTGGCTACCTCCAGAGTGAGTGTTCCAAGAGATCCGAGTCCAAGCTGCATGGCTTTTTCTGACCTAAGCCGGGAGTCATACAGCATCACTTGTACCATACGCTACTGGTTGAAGCACTCATACATTTGTGCAGAGTCTCATGGAGGGCACATAGACTCTACTTTTTAATGGAAGAAATGTCAAAGATTTGGGGCCATTTTTGAAAACCACCAAGAAGGTATTGTACATGCAAGCATGGTCTGCATGGTATTAGTGACGTATCACCATCAATGGTACTCAAGTGTTCAAGGGACCTGTATCTGAGAAGGTGTCTAACGACCCTGCTGGATATACATGATAGCTGCTCAGGCCCTTGTGCTGGGTTGATGCATATGTGAACATGGGTGGCCATGAGCAGGCTGGGGATTTATTAGTCAATGTGAACAACAGTCAAGAGTCCAGAGTCTGGGGTTGGCTGGTTGCTGAGTCCCGGGCATCTCGACATAACGAAGGGGATCAGAGAGCCCAGTCAGATAGGAGGATGGGGCAGTATGGATCAGAGAATCTTTCCTGGGCCTTTCCAGAACACATATGGCCAGGATGAGGAAGGGATTTTGGCATATCTATTTTGAAACAATTCTCTGACAATTACAATGCTGCCCTCCCCAAAGACCCCTGGTTTACCAGGTGTTTTATTTTGCATCTATCACCTCAGCCAATTCTTGCAAAAGGCAAGGAAGGTGTTAGTACCTTTGTTTCACAGAGAAGGCATCCAAAGCATAGAGAGGTTAAGGTTAAGTGACTAGGCAGACAGACTCATATTGAACCAGGAATTTCTGACTCCTCCAGAAATCATTTAGCAGGTTCCTTTTCTGTGAAGACCCCATGGCCACTTCCTTCACTGTGGCATTCTTGAGGCTGTGACTGGCATATGTTTGGTTGGACTGTGTCGGTGACTTTATGGCCCAGAGGGTCTGGGACAGGGAGACTCTGGGGCTTGAACCTTCTGTGTACACAGGGACATTGCCCTATCTGATTAGCTTGCAAGTTTCAGCTGAATTTGGGTTGTGAAGGTGACACCTCCTCTGGCGGGAATGCCAAAGCCATTAAGGATGCACAGCACATCTCCAAACACAACAGTTGGCTCCACTCCTCCAAATGTAGGTCGGTGGTGAAAAAACAACAAAACAAACCTTTATTTTACATTTCAAAGTGCTGCTGGGGGAGGAAGGCTGGTCTGCTGCTTGGAAGTGAATCTGGCAGGAGCCAACTTTTAAAGACCAGGATGGATCTTTTTGATAGAAAGAACAAGGGGATATCTGGAGTGACAGACTTCATCCTCAGCCAGCAGGAAAACTGACTGCTAATGCGTATCCCCAGTCCTGCAGCCCTTTGATGGTAACTGACAGCATAATCTCTTCACATGGGAGGAGACAAGTGAAGGTGAGAACCACAGCTTGTAAGAGTTAAGAGACCCCCTGGTCCGCTACCATGATCTACAACATAAAAGCCAGGCTCTGAGAGAAAAGCCTTGTCTGGAGTCACTCAGTGCGTAAATGGCAGCAATTGAATTAGAACCCAGGGCACCTCCTGTTCAGGTTGGGCTTGTGCCATCTACCCACCTTGCAGCTCCCTGGAACATGGGACCCAGGATGCAAATAGAGGTTAGGCATTTTCTCACTTCTAATATGACAAATTGTCCACTTTAAACTTCTCTTTAATCCTATTCCTACCTTCTTCCATTGGTGGGAGGATGAGCTGTTAGTTAAAATAGGCTGCCTTACAATTGGCCTGGTGAGCTTTCCACATAGCTAAAATGACCTCTGTTTGTAAGGTCTCAATGTTCCCAGTTAGAATGTAAAGCAATAAGCTGTTATTGGCTATATATGTTTCCAGTTTTGTTTTCCTGATGAATTTGAATCACCAAGCAGATCTTCTAATAGGGAGAGAGGACAGGTAACTTTGATGGCTGGAGAGGCATTCTGAAATATGTGAGCAGTGAGTATTGCCTGGAGAAGACATACTTCTTTGGGAGTTTTATGGGCCATCAGAGGAAATATAAAGGCACCAAGAGCCTAAAGTGAGAAGGAGGAGGAAGACACCCACCAAAGAATGGACATGGCAGGGAGTAGAGCACTGGATACCTCCAATGCATAGTTCAAAATTTCCCTGGGATTCATTCCTCCTGCTATTCTTGGCTTAATTCATGGGGTTTCTCACCAGGCATTATGGTTTTCAGGTCAATGGTTGGAGAATCTGGTTCTCCTTTGGTCTAAGAATATGTCTGCCATGTCTGTCCTAAGAACCTGGTATCAAGCAGGGCTACTTTCTGGAGGGACCCTCTGAGGACATCTAGGCAAGTCCCTTCACTGGACGGGTGAGATCCTGAGAGACTCTGTGACCTCCTCCAGCCAGACTATGGGGCATTGAGGCTGAGACCCCACTGCCTTGACTTTTATCTCCTTCTTTCATTAAAAAAAAAACCCTAAAGGTGCCACAAAGTGCTGTCTGTGGTTAGTGATTGGAACTCAGGGCTCTGGTCTTGGCTTCTTGCATCCCTGAATCGGAAGTTAGATTTTGAGGCAAGGTAAAGATGTCTCACATCCTTTCTGGGTCAATGATTAGGTGTGTCCTAAGGTATCTTCACTCTGAATGAATATTTCCTGGACAGGTACATTACCTGGTAAACGAAAGGAGTGAGTGGAAAAGGGAAGGAAGAAGGGACAAGGGGTTTAACTTGGCAAATCAGATGAGGATAAGGATAATTTTTGCTGTTCCTATTCCCAGAGAGAGTTCTCCGTGAGTGGGATATCCTGCTCAGAGGGAGAGCCCAACCTGTCCACGCGTTCTCATGCCTGATCACCTGACACCTTTGATAGAGACCAACAATAATAGTTCACATTTACTTAGCACACATTGCCAAGAAACTCAAAAGCATATTATAAATGTCATGTGCTGTGACAGGCACTATTACCCTATGAGATATATTGCAACAAATCATTCAATAATTAATTTACAAATACCAGAAAACCGGAGGGTACTGGATGAAACCCAGCGTGACTGTGCAAGGGACCAATCATATCAGACCAATTTAATTTCCTCCATTGTCAGAATGACAGGTCTGGAAGGTAAGGCAAAAGCAATAGATGTAAAATATCCTGACTTCAGTAAGCCCTTTAGCTCTGTTCCATATGATGGCCTCATAAACACGCTATGAAAATATGGTGTAGCCTCTGCTATTGTTATTTAGTCTTGATTTATCATGGGTCCCTTTCCCTAAAGAGTTTGAGTGGAGTGCTCTACAGAAAAATGTCTGCCTCCCTGCGGAGCCCTGGGAGGGCCTGGCTCGGGACACAGGCCTGGAATGAGTCTGGTTCAGTAATAAGGTTACAGAGATAATTCATGGTGACATATGCACTTTAACATTTACAAAATGCTTAGAGTTGGATCTCAAACCCCAGTCTTTTGATTTCAAACTCAGATCACTTCCTGCTCTTCCGTAACTGCCTTTAAAGGAACTATTCACTCAGCCATCCCAGAGGAATTCTGGTTTCTTCCAGGACAGTGATGAGGAGGTCTTAGATTAGTAATACAACGGAGGCTGGTGAAGCTGCTTTCCTGAGAATAGCCCCAGCCCCGTGGCCCGCAGGCCTTTTCCATAGCGAGTTCTTCCGACGACTAAAGGAGAAGGGGGTCGGCCTGCTGGTGAGCCCAAGCAGGTGTGACACTGGGCATTTGGTTCAAATGAGGGCAAAGTGACCAGGGTAGAGAAGCCTCTCCATCTGCAAGGGGAAGACAAGATTTCACAAATCTCCGAGAGGCCCAACTGCTAATAGAACCTGAGAGACCTGCAGAGACCTGCTTGTACCGGTTACTAGATTTGTGTGGTCCCTGGAGATGCTGCCTGAGCCTGCTGACCAGTGGTGCAGGGTCGGAGGGGACCACCACTCCGTCCTGTAAGGGGAGACATGTGGGCAGGGCTGCTTCCTGTCCCCACTGTGGAGAGGGAGCTGGTCATCATGTGACAGCTCGTTCACTGCCAGCCCACTAGGAGGCAAAAATCCACCATCTTTCTGATGTTTTCTAGTTTGAGAGACCCTCAACAGCTCCAACGGTCTGAATGCCCAGGGAACACATAATCAAGAGTGGAAAAAGAAAACTCATCACCCACTTAGGGGAATTCAGTAAACAACTAGAACAGGTGGCTTTTACTGAGGTAGAACAAAATGATGAGGCAGAAGAGAGCTTTAGTAGAATAGAAGGAAGAACTCTCAAGGAAAACTAGGGAAAACATTGATTTTCTAAAACAACAAAAAGCAATTTCTGAATTTAAAAAATTGATAGGCAAACTGTAAAAGAGACTGGTCACTGCTGGGAACAAAATTCGTGTTTTGGATGAATATGGGAGAAATGGCTCACAAACAAAATAAAACCACAAAGACATGGAGATCAGGAACAAAAAAGCTAAGAAATATAACCAAGTCATATAATATGAAAAAAAAAAAAACCCAAACAAACCAGGACTTCTAGAAGGGTAGACGGAGGGATAATAATTAAAGAAATCACAGAAGAAACATTTCCTGACTGAAGAAAGACAAGGTCTTGAGTGTGGAAGGGCTCACAGAAGGCTCTAGGATAGTTGCAAACAGAGGTACCCTAAGACATCGTCAGGTGGCATCACTGTGCACTGAAGAAAAAGAGAAAATTTTACAGGCTGTTGATGGAAAGGTGGGTCATTTCCAAAGGACAGGCCCTTAGACTCAGTCACAAAATCAGAAGCCAGAAGACTGTGGAACAATATTTACCAACATTGAAAGAAAAGGATTATGATCTAAGAATTCTATTTCCAGTGAAGGTAATGATTACCTCTCAGGGCATTTTTGGACACACAAGGTACCAGTGAGCATTCTACCCATGTTATACAAGCAAGGTCAAAAATTGGAAGGGAACTTAAAGATTATTGTAGCCACTTCTCTCCTCCCCATCCATCATATTTATTTTTCCTGGGTGTGTGTTCCTGGTGTGATAAAAGCAGGGATTGTAAGGGCAGGGAGTGGAGAGAAAGTCAGGAAGGCTGTTAAAACCACTATATGGAATTTAATGCTTATTCGCATTTAGAAGTGTTTAGTGAAGAATTGAGTTGGCCATAATAAACACGATCCCAGGTCTGTACGAGAGGCCCCAGGGAAACCAATTTGGTTGCAGTGGAATTTCTCGGTGGGAGAAATGAGGCAGCGCTGCATGGCTAGAGGTCCCTGAAAAGTTCCCACCTACGGTTGCCAGACTTAGCAAATAAAAAGACTAGATGCCCTATTACATTTGAATTCACGTAAACAATGACTTTTTTTTTTTAGTATAAGTATATTCCCAATATTGCATGAACCCCGTGTTTTACCTGGCAACTCCATGCTCAACCTGGACCCATAAAGAGCTACAGTTGTCAGGGAGCTTGGGACATGGGCTATAGGTGGATGCTTAAGACCAGAGTTTCAATAGAAGGAAAAAAAAAAAGAAATCTTGAAGTGAAAGATGGGGTGAGTGCCGATGTGGGACCCAGAGGAGTAGTTTCGGAAAGACAACTTGTCTCTCTAGAGATTTGAAATGTATTTGATCAAATGTGTTTGAAGGTCCATGTCTTTGTGACATTTAGAATCTCATTATAAAGTGTGTGTGTGTGTGTGCGCGTGTGTGTGATGATAAAGGCTAATTTTCATTGAGCATTTCCTACACCAGGTACTAGGCTAAGCACTTTAGCTCACTTACTCTTCAGAACAATGACCCCCATTTTACAGACGTGGAAAAAGGTGCAGAGAGCTTAAGTTACCTGCTTAAGGTCATATAGCCAGCAAGTGGCAGAGCCAGGACTTCAACCCATGGTTGCCTGACCCTGGCAGCTGTGCTCCTGCCTGCTCTGTCATGCTACCTCACAGCAAGCAAAAACTAAAAACAAGCAAAGCAAAACAACAACAAAAAAGCTGATGCTGTGTGCAGGCATGAAGGTACTGGAGGGGGTTGGGGAGAAGTCAGTGTTAGCGGGATCAACCAGGGAAACTTCTCGGAAAAAGAAATTCAGAAACTCGGTTCTCCCTGGTGGGAATGGACTTGGGATGGTGAAAGGAGTGAGTGGTGGCACCATCAGCCTGAGTGGGAGGAGGGAGCCTGGTGGGGTGGGTGGTAGGGGTAGGAGTGGGGTGGGTTGTGAGCTCGTGCCCCAACAGGTCTGAAGAGACAGGAGAGTTGAGTCAGCCCAGCAGGAAAGAGTGTTTGTGTCCAGTTTGGCTCACAGACTGACCAAGAGAGAGGTGCACCATAAGGTCAAAGAGGAGGGCAGGGACCACATCACAGGTGAGGCGATGGATGAATTGTCCTGGTTTGACAATTCATGGGTGGGGGTGTCTGACTTACCGTCTTGTGTCTGCTTTTGGTCTTTATATTAAGGTCAATGGGAAGCAGTGAAAGGGTTTGAGGTGAGGAATGGAGGGGTTGGGGTTGGAGGGGGTGGGTTCCAGCAACGTTTAGAAGGTAACTAGACAGGACTTGGCGATGGAGCTAGACGTGGGGAGGGGATGATGGGAGGATGCCCAGCAGGGTCGCGAGGCAGTGCCCCCGAGGGGAGGGAACCCGGGAAGTGGACTTGGGGAAGCTGCTGCCCTCAGGAGAGGAGGGGATGTGGTGCCTCTCCCTGTGTGGGGCACAGACACAGGGCTGCAGGTTAGACACAGGGCTCCACGCCAGCCTTGAGAGTCCACTCATGGCAGTGACAGGCAGTGACTCTGAGTGCCTTGGGATCTCCTGGCCAAGCCCAGAGCCTGTAAGCAGATCTCCCCAGAGGCTTCTCCCACTCCTGGGTGGCGCAGAAGCCATGCCGAGACCTGACATGGGCCAGTCCAGTTCAGGGCCGGCTGCCTTTGAGGGCAACACATGTGACATTATGCATCTCAGGCAGTGTCTGCCCCACGCCCTGGTTTTACATAAAACCCACACAGCCTTCCAGATCACCCACCACCACAGGCCGGGCACTGCCTTCAACGCTGAGAACGGGCAAGCCCAGCCGCTGCCGTGCGAGGCGGCTGAAATAAAATGTGTAATTGTGCTCCAAGACACCTTAATTGTTTATTAATTACTCCATAAATCATAGTGACACCTGTGTTTGTGCTCCTGTTAATTCATTCTCATAAGGTGGGGGATGGACGCTCACAGCCAAAGAATAAGTGGGCTCATAGCTGTAGGATGGAGGGACCCGAAATGGGATGGGGACGCCAGGGCTCAGGGTGCCTCTCCCTTGCTGTCGGCCTCAGCTGCATTTTCACCCTGAAAGGGGCTGCTAATAATGGACACGAATAACATTATTAAAAGAGCCTTGGGGGACGGGGTGGGGCCAAGCACTTCATCTCTTCCATCCAGAAGCCGGTGGTGAGAGGGGTTATTGAATTCATTTTACAGGAGGGAATCCGAGGCTTAGAAATTGTATGTAAGTCCCACGATCACACCATTGGTTAAGTGGCCTCGCTGGAGTTTGAACCTGGGTTTGAGTGACTCCCAAATGATGTAGCCCTTGTGGGAGAGTCAGAGAACCGTCTGGTGATGAGGAGGGAGCTTTCCTGTTAATTATGCCTGACACCTCATATGTGCCTTTCACATTCATTCAAGGAAAGGCAAGCTGTTTTCTAAATAATAATACCCCAATGTTTCTTGAGGATCATATTTAAAATGGAAACAGAATTCATCCAGGGGTTTTGGCCAGGGTATTCTGGTGCCCTGCTGCTCAGACTGGCCACTGCTGGCATCCCCCTCTAACTGACCTCCATCCTAGACAGTCACCCGTGCCTGTCCCTCAGAGCTCCTCTCTGCCTGCATCTGTCGGCAGCCATCAGTGACCGAGTGCTGGCCCTGGAGAGCGCGCCATTGCTCCAGATGGCTAATAGAACTTTATTGCCACAATCATTCTTAATGTGACCATTCCAAAGACCCTGTCTGGAAGCTCAGCTCCTGTGATGGGGTGGCAGTCCCTGGATGCGGGGAGCAGGGCCACTGGCGTTTAGCCCTCTCTCCTGCACCTGATAACGCACTTCCACAGGTGCCACAAACTGGCATTTTAGAAGACAAGTAGTGCCATAAAGCTCAGTTTGAAGGTAAACCTTTTCCCTTGGGTTGAGATCAGGACTTTGAGGGGTGGGGGGAGTGCTCTAGACAGGGACTGTAGGAGGCTGTCTGCTCTGGGTCCTGGCTCAGTGGAAGAAGGGAGGTTGCCAGGCCTGGGGGGAGAGGGCAGGTGGTGGTGGGGAGGTCACCCGGTCCTGTCCCTGTCAGCTCTGCTCCTCTCTCGGAGACCTTCCCTGCCAGCCAGTCCTGTTACTCTCTCTCTTAACTTGTTATTTTCCTTCCAAGTACTTTTCTGCATTTGTGATGATAAACATTTACGGGTCTATTTGTTTAATGCCTCTCTCAGACCCGGGACTACGCAGGGGTGATATTTGTTTTATGCGGCAGTATCTCGGGCGTTAGCATGGTGCCTGGCACACAACAAATACCCAATAAATATTTGTTGAGTGAACAAATGAATGAATATTATTATCACTCGATGGTCACTCTTTCCTCAAGAACAATTCTCTTGGGCTCTATTGAGAGGGTATCTAGTGATGGACTAGCTAGCTGGTGATATAAGGTTGGAAGGAGGGAGGAAGGATCCCAAGATGCTTTCAGAGGCCAAGAGAATAGATTCTGGGCTCTGAAGCCCAAATGCCCAACTCTGTGCTGGGCACACGGTGGGCACTGAACACTTACACAATAAGGAAATGAGAAAAGGTTAGAAAGGCTAGGATGTTTCTGTGGATGGCAAAGTAGGTGAGGCTGGGAGGAGAACTGTCAGGGCCTGCTGAAAAGGGAATAGGAGAGTTTGATCACTGCCCCCATGTTCATGAGGTCATTTCACCACCTCAGGAAGTAGAGCATTTGACTCCCCAGCCAGCCTTCTCCCTCCTGTGCTCTGGCCTGAGGTGACTGCAAATGGCTTAGAAACTTCCAGAAGGAAGCAGCCCGGGTGCCTGGCCATTGCTCTGGGCTCCCGGTGTGGTGGGCCTAGATGACACTCTGGGTCTGTACCGGGGTGTGGAGAGGGAAATCCCAAGTCTTGGGGGAGCCACCAGCAGAACTACCCTCCCTCCAGAAAAGAAGCTTACAGGGAGTTTAGAGGCAGGAAAGCCTCCTCCATCCCCTGGACCACTCTTCCACCGGGGCCAGCTGTACCTGTGGGCTGCCTGGTCTCAGTGGGCAGGGCCTCAGTTAGACAGGAGCCTAACTGGGAGTCCAGGGAACATAGGCAGGGGTGACAGAGAAACCACCCCGGGGGGATGTATGGCCTACATAGAAGGACTCGGCTGAGTTTGCTGGGCTGGATCTGTTGTATTCCATCACCGTGGCTGTTGTGGGGGTGGGGAAGCCTCAAGAGGAGGGATGGGGCTCGATCTGGGTCCTGAGAGGAGCCTGAAGCATCAGAGGGGCAGGGGAGCTTGGAAGGGGAGAGCGGACTGTGAAGAAGGGATGGAGGAGGGGCCACAGGGGCTCAGGGGAAAGGAGGCAGAGAGAAGATTCACTAAGAGGAGGCCTGTTGTACCTGAGGAAGGGCTGTGGAGATGGACTGTGATTCCAGAGGCTTGGAAATGGGCAGCCCTCCCTGCAGGCTGGAGATGCAGGGCCACAAAGATGAAGGTGTGAAGCTGGCACTGAGGACTGGGGCCGTGAGGAGGTGGTGTGAGACTGTGGCCAGGACAAACTCCACATGCCCTGCAGAAAGGATGCAGGATGTGAACTAAGGCCACAGACTCAGAAGCCAGAAAAAATCCTACAATAAAGTATAAGACACTCGGTTTATTAAAACTTAGGAAAGATGCTGATCACTTGAACTTATTGTGGATTCACTGAGTTTTTCAGTTAACCCCATATTTTGGCCAGAGCTAGTCGGGTCATCTTCCAGATGGCCAGATCAGGAGGAATGACCTTGTGACGTGACCCTGTCTTAAGCAAGTCTGAGACCTTGCAGTCTCCTGTTATGTCTGTGATTAAGACGATAAAATGTGTGCTGCATGTGATCGTATCATTGAGGGAGCCACGATAGTTGAAGCAGGGCGGGGGAAAAGTCCAGCATATAATTCGTCTAAATGGGCTCACTTTTGAAAGTGTAAGAGGACTTGAGTTAACTGGTTCTCTGAGAAGCAGACTCTGAGAAGGAGTTAGGAGGGCAAAGGGTTTATTGGGGAGGACACCTGTGAAAGGAGAGATGAGGAGGAAGTAGGATTGGATAGGGGGAGCTGGGAAGCCATGATGCACACCTGCCAGAGTCTGTCAGCCCAGCAGGGAGACAATGTTGACCATTAGAGGGGTCCTGTGTTGGGTAGAGACGGCCAGGCCCTTGTACCACTGCCTGGCTCAGTCATCAACTGGGATGACTTGGGCTCAAAAGCTGAAGTGGTCCTGAGGACTTAACAGATGTAGGCTGTCAGGCAACCACACTCCTCGCCAGGGGACAGCAAGTCCTCCCGTGAGTGGGCATCTGAGGAGCATGCCTCTGTGTCTGGCTCAGGGCAGTGTTAATGATTATGCTGGGATCACAGGAGTATAAACCAAGGCCATCCCTCCAAAACCAGGACATCCGCCATTGTATTTCCAGAGAACTTCTATAGGATACAGTCTTTGAGCCTTTCTTATTCCATACTGGTCCTTTCCTATTAAGTTTTTTTTTTTTTCTGTAACTAATTGCTTGTCGAATAAACTAGCTAACATGCACTGAGCACTTGTTTACAGGCCAGCCACGAGCTGAGCACTTTACATAAATTCATTCATTTACATCTCTTAACAACCTCATGAGGTAGATACTACTATTATAATTATTATATAGTTTATACTTATTTATTATAAAAATACCTGTAAGTAATATATAACTATCTAATATATACCTATATAGTATAATTATATGCTTATTTAATTATAATATACTGATACTATAATATCACCCATGGCACAGGTGAGGGAACTGACCTGTACACAGGAGGTTATGTGGCTTGTTCAAGGTCATACATCATATAAATGGCAGAGCTGGGCTTTAAACCAAGAAGTTTGCTTCCAGGGCTAGAACTCTTAACTATTTCACTACTTGTAGGACTTAGAGCTAGCAGGGACGAGAGAGGTCACCTTATTGAGATCCAGAGAAGTAACAGAACTTTCCCACAGTCACGTCCAAGGTTAGGACTCGTGTCTAGTTCCCTGACTTCTGAGTCCAGGTTTTCTTCCCCGCTGCATGCCTCAGAAACGCTTATTGAATTTGTAGATAATAGAAAGTTGGAAAGGAAAATTCTACAATACAATAGTAGTTCAAAGTGATTTTGACAGGTTAGAATGCTAGTTGAAACCAATAAGATGAAAGTTAATAGAGATGTATGTAAGCTTTTATATTTAGGTTTGAAAGCATCAATTGCACAAGTGCCAGGTGGGGAAGACCTTGTCTGAATGCAGTTTATTGATAATAAGATCACTCAGAGGTGACAGGAGGTGAGAACAAGGGGACACAATTTAGGCTGCACTGATAAGATGGCATTCAGATCACAGGAAGTGAGGGTCCTCCCTCTGGACCCCTTTACCCTTGTCTGGGAAGTAGGGTATTGAGCTTTCTTCTGGTCCCCATGTTTTAATAGACATGGAGACTGTAATGGGTTGAATTATGTCCCCCAAAAGATATGTCCAAGTCCTAACCTATAGTACCTATGAATGGGAGCCTACGCGGAAATAGGGTTGTTGTGGATGTAATTAAGCTAAGAATCTTAAGACAAGATCATCCTGGGTTTAGGGTGATCTCTAAATCCAATGACTGGTATCTTTACAAAAGAAAGGAAGGGAAGATTTGAGAGACAGATGAGGGAAGAAGGCCATGTGAAGAGAGAGGCAGGGATTGGAGTTATGCCACCATATCCAAGGGAGGCCAGGACCCACCAGAGCTGGAAGAAGCAAGGGAGAATTCTCTCCTAGAGCCTTCTGAGGCTGTGGGGCCTGGCAGACACCAAGATTTTGGACTTCTGGCTTCCAAAACAGTGAGATAATAAATCTGTGTTGTTTTAAGCCACCCTGTCTGTGTAATTTGTTACAGCAGCCCTAGGAAACTATTCCAGACTATGTCAAGAAGGGTGCCCTGAGGATGGGCCTCTAACCACATGCGTGAAGAGCAGTGAGAGGTCCTGGCTGGAGCTAGGGCCACTTAACTGACACTGTTGCTCACTCAGAGTTGCCAGGGGCTGGGCTGGTGGGGCCACCTGCGGGCCACCCTCAGAAATGCCGCAGAGCCGGGGAGTCTGAGCTCAGTGCTGGCTGCACTGTACCAGGACGTATGATTAAGTTAAAGAAACTTGTCATTGCCAACTGCCCTCAAAGTACCCTGGGGCCCTTCCACTCTCCCATCCAGGGGCCTTTACACTCATCACCCTGAGCAGTGACAGAGCCGCCAGGGCTAGGCAGGGCACATCCAAGGCCTCTCTTGGACATCCCGCAAATAAAAGAGAGAGGGTCCTTTGCAGGGGCCTGGAATTCCCAGGTAAGGGGATGGGACATGTGTTTGAGCATTTGGGTTGCCCTTTATGGGTAACGCCCTCTTAAAGCTTTGTGCTCCTTTGGCTTTGGAAAACGGTCTTTCCTGGTTTGGATGACCTGATTAACTCATTGGTACAGTGAGCACAGTAGGTAGGTAGAATTTTAGGGAGGGTGGACGGGACCAATGTCAGTTTGGGAAGTGTTGAGTTTGAGGCTTGGGTGGGGCCTTCAGCTGGAAATCTTTCTCACAGGCTACGAGGTCAAGATGGGGGGTGGGGGAGGGCTAGATGTGGTAGGTGTTACTGACACCCAGGTGGTAGCAGAAGCTGACAGTCCAAAGAGCCCAGGAAGGTAGACCCTCCCTGCAGACGTCTGTGGACCAGCACTGACATCTCCTGATTAGAAAAGCAGAATTGTGAGCCCAGCCAGGCCTGGGGCATCACAATCTGCATTTTAACAAGGCCCCTGGGGGTTCCTTTGCACATGAAAGCCACATTAAAGCTCTAGGCCAGTGGCTCTCTCTCCACGTTTGTGCTCTTTAAAGTCCTCTGTCCCTAGGTTGTGAGTCAACTGGCCTGTGGTGTGGCCCAGGTTTTATTATTATTGTTTTTTAAACAGCTTCCCAGGTGATTCTAATGTGTAACCACAGTTGGTATAAATCAGTCCTCAAATTTGAGCACTAGAATCACCTGGAGGGCTGGTACACACAGACAGCTGTGGTTCCCCACCCCTCCCCCCTGCCTCCCGCCGACCCAAGTTTCTGATTCAGTAGGCCTGGGCTGGGGCCTACAACTTACAAATTTCTAAGACATTCCCAGCTGCTGCTGCTGGTCCCAGGCCCACACTTTGAGAACCACTGGCCAGGCTAGAATCCCAAGGAAAACCAACAGTTAGAGGTCAGTAGAGGAAGAAAGGAGAGAAGGAAAGGCTTCAGATGTGGGAGGCAAACCAGGGAAGTGGTAGCAACAGAAAAAATGAATCCGTAGTCAATCTAGGCAAGAAATGGAAGATTTTATTCAAGCCAACCTGAGGATTATGACCTGGGAGACAGTCTCTCAGGGAGCTCGGAGGACTGCTTGGCAGAGGAGTGGTGAGGCCAGTGCATGTGTGATTTTGGAGAAGGGGCTCGTGCAACCAAGCACACATCTTGGTAGGTTACTGCGACCCACGCGGATCACATACCTTAATTAGCAGTGTTAGTGCTTTTCTGAGTATGGGAAGATGCAAGAAACTGGGTTCATTAAAATGTCTCCTGAATATATCAAACCATCTGAGGGCTGGTTCTGTCACTTTTCCCAGAGTCTCATCTTGATATTCACCCTGGTGTGTTGTAGGTCAGTGACTGCAGTGGCTGGTGGCTTAACTCTTACAGAACTGGGTGGCGGGCAACATTCTTTATTGTACAATCCCTTCCCTTTTGGTCTTAATTTTGACCAAGGTTTGGGAGGTATTTTGTGACTGGTCTGTCCCATGGTGCTAGGAACGCTCATTCCCAGGCCAGACAAGGATTCTGTTAAGGTGCTATTACAGGACCAGGCCCTGTTAACAGTAGCCCAAAGCCTCTGGACCTGTCATACTAGTCTGTTATGGTCCAGGAAATGGTTCCCTCTTGTTGCTTCTTCCCATATCTGGAGTTACACTATTACAATCACTGGTCTTACAGAACTGTATCTTCGGTCAATCGTTTCAAGTCGCCTCGTCATCATTAATTTTACCGGAGGCTCAGTCACACACTTGTTAACGCAGGAAACAATAACCTTGTAAAATAGAATATGGGTAATAGAGCTGGGAACATTAATAAGGTCATAAGGAAGTATTTAAGCTAAGAAATTCCGTTAGGTGTGGCCCAGTATCTCCCCAGGCCGTCTGAAGCAATCTCTATCTTTAAAGGAAATGATATATTGGCATTATACATAAAGTTCACCAAAGATGTCTGCATGCACAAGGCGAGTGGTGGGTCATCGCGACCCCTTACAGGATTGAGAAACGAATGTTATCTTCCGCAAAGTTACATGGCTAGTGCCAGAAGAAGAAAAATTGATCTTTATGTTTGAGCTGGTATTTCTGCCACTGGGGAGGTCTGGTCAATGCATAATGTAGATGCACAGTGCGCACTGCAGGGGAGGGAGGAGGCCCAAATGGGCAGAGAAAAATTTTATGTTTAAAGTTTTCTTGTCTTGCCTTAAAATATGGATTTTTATTTCATCAGTGGGTTCTTCCTGGGGTCTCTCCCCCAGATTATAACACCTGGAGGATTTATCTCATCCTGTTCCTGTCTCCCTCTTTGGTGAAGAATCAGCCCCCTGATCCTCAACAACCACTATGTGGAAATGTTATATGTGATCATTCACATGCGCCCTCCCCTGCATTTAGGATAAAGCCCAAAGCCTTAGCTCAGCACACAAGGCCCTGAGGGGTGGGGGTAGGGCTGCTGGCCTCCTTCCCTCCTCTCTCCTGCGGCAACCTTTGCCCCAGGCATCACAACCTACTTGCGGATCCTCAATTAATTCTGCTCTCTTGTACCTCCCTGCCCGTGCTAGGAGTCTGAGCCCTCCTCGTCTTCCTCATTTCACAACTCCTACTCAGCAAGATTAGATTAGAATTCCCTCAGGGAAGGAATCTCTTTTTATTTATTTTTTATCTCCTTCTGCTCCACCCTTTGCTACCTCCAACTTCTGGCTCAGTTCAAACCTTACCTCCCTCCCTAAGCCTCCCAAGCCTGCCCTGAACCCCTGAGGCTAGGCTAGCCCTACCCGCCACCCCCACCCAGCCCCAGGTTCCTAGTTTCTGGACATAATACTCATCCCATCACTTCACAGTTGCTGATTTAATTATCTGTCTCCCTCACCATATGTGGATTTTCTTTGAGTAGAGAATCGGGTCTTATTTGATTTTTGTACCCCAAGCTCCTAGTACAACGCTGGCACAGAGCAGGCACCTAATACTCATTTGTTGAGTGGAGAGATACAGGAACCAGGGGGTGAATGGTCATGCATGCAGACACACTTGAGAACCAGGGCCCTCTCGCTCCAGCCTAGGGTACCAGCAGCGCCCTTCCTAGAGATAGTCTGCTCCTCCCACAGAAGGGAGACAAAGGACTCGCCTCGGTCACTGCCCCATGGGAGGGCACTGCTGGTCACTTGCTCCATAGCCCCAACAGGTCATTGGTGTCTTCATCTCCTTGGCCAGCAATATGAGCACCTCGCTCCAGACAGAAGTCACAGGGAAGAGGCACTCTCCTCACGGGGACAGTTCCTACTTTCTTCATGGAGAGGGCAGAGGGTGGAAGAGTCTCTTTCCGGTTCCTGTGTGTTCTCCATGCTCTAAGGACCCAACCCCAGTGGGTTTTGAGAGGGAAGCTCAGCCTTCCAACTCCACCTGGTGGCCGGGAGTCAGCAGCTCCCTGGGCCCTCCAGGCTCACAGAGTGGTGGTTTGAGCCAGTGCCTAACCCGGCGGCCTCCTAACGGGTTCTTCAATACAGCAACGGAGGAAACTGCTTGCAGAGGGACAGGGTGAAGGGGTTGGGAAAGAGCCCTGAGGAGGTCACAGAACTGCCACACAGCCAAACACACGCCCATCTGCACCACGGACACGGCAGCTCTGCTTCGTTTGACGAGATCTTCTACACCGTCTCTTTCATTTCTGGTAGGAAGCTCAGGAGGATGGCGGGTGGGAAGTGGTCAGCTCCTCACGCCCACAGATGAGGGAACCCAAGGGTCAGAGCGCGGATGTAACTTGCCCAAAGTCCCACAGCATGTGAGGATGCAGTTGGATTTGAACCCAGCCTGGTCTGCCTCCAGCCTCTTCACCCCCCTCAACATGCTGCCTCTAACATAATGTTAAAATACATATCAACCCTACAGGGTGCAAGTGCAAATTATTCCTTCTGTGGAAGTGCAAAGTAGCCAAGTGGTGACGGGAACTTGGCAGGACAGAGTGGGATGAGTCAGGGACAGCTTTCTGAGGTACGAGAGCTGTTCTGTGGGGCTGAGAGAGGGAGGCACGGCAGGCAAGGAGCGAGGAGGGGAGAGCTTCGGCGGCGGGGAGAACTGCAGGCCTGGGCGGGGAGGCACACCATGCTGCCCCTGCAGTGGTGGGCTGTGGACAGGAGCAAGGAGATGGAGCAGGATGGAACTGGAGAGGCCTTGCTGATGAAGTATCTCCGGGGCCAAAGCTCTGTGGGTGTGGGTGTATATGGTATATGTGTGTGAATGTGTGTGTGTATATGGTGTATGTGTGTGAATGTGTGTATGTATATGTTGGAATGTGTGTGTACATGGCAGTCTGGATGTGTATGTGTACGGTGTGTGTGTATGTGGGACGAAGGTGTGTGTGGTGTTTGTGGCTTGGGGAGTGTCTGATGTGTGATATATGTGTGTATGTTCAGGTAGGGTAAGAGGCATATCAGAAAATTACTAGTTGCAGGTTTATAATATTCTTTCTTTTCTTACTTGTGGGAAGGCACAGCCCACTCCCCTTCTCCCTCAACACAGCCTGCCCAGTGTTAACCCTTTTAGACTTAGATATGTAGGATCGTGGAATTGATTTAACTGAGTTAAGTAAAGACAGACATTTTAACACACACTTTTCACTCCGAGCCAGGTATAGCTGCATTCAGGAACTCAGACGGTGCTGCTGGGATGCTGCCTTTTTGGTCTTCCAGCTCTGTCATCCGTGATGTTGGATCACATGTGGACTTTGTTCATGTAGTGGTGTGTGACGTTTTTTAGGAGGATATACCCAGGTTTATACCCTCCCAGCTTCAAGCCCAGTGGAAGGAGAACTTCTTTGCACCTATAGTTTCAACACAAAACCCCAAATGAATCTCAATGGCTGGGTATGGGTCATGTGTCCGTCTCTGAACCAATCACTGTGGCCTTGAGATGGAGTGAGGCCCAGCACTTCTGAGAGTGGACCAGTTCCCAAAGGACCGTGGGGATGCCGGTGCCAGAGGGGGCCGGTGGAGGCTGAGCAGACACAGCCAAGGCCCCTTGCTGTCGACGGAGGGCTTCCCTTCTGTGTGAACGTGACCTTGTGGGGATGAGGCTGCGCATGGTTACTTTCTGTGTGTGTCAGGTCCTGGGCCAGGGGCAGTTCTGAGATTATCTCCTTAATCTTCATAAGCTCCTTATGAGTTGGGTACCAGTGCATGTATCTTACAGGTGAGGACATGGTGTCCTGAGGACCGAAAGCACTTAGGTCACGCCACTAGAAAGTGGCAAGGGTGGAGCGGGCTGCACACCCCTCGGGCCCTCTGCTCCCCATAAGGTGCTCATGCCCCAGCTGAAGACAAACTTGAGGCTGGGAGCAACCTCAGTATTGTGGCAATACCGTGAGTGCTTGATTCAGACTTTGTTTCTAGGACCAGTTCTTTACTCAGCAATGGCGTCCCAGTCTCCTAGTCTTCAAAATGAGGATGATGCATCCTGTCCTGCTGAGACCCTGGCGTTGTCCTGTCCATCAAATGAGATCAAGAAGGAATGGGCTTGGGCTTCCTAGGTGACGCAGTGGTTAAGAATCCGCCTGCCAATGTAGGGGACATAGGTTCAAGCCCTGCTCCAGGAAGATCCCACATGCTGTGGAGCAACTCAGCCCGTGCGCCACAACTACTGAGCCTGTGCTTTAGAGCCTGTGAGCCACAACTATTGAGCCCATGTGCTGCAGCTACTGAAGCCCATGCACCTAGAGCCCGTGGTCCACAACAAGGGAAGCCACGGGCAATGAGGAGCCTGCACACCACAACGAAGAGTAGCCCCCGCTCACCACAACTAAAGAAAGCCCGTGCATAGCAACAAAGACCCAACACAGCCAATAAAATAAATAAATAAATTTAAAAAAAAAAGGAATGGGCTTTGGAAATCATTGAGAGCTGAAGACATGCAAAATGTGATGGTCACCAGGGCTCGTTATGAAAATAGTGATGTATTTATTTCTGTACTGGGTGGTAAATGGCTTCCACCTCTGCCCACCTTACCACCACTGTTTCCTCCCCACAGCCCTTGGGCCTGGAACTTCGGGGACCTCCCCTCAATCCAGCAAGTGGAGGAGCAATGTCTGACCCTGGTCACAGGAAAGAAGATCACCTAGAGAAATGATTGGAGCTCCAGCTGCCCTTATCTCCCACCTCTTCCTGTGGGCCCAGAATGGGCTTTCCCTGCCCCAATGACCTGTCTTCTCCCTTCTTAACTCCCAGGGTTCACCATGAGGTGGCGTGCCCCGGGGAGGGGCAGGGTGTGGGGCTGGGGTGGGGGAGGTAATATCTTCTGCTGCTCTTATTGGTGCCTCATGGGGTTGTTCACATCCTCAGCTGCCCCCAGGCTCCCTTGATCTCCTTTGGGTCACTGCTGAGGTGGGAAGGAGGGAGGAAGAGTGGAGACAGGCTCTGGGAAGGGAAACGAATTTTAAACAGGTGTTTCTCAAATATGACAGGTGGTATAGCCTGGTGGTTAGGAGCACAGGGTTGGGAGCCAGACTCCCTGGAATAAATTGTGCTCCTTCATAGAGATCTTGGGCAAGTTACTAATGCTGCCTGCATTTTAGTTTTCTCATCTGTGAAATGGGAATGTTAATGGAAACTACCTCGTGGTTTTTTGAGAGGATTAAAGGATGTTTGTGGATCACTTAAAATAGAGTCTGGTTTGTGGTTTGCTATTGTTATTTATTTATCTTTGAACTTTATTTTTTTTGAGAATCTCTATTTTCATTCTCTGGAATGAATATTATGTAAATGCTACTTTTGGAAATGCTGATGTGGAGGAATCCTGAAGAGAGAAGGAAGTATAGGATGTGCTCAATATTTACTTCCATAATTTCAAATAGTTCTCCTTGTGATTTATTCATTCACCTTGGGTTTTGGCTCAGACATTTTGATTGTCATCCACTTAGGACACGAATAATTTTTAAATAATCTTCCTTCTAGGTGATTCTTATCAAGCTATTCCTTCCCTCAAGAACCTGCTGTGGCTGTCTATTCCCTTTTCTGCTGAACCTCCCTCCTGCCTTCAGTTCTCCCATCTGCCTCCTGCCAGGCTTGTGTCATCAAGATTCTTTCACATCCAGCACCAGCACAGACTCTCTGTTACACCCCAGAATATGGCTCAGGTCTTGTCTTTATCTGTCTCATTCCCATTCCCACCTGTGATGTCCTCCCACGTGTCCTCACCAAAGCCAGGTTCTCACCTTCAAAAGTAGACTTAGAGCTCCGCTGGAGAGTATCACCCATGTGTTCTGGGAGGCACAGACTTCAACCTTGTGGACCCCATTGGAGCGTGTTCACAATTCAGCCGGGTGATTTTGCAGCATTTTCTGTGGATGTTCTTCTCTCATTTAGACACTAAGTCCCTTGCACCCCCACGACCCCACCAGAGCAGGGTCCAGGCCTTCTGTTGCTTTTGCAGCTAGCTCAGCTCTTTGCACCCAGTAGGTGCTGCTCAGGGCAGGTATGAGGGGCCGCTTCAGAGTTGAGGATGCAGGCCCAGAATTAGATGAGTTTTCCAAGGCCAGAACCCATCAGGTCTGTTGTCAGAAAGCCTATAAAGCAACCAGAAATTGCTTTTTTTGTAGAATAAGCAGTGAGGCTGTTTAGAAAGCATCTCTTTTATCTTCTTGCTCTGTGGGAACAGAAATTAAAGCCTAGAAAAATTGACCCTGACATCGTACAGTGGGGACTCAGGGACAAGGTTGACCCTGCTCCTGGTGTCCCCTCCCTGACAGCGTGTCTGGCCACAATCCACCTGCTGCCTAGACTCTTGACAGGGACCACATCTGCCTTCATGGGCTGCCTCAGTCTCTCTAGGAGCTGCCAGCGGGGAATTAGGGTGACAGGGGCAATGGTTTCTGGTGAAGGCTGTCTTCAGATCCCAGCTCTGTCATCTAGCTCTGTGCCCTTGGGCATTTACTCAACCTCTTTAAAGTTCTGCATCCGGCAAAGAAAGGGAGGTGATGATAATGGTACCCACTTTGTAAAGATGTTGAATTCAGTTGGATCATCTGTGTGGAGGGCTGAGCACAGTGCCTGGCAGGAAGGGCTCATCACACGGGCCATTATTATTTTACGTACGACTGGACTCAAGGCCAAGGGTTGTGGAAAGAGCTCAGCCTGGAAATCCCTCCTCTGTGAAGCCTCTCACACTTCTCTACGTGCATAATCTCTCCTCTCCTCCTCGGGGCCTGGGCAGAACCTTATACTCACAGGTATGGACGTTTACCACCTGTTCGTGATCTTGTTCCTCCATGGTTACATCAGGAACTAGAGAGCGGGAATCTGTTCTTTCACATTCGGTGAATGCTTGAAATAAATATATTGAAAATGGCTTCCCCTGCCCTGCTCCTCTATTTTTAAATTTTAATTTAATTTATTCATTTTTAAAGCAGGCACTGCCTTCCCGTGGTTCAAACTCCATGGTAAACATACAGTAAAAAAAATCTCCCCTTCTTTGCCTTTCTCTTCCCCAGAGGCAAACAATGTTATAATTTCCTTCCAGAACTATTATTTGTGTGTGTGAGCGCAAAGATATGTAAATAGTCTGTCGATATTCTTTTGGCTCCTCCATTTTCGATGACTCTGTGAATTCAATGTGGTTGAATGGCCCAGGTTGTGGAGCCAGGTGGCCTGGGTGCAAGCCCTGGCTCGACCACTTATCACCTGTGAGATCTTGGGCAGTTTCCTTAATGTCTCTGTGCCTTGTTTCCTCGTTCATAAAATGGTATGTAGCAGTAACTGTCGCTGTCGGATTGTTACGAGGAAACATACGTAGAGCACTGAGAATGCTGCTTGCGTAGAGTAAGGGCATAGTGATGTCGGCTGTGATCATCGGCTGCCATTCGTTCAGTACTTACCATAAGCTGGGACCAAGCCACCTCCTCTATGTTTATTATCTCCTTGATCACCCAATTACCCTGTAAAGCAAGGACTATGCCGTTGCACATCAGACTTAGGGCTGGTCTCCGATATCTGGCCCCAGGTTCCTTGCACAGTAAATGTCAGAGATGAGATTTAAGGCCGAACAGCCAGGACCTATACTGTCTCTTGAAGCTTCTTTGTATCCCCTTCCTAGGGCTATAGTCTACACACAGCCAGTGCTCAGGAAAAGTTTGGGTCTTTCCTTCCTCATGCCTTTGGTTTGTGTTTTGGGGGCATCATTGCTGAGCAGGCCTGTAGAGTTTCTAGATATGTCCTGGTTTGACCCTCAGTTCAGCTCAGGGCCTCGTGCTTAGAATCTGCAGTTCCTGCCTGGCATGTCTCTAAGGGAATCTGCCTCCCATTTACCTTTTTCTTTTTTTTCTCATGTTTATATCAGCAGAAATGAAGGGGAAAAAAACCAGCCTTTAACTAGGATTTTATTACCCATTGACCTCAGCCATCTCCATCTATCTCTCCCGAGCTCTGCCCATTAGTTGTCAGGACAACGTGGTGTAACTCCTGGCCTGCTGCAGTTGGCTGGGTTTAATTCTCCCCTGCTGCCCCCGCTGGCTGGGCATGGTCACCCCGAGTACTTGCTCTGGAAGCATTGTCAGGCACGGCCCTGGAAAAGTAAATCAGGAGAATGAGATGTGTTTGAGGCAAGAGATGGATAACTGCCTAGCTCTTTATTCTCAGAGAGTAATTGCAGCTTTAGGAGTGGTTCATGGGTCATTGCTGGAAATCATGAGGTTGAACATGGTGCAGAAGCGTCCATGTGGGAACAGCTGGCTTTGGAGATGCTCAGTTGGAATGAAGCTTTGCTCCCTCCTATCTTGAACCCCTGCAGCTCCTCTGGACCTGATGTCCTGGTCCCAGCCCCTCCCCTCTGTCTCCCTCCCCCTGTCTCTGACTTCCCAGGAAGAAGGGGGCACAATTTTCTGCATCTATCCCCTCCCCCACTTGGCACTTTTTTGTTTCCATGCCCAGATGAATTCTCATCATTCCCTTCCAAATTGCTCATCTTGCTTCCTCCTATTATCTCTCCTAACCTCTGAAGCACCTTGCTTCCTTCCTTTTCTGAGGTTTGAGAATGTTTCCTAATATTTTCCTCTCCACTAGCAGCTCCTCTGCCTTCAGATATACACAGGCCTCCTCCACCTTCACTTGGTTCCACTGGCACTAGAGCTACCGTCCTCATTCCACAAGTATTCCTGACACCTTCTGGAAGTCCAGCCCTGAGGAGACAAGGATGAAGCAGACATAGTTCCCGTCCTTGAGGAGTTCACACTTGAGCACTGGGACAAAAATGTGACCAACGGGTATGATGCATAGGGTGTGTGCTGGGATAGCAGGGAACACCCAGGGGAGCAGAGGTGAGGCTGGTGGAAGGACAGATCAGTTCAGAAAACCCAAGGACAAGTGGGCTTTGTCATTCCAGACATGGAGACTTTTGCACTGAGTGTGTGTACTGTCAAGGTCATGCAGCTTCTTATAGCTACCACCCTATATCCAGTTCTGCCATCAGGACCTGGAGATGTGATCCAGTTTACTCTGATTCTGTCCATCTTTTCTCTGCTCTGTGTTTAGTGATTTCATGTAGGTAGCTTGAAATTAGCCACAGTGGGAGTATTTACATCATGGAAATCAGCAAACACGACAAAAACTGAGTTTCTTTCTTCCTTCTTTCCTTCTTTCCTTCCTTCTTTCCTCTCTCCCTCCCTCCCTCCTTCCCTCTTTCTTTCTTTCTTTCTTTCTTTCTTTCTTTCTTTCTTTCTTTCTTTCTTTCTTTCTTTCTTTCTTTCTCTCCCTCTTTCCCAGTTTACCACCACAACTCTAGGACATCACAGAGAAAATAATATTTTCCTTGGAACTTGAAAGATAGAGATTTCTAGGTAATGAAAGTGGGGAGAGGAAAGGGTGAAGGACATTTGTTTCCTGGGGCTTTTTCAGTTGTAAGTGATATAAACTTAATTCAAAGGAACTTAATTCAAACTAACTCAAGGGAAAAAATGAATGGTATTAGCTCATGTCATAAGGAAGAGGGGGTGGTTGCAGGCATGGCTGGAACAAGAGGTTCAACTAATGTTACTGAGAATCTTTATCTTTCTTTTAAAAGTACCCCTGGCTCTATCTACATCTCGATCATCTCTCTCTGTCTCTTCACTTCCATCTCCTTCTCTGTCTTAGCTCTACTTCCAGTCTCACAAGGTAAGATGCCCTCTTCCAGATTCAATCCATCTGCCAATTGACTCTATATGTAGTCATGTGCCCACTCTTGGATACCTACTCTGTCCAGTAGGATGGATGAGTGCTAAGAAAAAAAGATTCTGTACTCAGAAAGGGAAAGAATTACTAAGCGGGGAAAGAACATCATTTTCTCATAAGATTACGGGCAGTGGGAAGAGAGCAAGAAGTGAAAGGACCTGATGGGTTTAAGAACTGATGAGCTGCTTGGTGTGAATG